>NC_041808.1:38105941-38433874 GCF_900964775.1 Scleropages formosus | reverse complement strand
TCCCAAAAAACTAATTAAACACACAGAATACACAACATCCAGTTTAAATATAAAACCAAATAACATTTAATAGAAAAACTAATAATCCACACCTTAAACATTACAGTACTCTCAACTACAGAAAGTGAACACTTTATACCCGGTTTTTTTTATTACTCAGTCTACCGTCTCATTGGCGCGCACTTGTCCACCATGAGGAAATACCGTCGGTACTGAGTCATTGTTCCATGTGATGCAGGAAACAGTCAGTCAGTGACCTGTCCTTACGGTCGATCCTCTCTCTCCAGCAAGGGTGGGGCAATGATGGCGAATCCCAGGCACCTCCACTGCCACCACCACTACGCCGTATGGTCGCAAGTCGGAAACTTGGTGCAATGGTGTCTTCAACACGCGCTCTCAACTCCTTCTCCTCCACTTAAGTTAATCGAAGCTAAACTGACCACCGCACGTCCAGTGGCTATTTCACTCATGCAGCTAAAGTATCGGAATGAGAAGGAACCCAACACGGCTCGGTCTCCTAAATTAAATAAAACCACAGTTTTCTCACAAGTTCCAACCCTCCACAGAAGATCGCAAGCATTTTCCCAAATAGCACTGATTGGGTAATCTTTGAATGACACTTTCCTGCTGAAGAAACACCAAAAAAAAAGTGTTTTTTCCAGGTCCTAGAGGAAACGGGGTCCTTGGACCGAGAGCATTATTTCCCTGGTGCCGGTGTTCTAATAAATCGTTCATAATGAACGCTGTCTCCGCGTCCTTCCTCGCCCCATCCAAACCCACGGTACTGCATGCCACATTGGTGTTAGAACTGGGATGAGGCTGGATCAGAGAGCAGCTGAACACCGACCGTGAAGAAAGGGAAATTGGCGCGACACCGGGACGGAAGAACGGTGCCGGGAAGAAGAAGCGCCTGCGACGGTGGAGGTCCAGGCAGAGGAGCAGTGGCCACTAGATGCAACCAGGCCCAATTACTCCCAGCCCTGTTCAATCAAATCAACTCTTAAATAGAACTTTTTCAACTGCATTAAGTTGGTTAAAAGGTCTTACCCAGTAACACACTATGCCAAAGTTGAAAGAAATTCCAGAAATGATGAAGAAGAAGTAAATACATCAGTCTGAGAAGGGTTACATGTTACATGTCTGGTTAGATCAACTCATAGAAAATATATTT
Organism: Scleropages formosus; assembly: GCF_900964775.1. Taxonomy (NCBI): domain Eukaryota; kingdom Metazoa; phylum Chordata; class Actinopteri; order Osteoglossiformes; family Osteoglossidae; genus Scleropages; species Scleropages formosus. The sequence goes on along the minus strand of NC_041808.1, from coordinate 38,432,703 downwards.
AGCTATAAAATATGCTATAGTTCATCGAAATCAGTTGAGAATTGCCCAAGATAGAAGTGTATTATTATTATTATTATTATTATTATTATTATTATTATTATTATTATGCTCAGTAGTGCACCCTGTTGAGACCCACAGCAGATAAATGACCAAGGAGCCACAATTCTGCACACTTGTTTGTCTTTTATAGCTTCTTCTCCAGTGGAATCACTAGGAACAGCTGAGCCACATTCTGCCAGGTGATTTGGACCTAGACTTCTGGTGATTCCTTTCATCACTCCTCATGACACACATGACGATACCATAAAGTTATGTGAATTTCATACATAAAGATCTGTTTTAGTGAAACAACGTTAATAAAACCATATGCTTTTGAATAAATCTGTGAATAATTCTCAGCAAATATCATTTGTCAGTCCAGAGTACGTAATTTGGTTTAGTTGGACATGTAGTATGATGCACAAATGTTTACAGGCTGACATTTTAACAGGTATTTAAGGACATGGAATGTGGAAGCAAAGGTGGCTGGGAGGACATTCTGACGGCTGTGCTTTTGAACAGTTGAGTGTGGACATGCTTAGGAACCTGAGTGCAACTTAAGCACGATTACAGTTATTTACCTGTTTATACAGCCATGGTACTAAAACTGAAGGTGGGATTTGAACCTGTGACCATTGGGTCAAAAGGAACTAACCTCGAACATTATGTTACTTGCTGTTCCATGGCAGAGCATTTTTTTTGCCTTCCTTCAGAAGATCTGCCCAGTATTCCATGTTCTAGTGTTCCTTTAACCTGTGTGAACTTGTCTTCAACATGTTCCTGGATCACCACCTATGCTGAGTCTCCTGGTCATTGTACCCTGGATTCTCCAGATTTTGTTTTTCCCAAATCTTTGTTTTGTTGTTGTGAAAGAAATTATATTTCCTTTTTCGGGAACCAATCAGACACAGGAGATCCGCACAAAACACTCAGACATGTAGAGACCTTTCACAGCAATGCTGGTGGATGAGAGAGCCCCAAACAGCTGGGTGTCTCTCTTGATTGGTTTGCGTTGCCTCCTTTTATTTGCAAGCTTATACATACATTATCATAAGGCATGGCAGCACTTTCAAAACTTCCCTTGCATCCGACGCAAAAGTGACCTTGCTCCGAACAATTTGTCCCTGTTTAAGAAGTGTGTCAGGACACATCCTAAAGGTTAAACCTTCTTTGTGTTTCGTTTTCCCTATCAACACTTCTCCACTGCGTTAAACAGACAGCATACATTTTCTAAACATCTTTACTCTTACATCACATTAGAACATCACTTGATCACTTGACCGACCAGAGTATCGGGCGTCGAATCGACTCCGCTGGTCACAGCACGCTTTCCATTCCTCTCTGGATCGCGCCTTCCTCATCCACGTAGCTCCAAACGTTTTTCTTATGTCGTCAATCCATCGTTTTGGAGGCCTTCCGCGTGGCCTTTTCCGCTCACGCGGATACCACTCGACAATTGCGCGAGTCCACCGATTGTCGGTGAACCGAGCAACGTGTCCGGCCCATCTCAACTTTTGCTTCTCGTACTCGTTGATGACGTCCCTCACGCCGGATTTCTCTCTGATCGTCTCACTCCGGATATGTTCTCTTAGTGATATTCCCAGCATAGATCTCTCCATCGCCGTTTGAGCAGTTACCAACCTTTGCTCTTCTCTCTTCGTGGTGGCCCAAGTTTCACTGCCGTATAACATTGCAGGTAAAACTGTGCCATTGAAGAGGTTCGCGCGGGTGGTCTTATCCAACTTTCCTTTGAGCACATCCTTGATGGAGTTGAACGCTTTCCATCCGGCCCTTATTCTCCGCGAGATTTCCTTCTCCATGTCTCGACGCATATTTACTTCTTGTCCAAGGTAGACGTATTCCTCTACCTCCTCTATTTCATCGCCTTGAACCACTATTCGGCCCCTTGTTGCGTAATCTGACCGCATGAACTTGGTCTTCATGCGGTTCATTTTGAGGCCTACTCTCGAGCTTCTGATGTCTAGCTCGGTTAACATGGTCTGAAGTAGATCTGTGGTTTCGGCGACGAGGACGATATCGTCAGCGAAACGGAGGTGGGTCAGTAGCTCGCCGTTGATGTTTACGCCGCCCTTCCAGTCGATGTCTCTGAAGATCTGCTCGAGACATGTGGTGAAGAGCTTCGGAGAGATGGTGTCTCCTTGTTTGACGCCCTTCTCGACTGGTATTCTAATCGGCGACGACAGCAGAGCGATGTCGGTGGTACATCCGGAATTCGCCTCCCGTAGGAGTTCGATGTATTGCGCCTCGACTGCTTGCATCTCCAGGACTTTAGCACTGCGTTGATCTCGACGCTGTCGAAGGCCTTCTCGTAGTCCACGAACGCGACGCATAGTGGCAGCCTGTACTCTTTCGCTCGCTCCAGCAATTGGGTCAGAGTGAAGATGTGATCCATCGTGCTGTAGGTTCTTCGGAAGCCTGCTTGTTCCCTTGGTTGTTGTCCATCCAAGTGTTCTGATAATCGTGTTAGGATTATCTTCGTGAACAGCTTGTAGATGTGGGACAAGAGGCATATGGGACGATAGTTCTTCAGGTCTTCTCTATCTCCCTTCTTATACAGCAGGATGGTTCTCGACTCTTTCCACTGCGATGGTATCTTGCACGTGTTCAGATAGTGACTGAACCGTTCGGCGAGGATTTTCCAGAGCTGTTCTCCGCCCAACTTCAGCATTTCAGATGTTATGCCATCTTTCCCTGGTGCTTTTTCCCTCTTCATCAAATTGATGGCCCTTTCAACCTCACTTACGAGAATGGGGGGCACATTCTCTTTCCTTTGAAGTGACGGTGGTGGTTCAATCTTCACAGCAGATTTGAAAAGCTTAGTGTAAAAGTCTTTACAGATCTTTACCACCTCGCCTCTTTCATCGGCTGTAGCACCATCCGAGTTCTTCAGCTTCGTCACTTCCGATTTATAGAGTGCCATCCCCCTTTCACATTTCTTGAGGCTCTTCCTTTCCTCGGCGGCCTTCAGGAGCTTTTCCATCCGGTATTTTTCGAAGTCTCTCTTCAGCTGCAGTCGTATCACCCTGCTGAGAATGGAATATTCAAGGTGATCTTCTGCAGTCCTCTTCATGTTCTTTCTCTTCTCGAGAAGTTTTTTGGTTTCTTCCGAGATTCTTCCCTTCTGCTCCCTTGGGCCCGCCTCCTTTGCCTCCCTCAAGCATTCCTTCAGTTTCTCGATCAGTGAGTCATAATCATCGTCAATTCCGTCAATTCGGCACCAGGATTTCCTCTCCATCGCTTCCTGCAGTCGCTTTCCATCGTAGACCTTCACACATTCTTCCCTCGACGTCAGATGCAGTGTCTTCTTCTCCTTTGTCCTGTCGATGACGATCTTGGCCCTGAGCAGGCGGTGATCGCTGCCGGTGTTGAATGGCGTTACGACAGAGACGTCTTGCAGAATGTGCCGCTTGTCGACCAGGATGCAGTCGATCTCATTGCGATGTGCAGCGTTAGGGGCTATCCAGGTCCATCTTTTCTCGCTGTTCTTCTTGAACAGGCTGTTCCCGATGTAGATTTTTCTCGCCTCTACCATAGTGACCAAACGTTCCCCTCTTTCATTTCTTTCTCCAGTTCCAAACTTTCCAACGTACCTTTCACCTTACCTCCCTTTTCCGACCTTTGCATTGAAGTCTCCCATCACGACGGTGTAAGTGGATTTCCGAGCTAGCACCATGTCTAGCTGGCGATAGAACTCTTCCACTTCATCGTCGTCGCTGGCACTGGTGGGAGCGTAGGTCTGGATGATCTTAAGGGTGGCCTTTCCCGAGAGGTTCACGTTGAGCACTCCGATACGCGATGACACAAAATGGCATGAGGCGATCTTCGTAGTCCATTCTTTGCTTATGATGAACCCGACACCCCCAACTGATCTGCTACCATCCGCTTTTCCTAGTCTTACAGCGCATCCATCTTCCCACCTCGCACTCATCTCCTTCTTCTGCCGAGTCTCGCACAGACCCAACACGTCGCATCTGATCTTCATCTTCTCCTCCATCAGGTGGTTCAATCCATTCCCCCTTGCCAAAGACCTGCAGTTGTAGGTGCAAATGGCAAGGTTAGTCCTGTTCCGCGGCGGCTTCTTGGAACCTGAGATTCTTAGCGGCCTCTCGTCGCTCGGATGGCGTACCGCCGCCGTGGCACGGTCCGATTGACGTGCAGGGTACTGAGGCCCATTTCTTCGTGCTGTTTTAGCCAGAAAATGACGCCACCCCCGCAGTGGGTTGGACCGCAGTCCTACTCTCCGGTGGGTCTGGGGTTCAAGTCCCGCCTGGGGTGCCTTGTGACGGACTGGCGTCCCCTCCTGGGTGTGTCCCCTTCCCCCTCTGGCCTTACGCCCTGTGTTGCTGGGTAGGCTCCGGTTCCCCGTGACCCCGTATGGGACAAGCGGTTCTGAAAATGTGTGTGTGTGTGTGACGCCACCCCGCTGGCTAGGCGGGCAGGCCATTGTACCTCTTCAGTTTAGCTAGCTTCCAGCCTCTACAGGATGGACCATACGCCCGCTTCTGCTAAGGCGATCCACCTGCATGACCGATAGTCCGGTACCAATGCGGCATGGTTGAACCTGCCAGGATATACAGAGTATATCCAACCGCCATAGCTACCAGACAGCCATTGCCACTGTTGCGCCACTTTGAGGCACTGAAGCCGGGTTTGCAACAGACATTAGAACATAATCACTTGAAAATATTAACTACTTATACAATTTTTCACACCACATTGTGCATGCACCCCTTCACCAAACCAGCACTGATACCCTTTGCATTTCACTTTTGTGAATAGCACTGTAAAGGAGCTCTGCAGTTGACTCACAAACTTGCACACTGCTGTCCATCCATGACAATACCCTTTGGGAATGAATGGGGTTGTTTCCATTACTTGTTATTTGTAGTAAAAGTTGCATTTCTCTGCTTTCTGGGGGATGTATTTTAGTATTATTATTTGGATACATACCGTGTGTGTGTGTGTATATACACACACACACACACACACACACACATTTTCTGAACCGCTCGTCCCATACGGGGTCACGGGGAACTGGAGCCTACCCGGTAACACAGGGCGTAAGGCCAGAGGGGGAGGGGACACACCCAGGACAGGACGCCAGTCCGTCGCAAGGCACCCCAAGCGGGACTCGAACCCCAGACCCACCGGAGAGCAGGACTGTGGTCCAAGCCACCGCACCCCCGTGTGTATATATACACACACACACACACACACACACACAGACACACACACAAAAATTAGCTGCAGCTTTTTTGTATGTAATATTAGGAAACAAAAAATTAATAAATAAAAAAATGGGTACTGTATCAGTCAAGAACTCACACACTTTGTCTGAAACCACTTGTCCCAAGCGGGGTCACGGCAAGCCAGAGCCTAACCAAGCAACACAGGGCACAAGGCTGGAGGGGAGGGGACATACCCAGGACGGGACGCCGGTCCGTCACAAGGCATCCCAAGCGGGACTTGAACGCCAGACCTACGTGAGGGCAGGCACAGGCCAAACCCACTGTGCCACCACGCCCCCCACCAGTCATGAACTGTCCAGCGGAAAACGTCTTACATGGGGTCAATTAGAACAAAAGAAAAATATAAATCCAAAAGGCAGGAGAAGTGTTTGCCCTGAAGTCCTCGGAGTGATGCACAGCTTATCTGAGAACAGTCCACTACTAGGAAAGAATTTTCTGCAGTGGACAACTCAGATGGAACCCCTGCAAGACTCGATACGTGGAGCCGCACAGCCACTTTGACCACTGTACACCCTGGGTCTCTGGCACGCGCTCCCCTGTATATACATTTCAATGGGCTTCCGCCCCAAAGTGCATTGTTCTCGTAAAGTTTCATCACAATGTGGCAATGATACAAAAAGATATGGCACCACAGTGTTATTAATAACCTTCCACAACAGAATGAAAATTAATCAGTTGCATGTTACACAATCATCTGCCTACAACTCTGCTCACAGTTGCCACACTACTCTGCATGTTTGGTATTTATTTGTCTGTTATATTAGTTTCTACACAAACAGGAGAATAGGGACGCTCACACTGGTAACCTATATATTCAAGATACACAGGAAAAGATGTTATACCCCGTACATACTTTTCAACAGCTGCACACAAGGACCCAGTCCACCCACCACCTTAAAACCACAGAGAACAACACCCAGCATAGCCAACATACATCGTCATGCCCTGAAACTAAGATGCTTAACTGACCTAACCCACCCACCAAACCGAAACTAATCCCACCAACAAAATCCAAACCAATAAACCAGATTTAACGCACCAACAAATAACCAAACCAAGACTAACAGACTAATACAAAACACCTAAAGCAAGCCTAACCCAACAAACCAGCCATCCAGCTAACCACCAAACCACACCCAACAAATCCAAGCCTACAGGCCAATGAACAACCACCAATAGAAACAAACCAAGCCTGCTCCCACCAACACAAAAACTAAGCAACAAACCACACAGACCAGGTCTAACACGTCAACTCAGAACCATCCACCCATACCACCAGCAAAACCAACCAACAAACCAAGCCTAACAACCAACCATCAAACCACACCCGCCAACAAAAACCAAACCAACAAACCAAATCTAACCCACCAACACAAAAACCAACAAACCATATCCACCAACAAAACCAAACCAACAAACCGCACCTGATCCACCACCAAACCAAGGCTAACCATCAACCAACCCCAACAAAGCCAAATCAACAGACCAAGCCTAACTCACTAACCAAACCAACAAACTACACCAGCCAGGCACCAACATAAGTATTTCATTGAGGTTATCAAGTGGGCACCTCCCTTCATCCTTCCAGTGAAAAACAGCGTCAATCCTTACATGTCCACTTAACTTATAAAGCTGCTTTGGTAAACAATTCAGTACTAAGTTACAAGTCCAGTCTTTTCTTTTCTTACCAAAATGTGGCTCAGTGACTCCCACATGGTTCTGTCAATTGAAGATGCTCCAAAGAAGCAGAATTGGGGATGGCATGGTGGCAGAATGAGTAGCGCTCCTGTTTGACAGCACCTGGGTAGTGCAAAAGGATGTGGGTTTGATCCTCTGCTCAGTCTGTGTGGAGTTTGCATGTTTCCCTGTGTCTACATGGGTGTGCTCTGGTTTCCTCTCACAGTTCAAAGACATGCTGTTCAGGTGGTTTGATGACTCTGAGGAACCCATAGTGTGTGAGTGACAGTGTGTTCCATTGATGTAGGGATGAGTGACCCATTGTAAACAGTGTACAGTACTAGCAGTGTAAGCCTCCTTGGCGAATAAGGTGTGTGTGGGCTGAAAACACTACATGGAGTTCACTGAAGGTCATTTTGGAGAAAAGCGTCTGCTAAATGAACTAATGTTAATATTCGTATAGATATGTTGTGTGATACTTTGTCAAAGTGCCATCGGTTCTAATCAAGTTAACGGTCCCAACAGTTTCATGGTCAAAAGTAATCCAAAATATTATTTTTAAGAAAAAAAAAAGTACAATTCATCCAAAAATCTGTAAAAATCATTTGATGAAACTACTTGGGTATAAAGTCAGTAAGATTCAAATTATGCTTTTTAATTCAGGAAGTTTTATTTCATTTAAAAAAAAAAAATGCTTTAATACATTGTCTTTATTCCTTTTCTTAATTTTTATTGGTTCCATGAACAGCACAGGGTCACAATGGCCAACAGGGACAGTACAACATGTAACTGTGCACATATTGTACATACAGCAAGGGCTCAGATTCAACAGGTTGCAATATTTCACAGATATGATCATGATACATGTGGTATAAATACTGTATATATACAGCATTGTGACACCTAAGAGCATGAGAAAAGAAGCAGCACCATGGACAGCTTTTAGAGGCTTGGGCCAACAGCACTGAGAGCTGTCTCAAACACTCAGCTGAGGGCAATTGGCTCATTACAGGGGGAGATGAAAAGCACAGGAGATGCTGGAAGGATGTCCTCCTTGTTCCCTTATCATCAGAGCAGTCTGGAGGACCTGACACGGTCGACAGTACATGTCATGCCCTCCACCTCCGCGCAACAGGGAACACATAAAAGGGAGCTTGAAGCACAGCAAGATGCGGAACCTCCGTTCAGCCTTAGTACTCACTTGTGCATCTTACCTCAGCTCTCCTGACTTCCCAGATTCCTCGTCCCCATCCTTGTTTCCCCGTTCCTTCTCCTGTATCTCCACAGCTTCCTGGCTTTTCTCGAATTCTTGCTTGTGTACTGGATTACGACTCTCAGACTCTCCCTTCGGATATCGTTCGCACATCGGTGACCATTTGTCTGTTTATTTGACCATGTCTTTTGGAATACCCCTTGAGAAACCTTCCTGTGCTCTGCACTTGGGTCCGGTGCTTCCGCTCCGGGAGGACACCGTGATGCTACAGAAATTGTGAAAGCCAACCCAATGCAGTGGCATTTTACCAGGAGCACAAATGGACTGTTCCAGAAACTTCTACAGCAGATCATATCACAGACAAAAATAAAACACAGCGATAAGTACCATCTGTTGAATGATATAATAAGTAAATCTAAAAGTAAAACAAAAGTAATATAATAAAAGGAAATCATATTATAATCAGAGTAATGATAACTATGTAATAAAAATAAGCAGCTGAGAGGACACCGAAAAAGGGAGTAGTGACCAGAATAACAGAGGATCACTCTAGTAAAAACCCAACAATTGAAGTGACCATGGACCTGACCTCTTCTGTTTCTCTCCCCAATGTGGGGAGGAGGATGGACTGGTGACCCAAACCTTTTCCTGTCTATGGAATTTCTGTTTTAGAGGGAAAGGAGCAGTACAAAACACTGTGATTAAATGCAGTGACATTTTTAAACCCTAACCTGGAGAAACGACACCTTTCAGAACTGTGCTGGCAAAGAGGGCTTCAGGTATTGGAAAAACTGGGTCTGTGCACAAATGTGTTCTTGACTGGGGGAAAAGGAGTACTTCAGGAAGAGATTAAGTGCTGAGGATGTCACCAACAGGATCATCACACATGTGAAGTCAACAAGGAGTCTCTACATCATGTGTCATATTCCTGTCTTCTGTTGGATTCCAGACACTGTCCTTGAGAAACCTGCAATACAGACTGATGAAATCCAGGAAAGCTGTGATGGTCACTTTTCAGACAATATTTAGAAAGGTTGATCGATATGAAATAATTCTAAGTGTGATGAATATGAATACAGTTTGAATGTGTATTTGTTTAATTTTTGCCTATTGTCCCTCATTGAAAAAGTTCAAAGAAAGCTAAATTCATAGTTACTGGGACATCTGTTTCTTAGTGTTAGAGTATTATTACATTTTGCATTTACTGCAATCTCTCTGAATGTCCCACCATCTTTTATTAAGGAGGTTAACAGTAAAATTTTAAATTTCACAAGGAGAAACACACCATAGTATCTACAAAACCTATCTCACGCAACCCTGTAGAAAAGGAAGGCCTTGATGTGCTCTGTTTCTATATTTCAAATATATTTAAAAACACAATTACATTAAAAAATAATGAAGATAAAATTTATATTATCACCAACCATATTCAGACAAAGAGGTGGTAATAGATTTAAAACACAATTTTGATGTACATAACATCCCAGTTAAATTATATGATTTCCATTAACAAGTTTTGATGTCTTGGAAGCTTTTGCATAAACACAACTTCTCACTGCAGATGTGCAGAATTTGGAATAACATATTAGAGAAAGAAAACTACTTTTCAAATCATGGTATAGCACTAATATTAGATTTGTGAGGCAGTTGCTTGATAAGAACGGCCTGTTATTTAGTTACTCTGAATTCCTTCAAAGGGCGGTGCGGTGGGTTGGACTGGGTACTCTTGCGGGGAGGGTCTGGGGTTCAAGTCCTGCTTGGGGTGCCTTGCAACAGACTGGTGTCCTGTCCTTGTTGTGTCCCCTCACCCTCCAGCATTACACCCTGTGTTGCTGGGTTAGGCTCTGGCTCCCTGCGACCCTATACAGGGCAAGCAGTTCAGACAATGTGTGCGTGTGAATTCCATCCGAAGTATGTGATCTGTACCACAATTAAACAATTCAGAATTGTGTTGGATGTTTTTCCCCAAAGTGCTCCCCCCCTTACATGAGATGGTATTCATACATCTGACAAGAAATTTAATAATGCATTCTTGAAGTCATCATGTAGAGAAAATACCATTCCATGGTGTAAATCACAATGGTGTTCAAAATACAGTGATGTACAATGGAAAGTAGTATGGACTATGTGGGAGAGACTGCCTCACTACATTGATATTCATTTAGCAGATGCTTTTCTCTAAGGGACTTCCAATGAACTCTATAGTATTACTAGCCCACACACCTTACTCACCAGGTGACTTACACTGCTAGATACACTACTTACAATGGTTCACGCATCCATACATCTGTGGAACACACTCTCTGTCACTCACACACTGTGGGTGATCCTGAACAGCATATCTTTGGACTGTAGGAGGAAACCCACCCCCACCCACCCACCCACACACACACACACACACACACACACACACACACACACACACACACACAGCACCACCCTCTATTTCACCTGACTGAGGGTGGTGCCCTGGGTTCTGTTCTAACCAAAATGTTATATCCCCATCTAGTATTTCAGCAACAGAAAACATTAAAATTCTCCAAACATCTTGTAATTAAAACCCAAAGAAATTAACAAGTTATTGTCCAATACAAAACCCCAATCCCATCAATGATCAAACAAATCAAATGCATATTAACGAAACGTAAAGAAAACGAAAACTTCACAAATTAATACACTCCAATATATTACAAACAACGAATGACCTCACCACTACACTTCAACACACAACGCAACGGGCTCGAGAATTTATCTGCAGAACCTTCTTTTTGCGCGCACACATGATTAGTGCCTCGAATACTCCGGAGTATTTCAAAACACCCCTCGTTGCAGGCCTGATGATCGCCGCTTGTGTACGTTGAGACCCAAAATGGTCGCTTCACCCTTGCGAGTAGTGCAGAGTAAAAGGACCGCAGTTTACTGTGTCAGCCGTCTACTTGCGTTCAGGGCAGGTGAAAACTCCAGCGGAACCCGAGGAACTTCACGCGTTGTCGTAACACGAAGCGCTAATCGGGTTCACCTCAGTCCTCCTGACTCTCGCAGCTCGACGCGACGGGCTGAAAACTCGTCGTTTCTTCACGGACTGTCTCGTGAGACCACGAGTACACCACGGCACTTAAACCTTGGTAATATGCAATCAACGCGAAATGATATTTTGCCCCTTGGTTGTTCTTCGAGCAACCAGGAAAATATCACCTCACACTCTGGAGCGCTCTCTCTATCCCCTTCTCAAAAAGTTTAGAAACTTTTCCTATTCGCTGCACCCCTCTTTTCTCTCATTGGTTCTACGCCAAACCGAAACCCAATCAATTTACAATACATGCAAAACTGACATAATTGGTAGGTTGCACCTGTTCCAACATATGTTGGTATGGCTTCAACCAAACTATAAATCAGATTGATGAAGCTTTAGTTACACCTTCCTAATGAACACACAACCAGTAGTGCACAGGGACAACATGCAAACTCTGCACAGACTGAGCGGGGATCGAATCCACATCCTCTTATACCACCCAGGCGCTGTGAGACATCAAATCAAATCACTTAATTGTCACTCACCATACCACAAGTGTACAAATGGTGAAAATCTTAGGTGCGTTCTCCGCAGCTGCTCGGCATGATAAGTTACAGAATATACAAACAGCAAAAAATATATACAATATTATACACAATAAACACCTATACAGTATGTACAGTGTACAATATTCACATAATAAAATATACAGCATACAATATCCAGTGTTGGCGGTAAGTGCAGTGCATGGAGGTAGAGTGAGTAGTGCATGTGGTGGAGTTATTAGTTATTTGTTGAAGTTCAACAGTCTGATGGCCTCTGAGAAGAAGCTGTCCCGTATCCTGCTGGTGCAGAATCTGATGCTGCCATACCGTGTGCCTGATGGTAGCAGAGAGCAGTCGATGGCTTGGGTGGCTGGAGTCTCCGATGATCCTCCGTGCTTTCCTTACACAGCGCCTGGTATAGATATCCTGGGGGGAGGGGAGCTCACCTCCGATAGTGTGCTGGGCTGTCTGCACCGCTCTCTGCAGAGCTTTAAAGTTGAGGGTGGTGCTGTTCCCATAGCAGGCGGTGATGCAGCCAGTCAGGATGCTCTCCACGGTGCAGATGTAGAATGATTTGAGGATGTTGGGGCTCATATCAAACTTCCTCAGCCCTCTCAGGAAGAAGAAGCGCTGGTGAGCTTTCTTCACCACTGCCTCAGTGTGAGTGGACCGTGTGAGGTCCTTAGCGATATGAACATCGAGAAACTTAAAGCTGTTAACCCGCTACACTGGCATCCCGTCGATGGTGATGAAGGTGAACTCCCTGTCCTGTCTCCTAAAGTCCACTACAAGCTCCTTGGTGTTTTTGATGTTGAGTAAGAGGTTGTTTTCCTGGCACCAGTGTGTCAGAGTATACACCTCTTCTCTGTAGACCGTCTGATCTTTGTCGGTGACCAGACCTGCCACCGTTGTGTCATCCGCAAATTTGATGATGCAATTGGAGCTGTGTGTGGCCATGCAGTTGTAGGTGTATAAGGAGTACAGGAGAGGGCTGAGAACACAGCCCTGCGGGGCTCCAGTGTTGAGGGTTAACGGGGAGGAAATGTTGCTGCCAATTCTGACCACCTGGCATCTGCCTGACAGAAAGTCCAGGATCCTGCTGCAAAGGGAGCTGTTCAGGCCCTGAGCCCAGAGTCCAGCAGGAGAGAAGAGACTTACCTGAACCCAGCTGTGTGTCCATGAAGAGTGACTGGTCAATGGATCCACCTATTTCCTTGCAAATGGAGCAGGTTTTTACATATGGAAGGTAGATGTGTTTCGAACCAAAGACTTCTACAACTAACTTCTGAGCTCTTTATATTTATGAATTATGTATAGATATTTATTTTCCATATTTAAGTGTCCATCCATCCATCCATCTTACTCCGCTTTTATCCGGGGCCTGGTCGCAGGGGCAGCAGTCCGAGCAGAGTCCTCCAGACTTCCCTCTCCCCGCACACCTCCTCCAGTTCCTCTGGGGGAACCCCAAGGCGTTCCCAGGCCAGCCGGGAGACATAGTCTCTCCAACGTGTCCTGGGTCTGCCCGAGGCCTCCTCCCAGTGGGACATGCCCGGAACACCTCACCAGGGAGGCGTGCAGGAGGCATTCGGAACAGATGCCCGAGCCACCTCAACTGGCTCCTCTCGATGTGGAGGAGCAGCGGCTCTACTCCGAGCTCCTCCCGGGTGACTGAGCTCCTCACCCTTTCCCTAAGGGTGCGCCCAGCCACTCTGCGGAGGAAACTCATTTCTGCCGCTTGTATCCGCGATCTCATTCTTTCGGTCATGATCCAGAGTTCATGACCATAGGTGAGGGTAGGAACGTAGATCGACCGGTAAATTGAGAGCTTCGCCTTACGACTCAGCTCCCTCTTCACCACAACAGACCGGTACAATGACCGCATTACTGCGGACGCCGCACCGATCCGTCTGTTGACCTGCCGCTCCATTTTTCCCTCACTCGTGAACAAGACCCCGAGATACTTAAACTCCTCCACTTGAGGGAGCAACTCCCCCCTAACCCGGAGGGGGCAATCCACCTTTTTCCGACTGAGGACCATGGCCTCAGATTTGGAAGTGTTGATTCTCATCCCCGCCGCTCCGCACTCGGCTGCAAACCTCCCCAGTGCACGCTGCAAGTCTTGACTTGATGAAGCCAACAGGACCACATCGTCCGCAAAAAGCAGAGACGAGATCCTGCGGCCACCAAAACAGACACCCTCCGTTCCCTGACTGCGCCTAGAAATTCTGTCCATAAAGATAATGAACAGAATCGGTGACAAAGGGCAGCCCTGGCGGAGTCCAACATGCACCGGGAACAGGTCTGACTTACTGCCGGCAATGCGAACCAAGCTCCTGCTCCGGTCATACAGGGAACGAACAGCCCGTAGCAACGAGCCCCGAACCCCATAATCCCGAAGTACCCCCCACAGGATGCCACGAGGGACACGGTCGAATGCCTTCTCCAGGTCCACAAAACACATATGGACTGGTTGGGCAAACTCCCACGAACCCTCCAACACCCTAGTGAGGGTATAGAGCTGGTCCAGTGTTCCACGGCCAGGGCAAAAACCGCATTGCTCCTCCTGGATCCGAGGTTCGACTATCGGTCGGATTCTCCTTTCCAGTACCCTGGCATAGACTTTCCCAGGGAGGCTGAGGAGTGTGATCCCCCTGTAGTTGGAACACAATCTCCGGTCCCCCTTCTTAAAAAGAGGGACCACCACCCCGGTCTGCCAGTCCAGAGGCACCGTTCCCGAACTCCACGCGATGCTGCACAGGCGTGTCAGCCAAGACAGCCCCACAACATCCAGAGACTTGAGAAACTCGGGGCGGATCTCATCCACCCCCGGAGCCTTGCCACCGAGGAGTTTTTTGACTACCTCAGCAACTTCAGCCAGGGTAATGGACGAGTCCCCCTCCGAGTCCCCAGCCTCAGCTTCCTCTACGGAAGGCGTGTCGGAGGGATTGAGGAGATCCTCAAAGTACTCCTTCCACCGCCCGAGAACATCCTCAGCTGAGGTCAGCAGCGCACCACTTCCACTGTAAACAGTGTTCGTGGAACACCGCTTCCCCCCTCTGAGTCGCCGGACGGTTTGCCAGAATCTCTTTGAGGCCGACCGAAAGTCTTCCTCCATGGCCTCACCGAACTCCTCCCAAGCCCGAGTTTTTGCCACGGCGACTGCCAGAGCCGCGCTCCGTTTGGCCCGTTGGTACCTGTCAGCTGCTTCAGGAGTCCCATGAGCCAGCCAGGCCCGATAGAACTCCTTCTTTAGCTTGATGGCATCCCTTACTTCCGGTGTCCACCACCGTGTTCGGGGATTGCCGCCGCGACAGGCGCCGGAGACCTTATGGCCGCAGCTCCGAACCGCCGCCCCGACAATGGAGGCGCGGAACATAGTCCATTCAGACTCAATGTCCCCAGACTCCCTCGGGACCTGGTTGAAGCTCTGTCGGAGGTGGGAGTTGAAGACCTCTCTGACAGGGGCCTCCGCCAAACGTTCCCAACAGACCCTCACTATGCGTTTGGGCCTGCCAGGTCTGTCCAGCTTTTTCCCCCGCCATCGAATCCAACTCACCACCAGGTGGTGATCAGTTGACAGCTCAGCCCCTCTCTTCACCCGAGTGTCCAAGACATATGGCCGAAGATCAGAAGAAACGACTACAAAGTCGATCATTGACCTCCGACCTAGGGTGTCCTGGTGCCAAGTGCACTGATGGACACCCTTATGCATGAACATGGTGTTCGTTATGGATAAACCGCGACTAGCACAGAAATCCAATAACAACTCACCGCTCGGGTTCAGATCAGGGAGGCCGTTCCTCCCAATCACGCCCCTCCAAGTATCACTGTCGCTGCCCACGTGGGCGTTAAAGTCCCCCAGCAGAACGACAGAGTCCCCAGTGGGAGCGCTTTCCAGCACGCCCCCCAGGGACTCTAAAAAGGCCGGGTACTCTACACTGCCGCTAGGTGCATAAGCACAAACGACAGTGAGAGACTGTTCCCTGACCCGAAGGCATAGGGAGACGACCCTCTCATTCACCGGGGTAGACTCCAACACATGGCGGCTGAACTGGGGGGCTATTAATAAGCCCACACCAGCCCGCCGCCTCTCACCTTGGGCAACGCCAGAATAGTGGAGAGTCCACCCTCGATCGAGGAGAGTGGTTCCAGAACCCAAGCTGTGAGTGGAAGTGAGCCCGACTATATCTAGACGGTATCTCTCAACTTCCCGCACCAGCTCAGGCTCCTTCCCCGCCAGTGAGGTGACATTCCAAGTCCCAAAAACCAGAGTTGGCGCCCGAGGTTTGGGTCGGCCGGGTACTCGGCCCCGATCACTGCCCAAATCACAATGCACTGGCCCCTTACGGTCTCTCCGGCAGGTGGTGAGCCCACCGAAGAGCGGCTCCACGTCATGGCTTCGGGCTGAGCCCGGCCAGGCCCCGTGGGCATAGACCTGGCCACCAGGCGCTCGCATGCGAGCCCCCCCCCCCGCAGGCCTGGCTCCAGGGTGGGGCCCCGGAGACCCCATACCGGGCGGGGTAAACGAAAGCCTTGATTTTTCCTTCATAAGGGGTTTTTGAACCGCACTTTGTCTCGTCTGTCATCCAGGACCTGTTTGCCATGGGAGACCCTACCAGGGGCATATAGCCCCAGACAACATAGCTCCTGGACTCATTCAGGCACTCAAACCCCTCAACCACGGTAAGGTGGCGGTTCACGGAGGAGATATAGTAGGAGATATTTAAGTGTATTTAATCTAATGTTTAATCAACAGAAATCAGCCGAAGAGATGTGACTTGACGCATCAACAGGTGGATTTATCAGCAGTTTTCAAGGTACCACATTATTACTATAGTACATGGCTGTTGTTATTATTTTTATGTTTAGACCTCTTTTATCCTGAGTGGTTTTTCCAGTCTGTGAAACAGGATATTTACTAGACCAATTTAATTCACATTATTTTCTCCAGACTACAATAACAGACCTCTCTTGAGTCTTGAATCAGAAACCATCAGATTACAAATATGTTCCCTTCACTACCTGCTGTCCTCTGTTTGCTCAGTTTGTACCAAAACTAAAACACACACTTCACTTTGGTTCAGTTCCATATCTGACAGCAGTTAATGAAGACAGACTGCTGCTGTCATCAACATGTAAATACTGACATCTATTTGTGATGTAGGATCCAGAACATGACCTGCTTCTTCTGCTCTCTTGTGTTGTTTCCTTTATAACATTTGTCACATAACATTCATAACAAATGAAACTGTATTACATGATGTTCCAGGTTCTTATAGTTGTTGAGAAGACACATCCTACCCCAAAGGAGTTGTACCAAAGCCCAAGGCAGTAGGTGTTAATGGAACAAGATGAGTCCCTCAGGTGTTTCCCTCAAGTGTATAAAGGGCCATTGCTCTGGTCCCAGGGTTGGCTCTCTTTGGCTGCTCCAACACTGCTCTTGGTGAACCATGTGAGGAATAGCACTGTGTAATGATTCATATGGTTATAGACAAGAACAATGTTCTACACAACTGATATCTGTCTTCATACTGTTTTAGGAAAAGGCTTCATGAGATTATTATTATCATTACACACAGAAAAAATTTCTGGACAGTTTCTACACAGAGACTGAACTTGCTTTTTATTTTATTTTGTTTTTACCCAACTAGGAGATACACACATATATAATGTATTTGATGTTCTGTACAAAATTAGAAGAGATAAAATGAGTTGCGACATGGTGAAATGAACTCCTTCTGAGAACCACCGTAACTGACAGTTTTTAATATTATATTCAGTTTTACTGTGTACTGATTACACACACACACACACACACACACATTTTCTGAACTGTTTGTCCCATACGGGGTCGCGGGGAACCGGAGCCCAACTCGGTAACATAGGGCGTAGGGGACACACCCAGCACGGGACGCCAGTCCGTTACAAGGCACCCCAAGCGGGACTCGAATCCCAGACCCACTGGAGAGCAGAACCCGGTCCAACCCACTGCACCACCGTGCCCCCCCTGTACTGATTACATTTTTCATATTTCCACACTTTTCTCCTCTCATTCCCTTTCTCCATTACTTTATACTGGTAGTTTCCTCTGTTGATATGTGGACTGACTGTTAACATGTTTCAGATAGTTTGGTCTTGTTTTCCTTCTCCTTGCTGGTCTTATGTATAATATCAGTTTATTGGGTTAATGATGTTTCTATTTTTTCTCCATTTTTTATTTACCTTTTATATATCTTGCTACATTTACAACACTAAATCAGTTTAGAGGGCTTCCTTGGTGTGGTAAATGTGAACTTAATCAGCAGCTTGTCAGATTATACATATTTATAATAAGGAAGACAGAACCATATTGTATTATTGGTCTAAAAGTTCAATATTTCTTTTTAGCTACTTGAGGACAAAGCTGTGAAGTTCCTGAGAGACGAGTTGAACAAGCTGAAGAAGAATCTGAGTCAGGATTACCCAGCATGCTTTGAGCCTCAGGATGGCAATGACCTGGAGAGTGAATCTCAGATACAGAAGATGTGTGGCAGAGAGGGGGTTCTGAAGATCACACTGTACATCCTGAGGACCATGAACCAGAAGGATCTCGCAAACACATTGGAGAAGAGTAAGAACTTTGTGTTTCTTTATCTTTAGTCTCATGTACCTGAAATATATACTGCACCAAAACAGATGAACATTTGAAGAAAATTAAACTAGTCCTAACTATATTTCTTATGTTCCTTCAATTAATTTTAAATGATCTGTATTAGAATTAATATTTCCTTAAATAATTATTCATAATATATATTTTTCTCCCATTTTTCCTGTCTTTTTTTTTTTTTCAGATGAACTCCTGAAAAAATGCCAACATAAATACAGGTGTAACCTGAAGAAGAACTTTGAGTGTGTGCTTGAACGGAATGCAAAGCAAGGAAATCCAGTCCTGCTCAATAAAATTTACACAGAGCTCTACATCACTAAAGGTGGAACTGGAGGGATCAATGATGAACATGAAGTGAGACTTATTGAAACAGCCACCAAGAGTCCAGCAACACAAGATACTGCGATTCAATGCAGTGACGTTTTTAAACCCTTACCTGGAGAAATGACACCTATCAGAACCGTGCTGACAAACGGGGTTGCAGGCATTGGAAAAACTGTGTCTGTGCACAAATTTATTCTTGACTGGGCAGAAGGGAGAGAAAATACACACACACACACACACACACAAATAAAGATATTAGTTTCATATTTGCTTTTCCTTTCTGGGACCTAAATCTGATGAAGGGCAAAGACTACAGTCTGATAGAACTCATTCACCACTTTCTCCCAGAACTGAAGGAGTTTGGATCAGCTGATCTTCAAAGGTGTAAAATCTTGTTCATCTTCGATGGTCTGGATGAGAGTCGACTTCCTCTAGATTTCCAGAACAATCAGAGCTGGTTTGATGTGGCAAAAAGAACATCTCTGGATGTGTTGTTGACAAACCTTATTAAGGGGAATCTACTTCCCTCTGCTCTCATCTGGATAACCTCCAGACCAGCAGCAGCAGGTCAGATCCCTCCTGAGTGTGTCCACCAGGTGACAGAGATACGAGGGTTCAATGATCCTCAGAAGGAGGAGTACTTCAGGAAGAGGTTCAGTGATCAGGACCTGGTCAACAGGATCATCACACATGTGAAGTCAACAAGGAGTCTCTACATCATGTGTCATATTCCTGCCTTCTGTTGGATTTCAGCCACTGTTCTTGAGAAGCTGTTTGGTAATGAAGACAGTGGAGAAATCCCCAAGACTCTGACTCAGATGTACACAGACTTTCTCATCTTTCAGTCAAGTTTAAAGAAGAAGTATCAGAAGAAACAAGTAATGGAGCTTCCTCAGATTTTCAATTCAGACAGAGAGTTCCTTCTTAAACTGGGTGAGTTGGGTGAGAGTTGGGTGAGAGTTCCTTCTTAAACAGGCTTTTAGAAACCTTGAAACAGGAAACCTCATATTTTATGAGGAAGATCTGAAAGAGTGTGGCATTGATGTCAGTGAAACGTCAGTGTACTCTGGAGTGTGTACAGAAATCTTTAAAGAGGAGTGTGGGTTATATCAGAGGAAGGTTTATTGCTTTGTGCATCTCCGTGTTCAGGAGTATCTTGCTGCTTTGTATTCAGTGTTAAACAGAAATAAAAAATCCAGTTTTTTTAAACAGACTGCAAACCAAAGAGAAACTTGGTCTTATTTTCTGAACAGTTCAGTGGATCAGGCCTTGCAGAGCAGGAATGGACACTTGGACCTCTACCTCCGCTTCCTTCTTGGCCTTTCAATGGATTCCAATCAGATTCTGCTACAAGGGCTACTGACAGAGAGAAGAATCAGATCATTTGATACTCACAAGACAGTGCAGTACATCAAGAAGAAGATCAGGGAGAATCTGTCTCCTGAGAGAACCATCAATCTGTTCCACTGTCTTAATGAACTAAATGACAGTTCTTTAGTGGAGGAAGTCCAAGGTTACCTGAGCTCAGAAAATCTTTCAGCCAAACACCTCTCACCTGCACAGTGGTCAGCTCTGGCTTTTGTGTTACTGATGTCAGAGAAGGAACTGGATGTGTTTGACCTGAAGAAATACATCAGATCAGAAGAAGGTCTTCTGAGGCTGCTGCCAGTGGTCAAGATCTCCAAAACAGCTCTGTAAGTACACTGGTCTAATGGTAGTTTAGAATGGTAATATGATTGAAAGGCACTTTACAGTTATCTCCACACACATTACTTTGCAAATTAATGGATTGTTTCTTCTTACAAATATCCATCCAAACCTTACCTTTTCAAGGCTGAACCAGTGCGGACTAACAAAAAGATGCTGTGAAGCTCTGTCCTCAGTTCTCACCACAAACTCCTGTTCACACCTGAGAGAGTTAGACCTGAGTGACAATGACCTGCAGGATTCAGGAGTGAAGAAACTCTCTGCTGGACTGTGGAACAAACACTGTAAACTGGATACACTGAGGTCAGTACTACTGCAGAATACACAGTGTAAACTGGAGAGAGATAAGTCAGTGCGACAGACTTCATCCTTAAGCTCCCAGACAGAGAGCTACACATGGTTACATCTTGTTACCATGGTAATGAGCACTTGGTGTTGAAAGTTAACAAATGAAAGACTATAAAAAGTTTGGACTTTGAGATCTTGAGAAAAAAACGTTGACATGTCTTTGGGAAACGGTTTTCTGTTTAGAGAGGATTTTCAGAGTTGACATTTTAAGATTTAGTTTTGATTTGTTAGAAAAATGAAATATTTTCAGTCTGTAGGGTAAGGTGTGTGTCCAAAGCAGACTGTAGAGCCTTTGCAGTATGTTAAGTGTCACAGATAATCAGAGAAACAAGCTGTATCAGTTTTTATCATGGCTTTGGGTCAGGAGAAGAGAGTTGTCAGTTCAGCACAGTTGTGACATACATAATTTTGCAGAAGGTTTTGTTATTTTTAAGTACACCCTCCCCCCCACCATATGAAGGTAATGTGTTCCAGAAAAACCCTTTGTAACACAAACTTTTATAACTCGAAGATATAGTTACTATGGAAAAAGTTTGTGTTCCTGAGCTCCGAAAGTGATGCCCATTTATGGTAAAATATCACTCAACCTCATTGAATTTGGACACTTACATGAGGTATGATAACAACAAAACAAGGCTGTTTCCCATTCTTTAATTATTCTGTAATATTTAATGGCTTACTTGTTCTATCCTCCACACACATTCACTGTATACTTCAACAAGTAGCTGAACTTCTCCCTCAATAATGTGTTGGGTGCTTGTTATGATTTGTCCAAAATACATTACATTTAGAGTGACTTTCAATGAACTCTGTGCAGTGTTATCTCCCCACACACCTTATTCACCAAGGTAACTGACACTGCTAGATACACTACTTACAATGGGTCACTCAACAATACATGAGTGGAACACACACACTCTCTCTGTGTCACTTACACACTCCGGGGAAACCTGAACAGCATGTCTTTAGACTGTGGGAGGAAACGGGAGCATCCAGAATAAACCCACACAGACACATGGAAACAGAGCGATGCAGGACTTGACCTCCACCGAGCGTAGACACGCAGAACACGTATCTGCAAACTTCTCCACGTGACGTCCATCCCCAACACTCAGTCGGCATGAACAATGAAAGGCCTTACCTTCAAAGGTACTATGTTCAGAGAGGCTGCTACATACCATAACATCACAGACTTGGAGGAATACACAGAATCAGTGACTGGCTGCATCAGTAAGTACATAGATGATGTGACTTTCTTGAAGACCATCACCATACAGGCAAACCGAAAACCGTGGATGACTGCTGAAAACCCGAGACACTGCTTTCAGGTCTGGTGACAAGGCAGCGTACCGCACAGCAAGGGCTAATCTGTCCCAGGCTATCAGAGAGGCGAAGCGCAACTACACAGGAAGAATCCACCGTCATTTTCTAAACTCCGAGGACATACAGCACATGTGGCAAGGCATTCAGGCTATCACAGATTACAAAGTTACATCTCTTGTCTGTGATGGCAATGCCTCGCTCCCAGACGCGCTGAATGATTTCTACACACGGTTCGAAGCACAGAACAAAATGCCAGCAGATAAGGCCACCCCAACTCCCACCGACTGGGTACTTTGTCTGTCTGCAGCAGATGTCAGGAAGACTCTTTCCAGAGTCAACCCACAGAAAGCTGCAGGTCCTGACAACGTACCTGGCCGGGTACTCAGGGAATGTGCTGTTCAGCTTGTAGATGTCTTCACAGACATCTTTAACATTTATCTGAGCCAGGCAGTTGTCCCTGTGTGCTTCAAGACGACTACAATCATCTCTGTGCCAAAGAAATCACATCGATGTCCTGTCTGAATGACTACCGACCGGTTGCACTCACACCTATCATCATGAAGTGCTTTGAGTGGCTAGTCATGAAACACAAAAAGAGCAGTCTTTCCACCACACTGGACCCATTCCAGTATACCTACCGTCCCAGCTGTTCAACAGAAGATGCCATATCTCCTACCATCCACCTTTCTCTGACCCATCTGGACAAAAAGGACAACTATGTAAGGATGCTGTTCATTGACTTCAGTTCAGCATTCAACACAATCACCCCTCAGAAATTGATTACAAAGCTGAGCCTGCTGGGTCTGATTACTTCCCTCTGCAACTGGATCCTGGACTTTCTGACTGGGAGACCACAATTCGTCAGGATCGGCAACTCCACCTCCAGCACCACCACACTGAACACCAGCACTCCCCAGGGCTATGTGCTCAGTCCACTGCTGTTTACTTTACTGACTCATGACTGTACTGTAAAGTACAGTTTAAATCATATCATCAAGTTTGCTGACGACACTACAGTTGTGGGCCTTATCAGCAACAATGACGAGTCAGCATACAGAGAGGAGACAAACCAGCTTGCAGAATGGTGTAAAGGCAACAGTCTATGTCTAAATGTTGAGAAGACTAAAGAGATAATTGTTGACTTCAGGAGGACCCAAATAGATGACTCACCTCTACACATCAATGGTACAGCTGTGGAGAGAGTCAAAAGCTCCAGGTTTCTTGGTGTGCACATGACAGTGGACCTCTCCTGGACCCTGGACACCACCTGCCTAGCCAAGAAGGCCCAGCAGTGTTTCCATTTCTTACAGAGGTTAAAGAGATCCAAACTATAGGGGGACGACGGAGAGCGTCTTCACCAGCTGTCTCACCGTGTGATACGGGAACTGTACAGTCTCCAACCGCAAGACCCTACAGTGAGGGAGGAGGAACACCGATAATCTTTTCAGCTGTTCTTAACACTCGCTGTAGGGTCTTGCAGTGCATTCAACCTTCCACGTCGCCAGCCTCCGCAGGATTCTTTTTTATGGGAAAGAAGGACGGGGGCCTGTGCTCTTCCATTAGCTATCACAGTGTGATACCTCCATCCTCTGCCTTTGATCACAGCAGCCTTAGAACGAGTGCATGGTGCAAAGATTTTTACAAAATTGGACCTTCGGAGTGCATACAACTTAATTAGCATCAGGGAGGGGGATGAGTGGAAGACTGCTTCTAGCACCACCCTGGGTCATTATGAGTATTTGGTCACGCTCTTCGGTTTGTCTAATGTGCTCTCAGTGTTCCAGGGGTTTGTTGATAACATACTAGGAGACCTCACGGATGACTGTGTCCTGGTGTACCTGGGCGACATCTTGATCTTCTCCAAGACCCAGGAAGAGCACATCTGCCAGGTAAGAACAATGTTAGAACGACTCCTCCTTTGCCTTATGGCTCAGCTCCCCCTTGTAAATTCAATTCAATTCAGTTTATTTTTATAGCGCGCTCTTCTCACCCAGTGACACAGAGCACTTTAACACAGGTATAAAGCAAAAAAGACAGATACAAACAAAGAAGACAGTCGACTAATGGTTACCATAATGAAGGACTTTTTGTAGAGCTATAAGTATACCTACTGGCCCCCGGGGAAAGGAACAGAAACTCCCTAGGCTGAGGGAGAAAAAAATCTCTGGCGGTCCACGGGCCAGTGGTTTCCCACCCCTCCTGGGCATTCTAGAAAGTAACAATTGTAAGCCAGTGTGTAACAAGTAATGATATTGTTGGTAAATGGCATCTTGGATCCCTAGCTCAGCATGGAATGTCTCGATCATCATGGCAGATGAACATCATCCTCTGTCAGCACAGGATTCGCCTGTCACCACTGGCCGGCCTCCTCAGGTCTTATGTAGCGACGCAGTGCTCAACGAGAAAATAGAATAGAGTTAATAATTTATTACTTAAGTAAATTTAATATGCATTTTTATAATTGTGATAAAAAACAACCAAGGCAGGTGGAATTACATTACGAGGTGGAATGCCTGAGTGAGGCCAGCTGAAGAGTATAGCCGCATGTGTGCAGATCAACGGTGGCTTCAGTCATTCACACATTTAAGAGGGAAAACAGGTATGCCATGTTAACTGCTACTGTGGGTCTGAATGTTCATAAAATGTTTTACTTACAATGCTAAAAACAAGTAGAAATTAAGAAATTTAAGAGTGGATTTTTCAGGAGGATTACATTTTCAGAAACATCCAGAGCTGCAGTGTGGCAACAGTTGACAGGGTGTTGAAGAGAAATTCAATTTGAATTAAATAAATTTATAGAATACCTTTTGAAAGAAATTGAGAGTAAAAGAAGCAAAATGTCAGTTTGTACAGGTTCGTCTCTGTAACACGTCGAAGTGGCTGGGGAAGCGGCCGGAGATGGGAGCTAAGCAGCCACAGCTGGGGCTAATTGTCTTTCCTATTTCTTCCCCTGCGTCCGGCAGTGACGGGGAGAGACGGCGGAGAAGAACCAAGAGAGAGCACGAGCACGAGCACGAACCTGAACCTGAACCTGAACCTGAACCCGAACCCGCAGACGATGCCAAAAGGACCGGCCGGAAACCCCATCCCATCCTACCTATTCCAGGCTCCCCATTTTCCATCCCCTTCCTTCTCCCCTGGGAGGGAGTGAATAAACGTTAGCAGACGGGTACTGCACCTGTTGTCTTCTGTCTCGTCTGTTACATTGGTGCCAAACCCCAGGACGTACCAGCAGGATGGACGGAGAGGAGCTTGAACGCATTCTCCAGCTCATAGAACTGCAGCAGCGGGAGTTGCTGGATGCAGTCATGGCGGTCCAGCTCACAGAGCGGTGGGCTCTGGCGGAAGCCCTGGCTGCCCCTGACACCCCCCGCCCCGTCCTGCCCCATATGTACGCAGGACTAGCTCAGGGGGGAGGCCTGCTGCCTCCCGAACACGCCGGGAGGCGACATGCCAAACACCGGAGCGTCGAACCCCCTGGCGTCCATCGTGCAGCTCGCAGAGGTAAGTGACTTCCTCCTTGAGCAGTCGCAGGATGATATGCTTCACCATGCATGCCAGCAAATAGCTAAGACCGACTGGGTGCCGGTTCGCCCTGGTCAGTCGCTTACCTACCCATACTTTTGTGTAGTTAATGATTGTTATTACCGCGCACACCTGGATCTGGACACCACGGAGGACAGCCTCAAACTTTTAGTACCCCACAGTCATCGAGAAATGTTATTCCACACAGCCCATTCCAAGCCCATGGTGCATTCCAAGTCCCACCTCGGGCAGGATAAGACTTTATGGCCACTCCTGGGTCGGTTTTATTGGCCAGGTATTTGCGGGGATGTCCGTTGCTGCTGTGCCGCTTGCCCTGAGTGTCAGCGAGTAAACCCACCTGCCATACCCCATGCAATGCTATGTCCACTCCCCCTAGTAGACACCCCGTTCGACCAGGTGGGAATAGACCTCCTCGGGCCCTTAGAGTGGAGCGTGTGGGGTTTTCAGTTTGTTTTAGTAGTGGTTGATTGCTCCATGTGGTACCCAGAAGCGGTTCCCCTGCGTAATATGATGGTGCGCATGGTGGCAGATACACTGTTTAAACTTTTCACAAGGGTGGGCGTACCAAAGGTGATCCTCACCAACCAGGACACCACATTTATGTCTCACACCCTCATGAATTTGTACAAACTGTTGGGGATTCAACCCATTCGCACCAGTGTTTTTCACCCCGAAACAGATGGGCTGGTGGAGCGGTTTAACAGAACTTTGAAAAACATGATCACAAAGTTCGTGGTTGAAGACCCCAGACACTGGGACCAGCTGCTGGACCCCCTGTTGTTTGCAGTGCAGGAGGTGCCCCAGGCCTCCACATGGTTTTCCCTCTCTGAACTCTTTTATGGCCGTCATCTCTGGGGGTCCTAGACATTGTTAGGGAGGAATGAGAAGAAGGCCCCAGTAAAAATGAGCTGCAGCATGTCCTAGACCTAAGAAAGCGGTTGAATGCTCTCAGACACCTGTCTTGTGCACATCTACAGCAGGCCCAGGAGAGGTAAGAGCGCTCATACAACACGGGGACGCAGTTACGTCACTTCACCCTGGGTGAGAAGGTATTTGTATTGCTTCCCACCTTGCAGTCTAAATTGCTCGCTAAGTGGCAAGGGCCCTTCAGGGTTACACGGCGCATTGGGGAGGTCGACTACAAGGTCCTCCAATCCGACAAAGGTGGGGCGCGGCAGATATACCACCTCAGGAGGCTCTGGTTGCCTCCCTGGCCACCACAGTCCTGGTACGGGACGAGTTGGGCCCAGAACTGCCCAACCTAGGCAAGGACCCCTCTCCTGTCACAGTAGGCTCAGGTGTCACCGAAGCCCAGCAAAAGGAGGTGGCACAGGTGCAGCAGGAGTTTGCTGATGTGTTCTCCCCTCTGCCAGGTTGGACAATGCTCATACAGCATTGAATTCAGCCCCTCTGGGGGTGGGCGGTGCGTAGTCAGCCGTATCGTATTCCTGTCTGCAAACAAAAAGTGATACAGGAAGAACTTGGCAAAATGCTGCAAACTGGAATCAGTGAGTCCCACAGCAACTGGAGCAGCCCCGTGGTATTGGTCCCAGAGCCGAACGACTCCACCCGCTTTTGTGTTAATTTCTAACGGGTCAATACGGTCACAAAGTTTGATGCTTACCCCATGCCCTGGGTGGATAAGTTGCTGGACCGGCAGGGATCTGCTCGTTTTTATTCGACACTGGATCTCACCAAGGACTACAGGCAGATTCCCTTGTCTCCAGAGTCCAAGGAGGTCTCGGCTTTCTCTACTCCTTTTGGTTTACACCAGTTTGTCACGCTCCCGTTTGGTTTACATGGGGCCCCAGCCACCTTCCAGCAGCTCATGGACAAGGTCCTCGCGCCCCACACCAGTTATGCCGTGGCCTACTTAGACGGTGTATTGGTGTACATTCCTGACTGGTCGTGGCACATGGCCCACTTGAGGGCGGTGGGCTTCACAGCAAGCCCAGCAAAGTGTGCAATTGGGAGGAGGGACATACGGTATCTGGGGTTCCTCTTGGAGAATGGACGGATTCGGCCCCAAGTCAACAAAACAGCCGCTATTGCGGCTTGTCCGGTCCCCAAGACAAAAAAACAGGTGAGGTCTTTTTTGGGGGTCACAAACTACTATCACTGCTTCATCCCGGTGTTCTCCACCTTAGCCGCACCCCTGATGGACCTCACCTGCCAAGCAGCCCCAAATCTGGTCCAGTGGACAGAGCAATGCCAGATCGCTTTCCAGAAAATCAAGGAAATGCTATGTGGGGGTCCTGTCCTTGCTTCTCCTGACTTTTTTCTTACAGACAGACACCTCTGATCAGGGTTTGGGGGCAGTCATCTCCCAGCAGGCAAAAGGGGAGTGGCAGCCCCTGCTGTACCTCAGTCGCAAGCTAACAGGCCTGAAACGCAACTACAGCACCATTGAAAAAGGGTGCTTAGCAATCAAGTAGGCGGTCCTCTCCCTCCGTTTTTACCTCCTGGGATGGGAGTTTGACCTGTGTACTGACCACGCTCCCCTGCAATGGTTACACACTACGAAGGCCTCGAATTCCTGCCTCACCCGCAGGCACTTAGCCCTACAGCCCTTTCACTTCTGGGTGGTTGACCGACTGGGTCAGGATCAGGTGGTCCCCAGCTTCCTCTCATGGTTGAGGGGCTGGGGCTCAGGCAGGGTGGAATGGTGAGGCCCCCATGACCCCGCCCACTGGGGGCCTGACAGCGGTGGTGGAGGGGTGGAACATGCCTAGGTGGCTGGGGAAGGGGCCAGAGATGGGGACTAAGCAGCCGCAGCTGGGGTTAATCACCTTGCCTACTTCTTCCTCTAGATCTGGCAGTGAGAGAGAAAGATGGCGGAGGAGAGCCAACACAGGTGAACAAGAGAAAGCATGAGCACAAGCACGAACCCAAACCCAAACCCGCAGACGACGCCAACAGGACTGGCCCAAAACCCCATCCTACCCGTTCCCGGTTCCCCCTTTTCCGTCCCCTTCCTTTCCCTGTGAGGGAGTGAATAAACATCAGCAGACGGGCACTACACCTGTTGTCTCCTGTCTCGTCTATTGCTGTCTCCCTTCTGCATCTTTTACAATTACTTTATTGTACAATATTCTGTTTCAAAATGTTGTATCGCTACCTTATGTAACTACATGCCTGTTCACCTTACACTGTATTTGCAGAGAATTATGGAACTTGATGGCAGCCCTGGAGTATGCAACTATGTATATGTAGATGAAGCTGGATTTATTTTCTGCGAGAAAAGAAGGTGAGGAAGGAATCTCATTGGTCAACGCACCACGGTCATCGACCCTGGACAGAGAGGAGGAAATGTCACAATGTGCGCCGCTATAACAAGGCAGGGTGTAGTATGTAACAATGCTGTGCTGGGTCCCTACAATACAGAATAGCTCCTTGCTTTTTTGGATGCACTCAGAGATGCACTCCTACCCAGACAAGCAGGAGACCAAGAGGGACCAGATGTGGTACATGTGGTCATATGGGACAATGTCCAGTTCCACCATTCACCACATGTCCGTGAATGGTTTGAAGCTCAGCTGTATTTTGAGGTACTTTCTCTTCTCCCATACTCACCATTCATAAATCCTGTTGAGGAGTTCTTTTTAGCCTGGAGGTGGAGAGTATATGATCACAACCCATATGAAAAGGAAACATTTATGCATGCCATGGAGGAGGCATGCCAGGGTTGGATTCAACATTCCGGTCATTTTTTTCCCAGGTGCCTCGCAAGTGAAAATATCAACTGTGATGCAGATGAAGTTCTCTGGCCTGACAGGGATCAAAGATTGGACCAATACAGTTTTTGTCAGATTTCTCATAACAAAGTTACCTGTTTTCAGATCACTTAACACAGTAGCCTAAACTAATGAGAAGTTGGGTGGCATGGTAGAACAGCGAGGAGCTCTGCTGTTTGACAGTGGCTGGGTGGTGCTAGAGGACATGGATTCAATCCCTGCTCAGTCTCTCAAGCTCTTCTGTATAAATCTCAACATGTGTCTCCATAAATCTGTCCCCTGAACTAAATATTTTTAAAGTATTTGTTTATTTTGTATGAGACTGCAAAACATTGACTTAAGTATGTTTTCTTAAAGGAAATTCAATCTTTTGTTAATTTCTCTACTCATTGGTTACCATGTTTACATAGTTTTGAGAAAAATCCACAGATATCATAAAAGTATTAAGGGAGATGTACGCAATACCTCAATTTGCAGTGAAATTGAAAGGTTTTGTAGCATGGACATTGTGTTCTGATTGTTGTGCTAAGTGTTTTGAGAAGTGCCACCGGCACTGTGGTAATTATCAAAGTTGTAACGTTTGTTGTTTTGTTTGTGGTTTAATGAGCCATTTGACACGTGGCTGTTAACGTGGTTTCTTTATCCTGCCATCTTGCATGAATGCACAATGAATCTCCTACTTCGTAATCATGTCTATATTACATCACTTACATATTACAACTGGTATTCCATGTTGGGCAAATGTAGATTTCATGGCAATGATGATGTTCTCGCTAGTCATCAGTCAACTTTGCATCTTCCATAAACTTTGAGTAATAGTCTACACAAAGTAAGTATTCAGAACCATTGTGTTGAAATAAGTCAGCACCTATTTTTGTCAAGGTCTACCTGGCAATGTGTGTGGTATTAATGGTTATTTTGCATTACTGTTTCTATGAGCGTAAAGGGGTGCGGTGGCGCAGTGGGTTGGACCGCAGTCCTGCTCTCCCGTGGGTCTGGGGTTCAAGTCCCGCTTGGGGTGCCTTGCGACGGACTGGCGTCCCGTCCTGGGTGTGTCCCCTCCCCCTCTGGCCTTACGCCCTGTGTTACCGGGTAGGCTCCGGTTCCCCGTGACCCCGTATGGGACAAGCGGTTCTGAAAATGTGTGTGTGTGTTTCTATGAGCATTGCACTTAGCACACTGAGTTACCTTGTTCTCTATTTGAGTTGACATACCTGACCAAAAGAGGATGTCTCTTGCGCTCTCTTTACATTTCACTACGCCCAGGTGTGACTGATGAATTTTGTCCAACATTTCTTCTCTCAGCTGACTTGGTGCAATGAGTTTTGCTGCTTTAAACATCAGTCCTGATGTGTAACTGATCTCTTCTTTGAACATCCAGTATGGTTGTATTTCTTTTGGAACAGCACTTTTTTCAGCAGGCCACCCATTCATGATGATATTTCTCAGCATTATCATTTCTGGATCCTCTGCTGTAGCTTTCTTGAACTCTTGTAGTTTCTTGTCTGAGATAAGCAATTGAGGTGTTATCATCTTCAAGCAGTTCTTCTGTATGTTCTTTGAGGTATGCACAACTTAATGCATCTGCTATGTGCATTTGTTTGCCTGGCTTGTATATAACTTTAAGGTTGTATTTCTGAAGTCTGAGCATCATCCTCTGCAGTCTACAAGGAGTTTGATGGAGTCATTTCTTGAAAATACTCTCAAGTGGTTTGTGATCATTTTGTACTGGAACTTCTGTTCCATACAAATACTGATGAAATTTCTCACATCCGTAAACAATGACAAGTAGTTCTTTTTCAATTTGAGCATATTTACATTGACAATCTGTGAGCGCTCGTGATCCGTATTTTACTAGTCTTTGAACTTGCAATAAGACAGCTCCTATGCCTTCAGAACTAGCATCTACCACCAGGGTTAGTGGTTTGTTGATCTCATACTACTTTAATATTGCTGCATTTGTTGCTAATGGGGGGTATGGTGGTGCAGGGAGTTTGACCAGGCCCTGCTCTCTGGCAGGTCTGGGGTTCAAGTCCTGCTTGGGGTGCCTTGTGATGGACTGGTATCCTGCCCTGGGTGTATCTCCTCCCTCTCCAGCCTTACACCCCGTGCTGCCGGGTTAGGCTCCGGCTCACCATGACCCCGCATGGGAAAAGCGGTTTCAGTCAATGGGAGTGCATGCATGCATGCGTGCGTGTGTTGTTGCTGATATTTTCAACTTTTGAAAACTTTTTTCTTATTCACTTCACCAGTTCCATTTAGTGTCATTTTCAAGCAAGTTTCTCAGTGGTGCACTTAGTTTTGAAAAATTGGGAATGCACTTGGCTAGGAACTGCAGCATACCCAGAAATCTTTGTAGAGCTTGTTTGTCTTCTGATGGCGAAAGTTGGATTACAGCTCTCACCTTCTCATCATCTGGTTTGAGTCCATCATCTGTGAGTACGTGACCGATGTACTTGACCTGTCACGTTCTAATTTGGCATTTCTTTTAATTCAGTTTAAGATTATACTTTCTTGTTCTTTGCAGGAGTTTTCTTAGTATGCGATCATGTTCTTGTATGGTTTCTCCCCATACTAACAGATCATCTACAATGTTGATTACACCATCCAGATCTTCAGTCATCTGTGCTATTGCTTTTTGAAATTCCTCTGATGCCAATGATATTCCAAAAGGTAAACGCAGGAATTTGTATTTTCCTATGGGTGTGTTGAATGTGCACAGCTTAGAACTCTCATCATCCAATGTAATCTGCCAAAACCCTTGGTTTGCATCTAGTACACAGTAGACTTTGGCATTTGGCATTTTTGACATGACTTTTTCTACCGTAAGCAATGGGTAATGTTCTCGTTTGATTGCCTTGTTTAAGTCTTGTGGGTTGAGACATATACAAATTTTGTTTGGCTTAGCTATTGTTACCATGCTACTGACCCAATCTGTTGGTTCTGTTTGTCGCTACACCGTTTTACTGCACACCAATAAATAACCCTAAAAGTGGAGTGTGTGGTGTAACATGTCATTGCAGATAGTTGCATGATCTTTACAGTAATACCACAGTTGATGTCTCTTCTTTACAATCAACTCCTGTTTTATGCTTCAGCTCTTTCATGGTTGGAAGTAGACGCAGTGACTGGACATGAAGGACAGGACGTCACTATCCAGTGCTCTCACTCTTTGGCATGAAGTTGTCATGTCTGGTTCTGGAGGGAAGCGGTGGACCCAAGTGCAGAGCGGTATACGTGGTGTATTTGGGGAAATCCAAGAGAGGGGGTCAAAGAACAGGCTATTGGTCTTCGAGGTGCAAACGTCGTTACAGGGAGAATCCAAAAGGCGAGGTCGGTACACAGGCAAGAGGTCGATGGTCATAAGAGGTACAGGATCGTGGGAACAAGGGACGGGATTGGGGAAGGTGTTAGGGAATAGGAACTAGAAGAGCTAGGGGGTCGCAAACAACAAGGCTGAACAAGGTTCAGCATCAGCTGCTGGTCTGACGCAGCCTTTTATGCCCCAGTCTGCGCTGCGTCCCGGGTGTTCCGTGTCGGCTCGGAGGTGTGGGCGTGGCAGAAGTAATGGGAAGTAGTTCTGTAAGGGACACTCTTCCAGCAATGGTGATGTTCTCAATAAAAATGAAGAAGAACAAAGGAATAAGAAGAACGGGAAGTTCTCATTGTATGATGATGGAACAGGAACCTTCTGGGTGACCATCACTAGACTGAAGACAGACACTGGGACATACTGGTGTGCAGTGGAACGGTCCATTGCAGACACTTTCACAGAGGTATGTGACGGTACTCAATGCTACGGTTTGTCACACTGTTTCACCTCATACTATAGTAAAGAAGTGTTTTGCTGACACTGCTCCTCACCCTGGTAAACCTCACTGTCTCCTCCACAGGACAAACGACAGATATGTCTCTGTTTCTGCTTTCTCTAGGAGCGACTGCGCTGCGTTATGCAAATTCACAGCAAAAGTCATAATTGTGTCACAAATTATGGGACGAGGACAGACTGTTGCTGCAGAAATGTTTTTTTTTGCCACGAGGGTGATGACATCTGGGCTGAGCACCAGAGGCCACTTGAGTGTCGGACATTTTTCTAACCTGATGCAACATGGGACACAACACAGACAGCAGTACTCATGTAGTAATGGACTGCCAAACCCTATACACCCTATATCTACATAAAGTTAGTGCAAGTCAATAGTTATGAGAGTAGCAGAAACAGATTAAGCTGTTATTTTTGTAGGAGTGACAGCTGAGTGCCCAAACTATCACCTGATGAACATAAAATGAAAGGGACTGTGCCATTAATCTACAACCCAGAGCCACTCATCGTCTACATGTCAGGACACCATCAGAAACGTTCATGAAGGACAAGTGGAGACATGACCTCTCTCATCTCACAGCTCCTCACCCTGGTAAACCTGCTGCTGTCACCCTCAATGGTTTCCCATCCTCCAACACCCTCAGGTGGCACCATAGCATCCAGTGAGGATGGGACTCCAGACACAGGTATCTCTTTCACTTGTCTTAGTCCTCAGCTCCTCCAGTGATGACTGAGCTCATCTTGTGTTTGTCACAACTGCTCCTCACCTCCACACTTTCACTCCCATTTTGTGGAAAGTGTGGAGCTCAGTAACAGTCGTCAGCAGGTCAATTTACCGACCTCTCTAGGTCATGGAAACATTGAGATCTGACATCTCTCCAGTCATACAGATGACGTGAGACATCCTGCAGGGTATAATGTCCATTTTTCTCAGTAATTCTACGCAAGAGAAAGTGCACAGTGGATGGTTCTGCTGTCTCACAGGGCCTGGCCAGTGTGGGTGTGGGTTCGAATCAAGCTCAGCCTGTGTGCAGTTTCCATGTTTTCTGCATGGGTTTTCCTCCTGGTGCTCTGGTTTCCTCCCACAATCCAAAGACGTGTTTCAGGTTCATCAGTGATTCTGAATTGCCCACAGTTTGTGTGTGGCTATACTGTGGTGAACTAGGGTCATGCCCAGGGTTTACCCCTCT
Source organism: Scleropages formosus (assembly GCF_900964775.1). Classification (NCBI taxonomy): domain Eukaryota; kingdom Metazoa; phylum Chordata; class Actinopteri; order Osteoglossiformes; family Osteoglossidae; genus Scleropages; species Scleropages formosus. The sequence continues at coordinate 38,398,305 of NC_041808.1, read as the reverse complement.
TAGCCTGGTGCCCAGCGACTCTGGGATGGGCTCTGGACCCCTGTGACCCTGACAAGGTGAAGCAGTTAACGGAAGTGAGAGAAATGGCACATACATAAATCGACAGAAATACCGTAATTACGCTGCAATTGCAATGATCTGAAAAAGTAACAAACTTCTCAATGTACAATAAACCCAAAGACCCAACTGCCCGCAGGAAATTCCTCACCACAGTAAACCACGGTTCAGGCTGTAGCCTTGTAAAGATCCACATACGTAATGACACCAGGATAAGATTATGGTGAAACCTGGTACAGACGTTAACTGGCAGTGAGAGGTGATGATCTCCAAACAAGAGGAGAGCAGCTCCACAAACAAAACACAAATGCTGAGGAAGGAGCAGCTCAGAGAAGTTGGACAGCAACACAAGTCACTGAGAAATGCAAAGCACAACGAGATGATGCTGCCAGAATGAGGAAACAAACAACTGCAGCTCTGCAAGGGCCGCACCCACATGTGCAGAGCAGTGATGAGGACGTGGGACAGAGAGCCCTCTGGTACTTATGAGCAGGCATTGCACATGACATCATGACAGTCCCACTGCTGCTGCAATACCTTCAAATGCAGTACTTACTTACTTACCCTAAATTGCCCCAGTCTAGATTTCCCAGGTGTATGAACAGGAAAATACGTGTAAGTTCTTCAGCATGAAAACATGACATTGTTCTCCACTTAACGTAATATTAATGTTTGGTTTGCATTACAGTTCTAAAGAATTCTGGAATGTCTGGACATCCTTCCGGAAGTTGTTAGAAAGTGTGACAGACACCATCATACCTGTGATACATTGTAACCTGCATTATTATGATAAATAAAATATTTTCGTTCTAGGCACTCTGCTCTATGTCACTACTGGAGTCAGTGTGGTCTACTGCTCTGTGGACTCATTGTTGTCAAAGTGTAGAAACAAGAAGAACAAGACACTACATTCAACATGTAATTTTGGGACACACACACACACACATATTCACACTTTGAATCATCTGTCCTAGTGATAATCCTGAGTCCGGCCAACACTGAAAACCTAAATGGTGTTTTGTGGATTGCTGAAGCTCAGGTGTGATGTTTCACAAAAGGTGTCTCCTCCAAGTTAGAGAAAGCCGACATGGACTACACTGGAATCCCAGGAGGGGTTGGTTCAGAGGGACACCGTGGTAAAGAGGGTCAATGCGCTGATAGAACATTTCTCCCCAGTGACTTGTCCACTCTTGGCGTATTGTGCGATGTAAGTGGTCCTTGAGCCAAGAGAATATATCACACACACACAGAGCTGAGCATCCAATTCCTTCTAAAGACTGACATCCTACATGGAACGCTCTCTGCGTCAATGTCTGCATGGACACAACTATCAACGATCAGCCAATGATTTGATGTTGTAAGTGGTGATTTTTTTTTTCTCTCAACATAATTCTCTGCTATAGTGGCACGGAGAGTACTGCTGCCACCTCAAAGTGTTTGGGCTATTTGGGCATAATTTCAAACCCAACTGAATCTGTGTGAAGTTTACTTGTTTTCCCTCTGTCTGTGTGGGTTTCTGCTGGATGCTCTGATTTGCTCCCACAATCCAAAGACATATAACTTTTGGCAGCCGTTAGCATGGGTTGTGAAAAGGACACAACTTCTGTCACGCCTTCCGCTTCATCTCAACAAGGAACACCTGTGGAGGCTCGCGGGACGGGCACATAAAAGGAGAACTCGGAGCCCAGGCTGATGGGGAACCTTGTTCAGCCCTTGAATTTGCTTGCATGCCTTACCTCAGCTCTCCTGCGTTCCTCGACTTCCTGCCCTCGTCCCCGTTTCCTTGTACCTTCTCCTGTGTCATCACATCTTCCTGGTTTTCCTTGCCTGTTTCCTAGACTACGACTCTCGGACTCTTACGTTAGCACATTGGTGACCGGTTGCCTGTATTCTGGACTATGTCTTTTGGATTTCCCCTTAAAAAACCTTCCTCTGTTTCACGAGAGAGGCAAAAGTTAAGCAGGGTGGGGCCTGGTTACTACTTGGATGGGAGACTGCCTGGGAATACCAGATGCTGTTAGCTTTTTTTTTTAAAAATGTATTTTTTTTCCTCCTCCATTTTCTTTTGCACGCGAAGAACCGCTTTCCGTCACCCCTCACTTTTTCAGGCTCCAGTCAGGGCTCCCACCTGGGAGGGCAGGAGACGGGCGATTATTGTCTGGAAACAGTCTCTCTTCAGTGTTTCATTTCTGTAGCAGGATTTCATTGGATTTTAATTGTTGTCTGGCATGTTTAACACTTTTGTGACTCTCGAAGTTTATTCACAACTATTTATTCTTCTCTTTACTTTCTTTTTGTCACAACTATTTATTCTTCTCCTTACTTTCTTTTTGTCCTGTTTGGTGTGTGATTTTAATATGTGACATTGATCGCAGATACTGAAAGTCATGACTACTTTTCATTGGACTCTCGTGAGCGTTTCACAAGAGGCAGGCAAAAGTGCGCTCCTCTTCATGTGGCCAAAGCCCAAGTATGCGCCGCATGCTCGAGCGCTCTTTGTGTGCACCTTTCGCGGGTGGGGGAACAACTACAAGTTGGGTGCAAACGCCACCTTCCCTTGCTTATAGCCATACCACCCTGAATAAGTTCGATCTTGTCCGATGTCAGAAGCTAAGCAGGGTCGGGCCTGGTTAGTACTTGGATGGAATTCCACCTGGGAATACCAGGTGCTGCAAGCTTTTTTTTTTTTCCTATTTTCTCCTCTATTTTCTGTTTTCTTTTGCACGCGAAGAACCGTTCTCCATCACCCCTCGCTTTCTCAGGCTCCAGTCAGGGCTCCCACCTGGAAACGCAGGAGAAGGGCTTTTTTTTTTTTTCTGGAAACACTCAATCTTCAATGTGTAACTGAGCGTTCTTGTTGGGGTCGCCTAGACATTTAGGGCTCCAGAAAATAACGAACGATACCTGTCCTGGTTGGTTACAAACCTTTTCCAAGTTTTTATTAGATGCAACACGTGTGTAACTTACAAGCAGACTGGCTGATGTACACCAGTATGCATGTACAAAGTCTCGCCTATGGCAAGCCTCGAGGGGAGAAGAAACTCATTAGACACACATAAGACCTACTAGTGAAGTGTCCTAACGTCACCACAACCAAAATTAATCTTTTATACATGTCCCCCCTTCCAGAATAAACATCCTTGTTTATCAATAACAATAACCCCTGTAAACGGCAATAAACAATCAACAACCACAAAAGTGCAATGAAAACAGAAAGTATACAGCACAAGGTCCAGAAATTACAACAGTCTTGCAATAGAACACTTTCCTTAAAATTTTTTTTTTTCTTTTTTTTGGGAACCCAGACACAGAGTAAGCAGTTATTTAGTAAATGAAAAAGTCTTTTCAATTGCCAGGAGGTTTGAAAATCCTCCCAGTCCGATTCATGCTCGGGCCTAACCCAGCAGACCTCTCACATGAACAGTTTGTCTCAGGTAAATTGCTCAATTCTTTCTGGGGAGAAATGCACTCTGCTTCCGCAGATTTGTCTGACTCAAAGAATGGGAATTTGGCAATGACTCAGGAATGTCGCACAATGTATGGTTTTGCAACAGCAGTCTAGGACACCTACACCACACGCTGCCTCAGAAAGACGATGCGCATCATGAGAGATCATAGTCACCTCGCACGGGCACTTTTTTCTTCCCTGCCATCTGCAAAACGGCTTAGGTCTATTCGAACCTGCACAGCTAGGTACAGGAACAGTTTTACCTCACTACTCCGGTTCCCCGTGACCCCGTATGGGACAAGCGGTTCTGAAAATGTGTGTGTGTGTGTGTGTACTGTAAGAGTATACAACACCAACCAATGTGCTACCTTTAGTAACTAGAGTTGGACTGCTCCACCCAAGCACATTGGAAAATTACACCGCCACTTCAAGCACTTTCATGTTCTGAGTTCTCTGGCTGTCTACTGGCATTATTGTTACTACTGTTACCATTATTTATTGTTATTGCTGTTGCACTACTCACTGTCATTGTCATTGTTTTGTTTGTGCAGTATTTCTATTGTCTTTGTCCATAGTCTGTGGAGAAGCACACACACACACACATTTTCAGAACCGCTTGTCCCATACGGGGTCACGGGGGAACCGGAGCCTACCCGGCAACACAGGGCATAAGGCCGGAGGGGGAGGGGACACACCCAGGACGGGCTGTGGAGAAGCATTCAGGAAGATTTTCATGATACGTGTACATGGTACTTGTATCTATGACAAAAAACTTGAAACTTTAAACTCGAACTTGAAACAGGTAGTGTATAAGACCTCAGTCTATTATAATGCACTACCTGCACTCTCTCATCAGAGTCAAATGGAATGAAAATATGGTAAGTCAGTCCAGGTTCTCCACATGAATTTGTAACTTGCACAATTTCATAAGGTCCCTTCTAATGGGGTCCCAGCTTCATGCAGCTGTCCACTGGGTTGCTGAGCCACAGCATAGGGCTGGTGCTGCAGTCCTTCATCATGGTGCAGTTTCTGCTGCTAATGAGCTTACTCACTGTACATCCGTGCACTACACAAGGCACTACACCCTAAACTCTGCGGCTCCACCAAAAACTAAATTTATTCCAACTGTAAGATACTCGCCATGGTTCAACGAATCAACTCATGCAATGAAGTTAGAATGTTGTAAATTAGAGTGTAAATGGCGTTCAACTAAACTAAACGTTTATTATATAACCTGGCCCGCTTGTCTAAAAAAATATAAAAAGGCACTTTTTCATGCCAGATTCGAATACTACACAAAGTTAATTGATGAACATCACAATAACGCTCACTTCCTGTTTAATACTGCCACGCCCACACCTTCGGGCCAACACGGAACACCTGGGACGCAACGCAGACTACAGCATAAAAGGCTGCGTCAGACCACCAGCTGATGCGGAACCTTGATCTGCCTCCTCGTTAGCGACCTTCTCCAGCCATTTCCTGTTCCCGAACGCCTTCCCCGAACCCGTCTCTTGTTCCCCCGATCTACCACCTCTTTCTGATCATCGACCTCTTGCCTATGTACTGACCTCGCCTTTTGGATCCTCCCTGTACGACGTTTGCACCTCGAAGACCCTTTGTCCGTCCTCTGACCTCCTCTCTTGGATTTCTCTGAAGACACTACAACGATTACCGCGCCGCACTTGGGTCTGCAGCTTCCTTCAGACCCGACCATGACAAATACCATCGCTTACTTAACTGGTAAACACAAAGATAAACAATGTATTTCTGCTACCATTACTAATGATGAATTTATGTCGTTTTTCAATAATAAATTAGTGAATATCCGCAAATCCATAGAGCCCTCTAGTTCGGTTTTAGCAAACATGAGCGCTTCTGACAATAATATTAGTTGTCCGCGCTATCTCAGTAACTTCGACGTAATAACTGTAGAAAAAATTACCATGCTAATTCGCTCTATGAAAAGTACTACCTGTCCTTTAGACCCAATCCCCACTAAATTACTGAAAGCCGCAGTTTCCGTATTGTTAATATTGTTAATATGTCGTTACTAAATGGCTGTGTTCCAAAAGCTCTTAAAATCGCTGTTATTAGACCCTACTAAAGAAATCGGATCTGGACTGTAATAAACCATGTAATTATAGACTGATCTCCAATCTACTGTTTTTATCCAAAATTCTAAAAAAACATAGCGTCCTAAATTGTAAAATATCTTAATCACCATAATATATTTGAAAAATTTCAGTCTGCTTTCCGCGCTGGTCACAGCACTGAAACAGCACTTATACGTGTTGTTAATGATATTCTCATTTCTTCTGATGCTGGTCAGATCTCTATTCTTATCATACTAGACTTGAGTGCTGCGTTTGATACTGTAGACCGTAGTATCCTACTGAGTAGACTTGGAAACCTGGTTGAACTAAGAGGTACCGTTCTGAAGTGATTTGAATCGTATTTAGCTAACCATGCACAATTTGAATTGAAATCTGACAACTGCACCCCCTCCATCTCTACTACGGTTCAGTATGGCGTGCCGCAGGGCTCCGTGTTGGGTCCATTACTTTTCTCACTTTACATATTACCACTGGGTGATATTATTCGCAAGCACAATGTTAATTTCCATTCATATGCCAATGACACACAGCTTTATGTATTGTTCAAGTCTGATGATCCATCACATATGGTGTTGTTAACTAATTGTTTTACCAGTATAAAATTATGGATGAGTAAAAATTTTTTATCTCTAAATGCCAGTAAAACAGAGGTACTTGCGGTGGGTGGTGATGCTAAAACTCTTGACATAATCACACCAATCTTTACAACAAATCGTATTACCTTCAAGCATCCGGATTGTGTCAAGGATTTGGGTGTCCTGCTGAATGGAAAGCTGTCATTTGTATCGCATGTAAATGCTTTGACTAAGTCGTGCTTCCTTCAATTAAGAAACATAGCTAAAATGCAGCGATTCCTTTGTATAGGGGATTCTGAGAAATTGGTTCATGCCTTTGTTTCCAGCAGGCTGGATTACTGTAATGCTTTATTGTCGGGTTGTCCATACCAGACTGTACCCAGGCTACAGTTGGTACAAAATGCTGCTGCGAGAATTGTTACTAGAACTAGGAAGTACGACGATATAACACCGGTACTTAAATCCTTGCACTGGCTCCCGGTCGCCTATAGAGTTGATTATCCTATTTTTGACCTATAAGGCAGTACATGGCATTGCTCCGGTTTACCTTTGTGAGATTATTGATTCTTATATCCCAGGACGATATCTTTGCTTATTGGAAACAGGTTACCTTAAAGTACCTGTGATCAATAAGACTTCAGTAGGAGGTCGCGCTTTTAATTACAATGATGTTATATATATTATATACATATATAATGAGACGGTGTCTCACCGGCCTGCCTAAAAACCTGTGCTGACCAGCTGCCCCTATCTTCACAAAGATCTTCAACAGATCACTGGAGATGTGCGAAGTTCCTTCCTGCTTCAAACGCTCCACCATCATCCCCATTCCAAAGAAACCCAAAATCACAGGACTTAATGACTACAGACCTGTCACCTTAACGTCTGTGGTCATGAAGTCACTTGAAAAACTGGTGTTGGACTACCTGAAGGACATCGCTGGACCCCCTGCAGTTTGCTTATCGAGCAAACAGGTCTGTGGATGATGTAGTCAACATGGGACTGCACTACATTCTACAACATCTGGACAAACCAGGGACTTATGCGAGAATCCTGTTCGTGGACTTCAGCTGAGCCTTCAACACCGTCATCCCACACCTCCTCCTGTCCAAATTAACACAACTCTCTGAGCCCGCCTCCATCTGTCGGTGGATCACTAACTTTCTGACAGACAGGCAGCAGATAGTGAGGAACCATGGCCCCGAACCCCATAAACGCGAAACACCCCCCACAGGATCCCACGAGGGACACGGTCGAATGCCTTCTCCAGGTCCACAAAACACATATGGACTGGATGGGCAAACTCCCATGAACCCTCTAACACCCTAGTGAGGGTATAGAGCTGGTCCAGTGTTCCACGGCCAGGGAGAAAACTGCATTGCTCCTCCTGAATCTGAGGTTCGACTATCGGTCGGATTCTCCTCTCCAGTACCCCGGCATAGACTTTCCTAGGGAGGCTGAAGAGTGTGATCCCCCTATAGCTGGAACACAATCTCCGGTCCCCCTTCTTAAAAGAGGGATCACCACGCCGGTCTGCCAGTCCAGAGGCACCGTTCCCGAACTCCACGCAGTGCTGCAGAGGCGTGTCAGCCAAGACAGCCCCACAACATCCAGAGACTTGAGAAACTCGGGGCTGATCTCATCCACCCCCGGAGCCTTGCCACCGAGGAGTTTTTGACTGCCTCAGCAACTTCAGCCAGGGTAATGGACGAGTCCCCCTCCGAGTCCCCAGCCTCAGCTTCCTCTACGGAAGGTGTGTCGGAGGGATTGAGGAGATCCTCAAAGCACTCCTTCCACCGCCCGAGGACATCCTCAGCTGAGGTCAGCAGCGCACCACTTCCACTGTAAACAGTGTACTGTTCTGTGAGATATTTTTTAGATTTGTTTTGGGTTTCTGCCACCTAGTGGTCATTTGGGAGAATAACGTTATTCTTTACGTTATTTCGTACTGTTACATTATTGGATGGATGGGCCACGTGACACAGGCGTGGATATGGTGTAAGAATTGGGAAGTGTCTTCAGTCAATGTGTGCCATGTGGTCGGCTTGCGGCTCCAGTGCCTTCCCTCCTTGTTTGTGCCTTGGAAAGCATCGCTTGTAAGTTGCATTTACGTTTTTAGTAAATTATAGTAGCGTGAATGTAATATTTATGTTATGTTAATAGTGTAGACATTATTTGGTGTATTTATGGGTATTTGTATTTAACGATATGTAACTAATGTTTAGTAATTAGTGTTGCTTTGTATTGTTTTAGTTTTACAAAAAAGACTGTACTTTCATGAGAAGGAAGACAACAGTAAAGGCATTCAACTTTACTCCAGCCTCTGACTTTCTCTGGAAGCTTGTTAGCTATCTATCGATTTGCGTTAGACACGCACTGAGGACAAAATAAACAGTGTTGGCGGAACACTGCTTCCCCCTTCCGAGCTGCCGGATGGTTTGCCAGAATCTCTTTGAGGTCGACCGGAAGCCTTCCTCTATGGCCTCGCCGAACTCCTCCCAGGCCCGAGTTTTTGCCGCGGCAACTATCAGAGCCGCGTTCCACTTGGCCAGCCAGTACCCGTCAGCTGCCTCAGGAGTCCCATGACCTAGCCAGGCCCGATAGAACTCCTTCTTCAGCTTGACGGCATCCCTTACCTCCGGTGTCCACCACCATGTTCGGGGATTGCCGCCGCGACAGGCGCCGGAGACCTTGCGGCCGCAGCTCCGGACCGCCGCCCCGACAACGGAGGTGTGGAACATAGTCCATTCGGACTCAATGTCCCCAGACTCCCTCGGGACCTGGTTGAAGCTCTTTCGGAGGTGGGAGTTGAAAACCTCTCTGACAGGGGCCTCCGCCAAACGTTCCCAACAAACCCTCACTATGCGTTTGGGCCTGCCAGGTCTGTCCAGCTTTTTCCCCCGCCATCGAATCCAACTCACCACCAGGTGGTGATCAGTTGACAGCTCAGCCCCTCTCTTCACCCGAGTGTCCAAGACATATGGCCGAAGATCAGAAGAAACGACTACAAAGTCGATCATCGACCTCCGACCTAGGGCGTTCTGGTGCCACGTGCACTGATGGACACCCTTATGCATGAATATGGTGTTTGTTATGGAGAAACCGTGACTAGCACAGAAATCCAATAACAGCTCACCACTCGGTTTCAGATCAGGGAGGCCGTTCCTCCCAATCACGCCCCTCCAGGTGTCAGTGTCGCTGCCCACGTGGGCGTTAAAGTCCCCCAGTAGAACGACAGAGTCCCCAGTGGGAGCGCTTTCCAGCACGCCCCCCAGGGACTCTAAAAAGGCCGGGTCTCGGCACTGCCGCTAGGTGCATAAGTACAAATGACAGTGAGAGACCGTTCCCTGACCCGAAGGCGCAGGGTGACGACCCTCTCATTCACCGGGGTAGACTCCAACACATGGCGGCTGAACTGGGGGGCTATTAATAAGCCCACACCCGCCCGCCACCTCTCACCCTGGGCAACGCCAGAATAGTGGAGAGTCCACCCCTGGTCGAGAAGAGTGGTTCCAGAACCCAAGCTGTGAGTGGAAGTGAGCCCGACTATATCTAGACGGTATCTCTCAACTTCCCGCACCAGCTCAGGCTCCTTCCCCGCCAGTGAGGTGACATTCCAAGTCCCAAAAACCAGAGTTGGCGCCCGAGGTTTGGGTCGGCCGGGTACTCGGCCCCGATCACTGCCCAAATCACAATGCACCGGCCCCTTACCCTCAAATCATTCTACACCTGCACCGTGGAGAGCATCCTGACTGGCTGCATCACCGCCTGCTATGGGAACAGCACCACCCTCAACTTTAAAGCTCTGCAGAGAGCGGTGCAGACAGCCCAGCACACTATCGGAGGTGAGCTCCCCTCCCCCCAGGATATCTATACCAGGCGCTGTGTAAGGAAAGCACGGAGGATCATCGGAGACTCCAGCCACCCAAGCCATCGACTGCTCTCTGCTACCATCAGGCACACGGTATGGCAGCATCAGATTCTGCACCAGCAGGATACGGGACAGCTTCTTCTCAGAGGCCATCAGACTGTTGAACTTCAACAAATAACTAATAACTCCACCACATGCACTACTCACTCTACCTCCATGCACTGCACTTACCGCCAACACTGGATATTGTATGCTGTATATTTTATTATGTGAATATTGTACACTGTACATACTGTATAGGTGTTTATTGTGTATAATATTGTATATATTTTTTGCTGTTTGTATATTCTGTAACTTATCATGCCGAGCAGCTGCGGAGAACGCACCTAAGATTTTCACCATTTGTACACTTGTGGTATGGTGAGTGACAATTAAGTGATTTGATTTGATGTCTCACAGCGCCTGGGTGGTATAAGAGGATGTGGATTCGATCCCCGCTCAGTCTGTGCAGAGTTTGCATGTTGTCCCTGTGCACTACTGGTTGTGTGTTCATTAGGAAGGTGTAACTAAAGCTTCATCAATCTGATTTATAGTTTGGTTGAAGCCATACCAACATATGTTGGAACAGGTGCAACCTACCAATTATGTCAGTTTTGCATGTATTGTAAATTGATTGGGTTTCGGTTTGGCGTAGAACCAATGAGAGAAAAGAGGGGTGCAGCGAATAGGAAAAGTTTCTAAACTTTTTGAGAAGGGGATAGAGAGAGCGCTCCAGAGTGTGAGGTGATATTTTCCTGGTTGCTCGAAGAACAACCAAGGGGCAAAATATCATTTCGCGTTGATTGCATATTACCAAGGTTTAAGTGCCGTGGTGTACTCGTGGTCTCACGAGACAGTCCGTGAAGAAACGACGAGTTTTCAGCCCGTCGCGTCGAGCTGCGAGAGTCAGGAGGACTGAGGTGAACCCGATTAGCGCTTCGTGTTACGACAACGCGTGAAGTTCCTCGGGTTCCGCTGGAGTTTTCACCTGCCCTGAACGCAAGTAGACGGCTGACACAGTAAACTGCGGTCCTTTTACTCTGCACTACTCGCAAGGGTGAAGCGACCATTTTGGGTCTCAACGTACACAAGCGGCGATCATCAGGCCTGCAACGAGGGGTGTTTTGAAATACTCCGGAGTATTCGAGGCACTAATCATGTGTGCGCGCAAAAAGAAGGTTCTGCAGATAAATTCTCGAGCCCGTTGCGTTGTGTGTTGAAGTGTAGTGGTGAGGTCATTCGTTGTTTGTAATATATTGGAGTGTATTAATTTGTGAAGTTTTCGTTTTCTTTACGTTTCGTTAATATGCATTTGATTTGTTTGATCATTGATGGGATTGGGGTTTTGTATTGGACAATAACTTGTTAATTTCTTTGGGTTTTAATTACAAGATGTTTGGAGAATTTTAATGTTTTCTGTTGCTGAAATACTAGATGGGGATATAACATTTTGGTTAGAACAGAACCCAGGGCACCACCCTCAGTCAGGTGAAATAGAGGGTGGTGCTGTGTGTGTGTGTGTGTGTGTGTGTGTGTGTGTGTGTGTGTGTGTGGGTGGGTGGGTGGGTGGGTGGGGGTGGGTTTCCTCCTACAGTCCAAAGATATGCTGTTCAGGATCACCCACAGTGTGTGAGTGACAGAGAGTGTGTTCCACAGATGTATGGATGCGTGAACCATTGTAAGTAGTGTATCTAGCAGTGTAAGTCACCTGGTGAGTAAGGTGTGTGGGCTAGTAATACTATAGAGTTCATTGGAAGTCCCTTAGAGAAAAGCATCTGCTAAATGAATATCAATGTAGTGAGGCAGTCTCTCCCACATAGTCCATACTACTTTCCATTGTACATCACTGTATTTTGAACACCATTGTGATTTACACCATGGAATGGTATTTTCTCTACATGATGACTTCAAGAATGCATTATTAAATTTCTTGTCAGATGTATGAATACCATCTCATGTAAGGGGGGGAGCACTTTGGGGAAAAACATCCAACACAATTCTGAATTGTTTAATTGTGGTACAGATCACATACTTCGGATGGAATTCACACGCACACATTGTCTGAACTGCTTGCCCTGTATAGGGTCGCAGGGAGCCAGAGCCTAACCCAGCAACACAGGGTGTAATGCTGGAGGGTGAGGGGACACAACAAGGACAGGACACCAGTCTGTTGCAAGGCACCCCAAGCAGGACTTGAACCCCAGACCCTCCCCGCAAGAGTACCCAGTCCAACCCACCGCACCGCCCTTTGAAGGAATTCAGAGTAACTAAATAACAGGCCGTTCTTATCAAGCAACTGCCTCACAAATCTAATATTAGTGCTATACCATGATTTGAAAAGTAGTTTTCTTTCTCTAATATGTTATTCCAAATTCTGCACATCTGCAGTGAGAAGTTGTGTTTATGCAAAAGCTTCCAAGACATCAAAACTTGTTAATGGAAATCATATAATTTAACTGGGATGTTATGTACATCAAAATTGTGTTTTAAATCTATTACCACCTCTTTGTCTGAATATGGTTGGTGATAATATAAATTTTATCTTCATTATTTTTTAATGTAATTGTGTTTTTAAATATATTTGAAATATAGAAACAGAGCACATCAAGGCCTTCCTTTTCTACAGGGTTGCGTGAGATAGGTTTTGTAGATACTATGGTGTGTTTCTCCTTGTGAAATTTAAAATTTTACTGTTAACCTCCTTAATAAAAGATGGTGGGACATTCAGAGAGATTGCAGTAAATGCAAAATGTAATAATACTCTAACACTAAGAAACAGATGTCCCAGTAACTATGAATTTAGCTTTCTTTGAACTTTTTCAATGAGGGACAATAGGCAAAAATTAAACAAATACACATTCAAACTGTATTCATATTCATCACACTTAGAATTATTTCATATCGATCAACCTTTCTAAATATTGTCTGAAAAGTGACCATCACAGCTTTCCTGGATTTCATCAGTCTGTATTGCAGGTTTCTCAAGGACAGTGTCTGGAATCCAACAGAAGACAGGAATATGACACATGATGTAGAGACTCCTTGTTGACTTCACATGTGTGATGATCCTGTTGGTGACATCCTCAGCACTTAATCTCTTCCTGAAGTACTTCCTTTTCCCCCAGTCAAGAACACATTTGTGCACAGACCCAGTTTTTCCAATACCTGAAGCCCTCTTTGCCAGCACAGTTCTGAAAGGTGTCGTTTCTCCAGGTTAGGGTTTAAAAATGTCACTGCATTTAATCACAGTGTTTTGTACTGCTCCTTTCCCTCTAAAACAGAAATTCCATAGACAGGAAAAGGTTTGGGTCACCAGTCCATCCTCCTCCCCACATTGGGGAGAGAAACAGAAGAGGTCAGGTCCATGGTCACTTCAATTGTTGGGTTTTTACTAGAGTGATCCTCTGTTATTCTGGTCACTACTCCCTTTTTCGGTGTCCTCTCAGCTGCTTATTTTTATTACATAGTTATCATTACTCTGATTATAATATGATTTCCTTTTATTATATTACTTTTGTTTTACTTTTAGATTTACTTATTATATCATTCAACAGATGGTACTTATCGCTGTGTTTTATTTTTGTCTGTGATATGATCTGCTGTAGAAGTTTCTGGAACAGTCCATTTGTGCTCCTGGTAAAATGCCACTGCATTGGGTTGGCTTTCACAATTTCTGTAGCATCACGGTGTCCTCCCGGAGCGGAAGCACCGGACCCAAGTGCAGAGCACAGGAAGGTTTCTCAAGGGGTATTCCAAAAGACATGGTCAAATAAACAGACAAATGGTCACCGATGTGCGAACGATATCCGAAGGGAGAGTCTGAGAGTCGTAATCCAGTACACAAGCAAGAATTCGAGAAAAGCCAGGAAGCTGTGGAGATACAGGAGAAGGAACGGGGAAACAAGGATGGGGACGAGGAATCTGGGAAGTCAGGAGAGCTGAGGTAAGATGCACAAGTGAGTACTAAGGCTGAACGGAGGTTCCGCATCTTGCTGTGCTTCAAGCTCCCTTTTATGTGTTCCCTGTTGCGCGGAGGTGGAGGGCATGACATGTACTGTCGACCGTGTCAGGTCCTCCAGACTGCTCTGATGATAAGGGAACAAGGAGGACATCCTTCCAGCATCTCCTGTGCTTTTCATCTCCCCCTGTAATGAGCCAATTGCCCTCAGCTGAGTGTTTGAGACAGCTCTCAGTGCTGTTGGCCCAAGCCTCTAAAAGCTGTCCATGGTGCTGCTTCTTTTCTCATGCTCTTAGGTGTCACAATGCTGTATATATACAGTATTTATACCACATGTATCATGATCATATCTGTGAAATATTGCAACCTGTTGAATCTGAGCCCTTGCTGTATGTACAATATGTGCACAGTTACATGTTGTACTGTCCCTGTTGGCCATTGTGACCCTGTGCTGTTCATGGAACCAATAAAAATTAAGAAAAGGAATAAAGACAATGTATTAAAGCATTTTTTTTTTTTTAAATGAAATAAAACTTCCTGAATTAAAAAGCATAATTTGAATCTTACTGACTTTATACCCAAGTAGTTTCATCAAATGATTTTTACAGATTTTTGGATGAATTGTACTTTTTTTTTTCTTAAAAATAATATTTTGGATTACTTTTGACCATGAAACTGTTGGGACCGTTAACTTGATTAGAACCGATGGCACTTTGACAAAGTATCACACAACATATCTATACGAATATTAACATTAGTTCATTTAGCAGACGCTTTTCTCCAAAATGACCTTCAGTGAACTCCATGTAGTGTTTTCAGCCCACACACACCTTATTCGCCAAGGAGGCTTACACTGCTAGTACTGTACACTGTTTACAATGGGTCACTCATCCCTACATCAATGGAACACACTGTCACTCACACACTATGGGTTCCTCAGAGTCATCAAACCACCTGAACAGCATGTCTTTGAACTGTGAGAGGAAACCAGAGCACACCCATGTAGACACAGGGAAACATGCAAACTCCACACAGACTGAGCAGAGGATCAAACCCACATCCTTTTGCACTACCCAGGTGCTGTCAAACAGGAGCGCTACTCATTCTGCCACCATGCCATCCCCAATTCTGCTTCTTTGGAGCATCTTCAATTGACAGAACCATGTGGGAGTCACTGAGCCACATTTTGGTAAGAAAAGAAAAGACTGGACTTGTAACTTAGTACTGAATTGTTTACCAAAGCAGCTTTATAAGTTAAGTGGACATGTAAGGATTGACGCTGTTTTTCACTGGAAGGATGAAGGGAGGTGCCCACTTGATAACCTCAATGAAATACTTATGTTGGTGCCTGGCTGGTGTAGTTTGTTGGTTTGGTTAGTGAGTTAGGCTTGGTCTGTTGATTTGGCTTTGTTGGGGTTGGTTGATGGTTAGCCTTGGTTTGGTGGTGGATCAGGTGCGGTTTGTTGGTTTGGTTTTGTTGGTGGATATGGTTTGTTGGTTTTTGTGTTGGTGGGTTAGATTTGGTTTGTTGGTTTGGTTTTTGTTGGCGGGTGTGGTTTGATGGTTGGTTGTTAGGCTTGGTTTGTTGGTTGGTTTTGCTGGTGGTATGGGTGGATGGTTCTGAGTTGACGTGTTAGACCTGGTCTGTGTGGTTTGTTGCTTAGTTTTTGTGTTGGTGGGAGCAGGCTTGGTTTGTTTCTATTGGTGGTTGTTCATTGGCCTGTAGGCTTGGATTTGTTGGGTGTGGTTTGGTGGTTAGCTGGATGGCTGGTTTGTTGGGTTAGGCTTGCTTTAGGTGTTTTGTATTAGTCTGTTAGTCTTGGTTTGGTTATTTGTTGGTGCGTTAAATCTGGTTTATTGGTTTGGATTTTGTTGGTGGGATTAGTTTCGGTTTGGTGGGTGGGTTAGGTCAGTTAAGCATCTTAGTTTCAGGGCATGACGATGTATGTTGGCTATGCTGGGTGTTGTTCTCTGTGGTTTTAAGGTGGTGGGTGGACTGGGTCCTTGTGTGCAGCTGTTGAAAAGTATGTACGGGGTATAACATCTTTTCCTGTGTATCTTGAATATATAGGTTACCAGTGTGAGCGTCCCTATTCTCCTGTTTGTGTAGAAACTAATATAACAGACAAATAAATACCAAACATGCAGAGTAGTGTGGCAACTGTGAGCAGAGTTGTAGGCAGATGATTGTGTAACATGCAACTGATTAATTTTCATTCTGTTGTGGAAGGTTATTAATAACACTGTGGTGCCATATCTTTTTGTATCATTGCCACATTGTGATGAAACTTTACGAGAACAATGCACTTTGGGGCGGAAGCCCATTGAAATGTATATACAGGGGAGCGCGTGCCAGAGACCCAGGGTGTACAGTGGTCAAAGTGGCTGTGCGGCTCCACGTATCGAGTCTTGCAGGGGTTCCATCTGAGTTGTCCACTGCAGAAAATTCTTTCCTAGTAGTGGACTGTTCTCAGATAAGCTGTGCATCACTCCGAGGACTTCAGGGCAAACACTTCTCCTGCCTTTTGGATTTATATTTTTCTTTTGTTCTAATTGACCCCATGTAAGACGTTTTCCGCTGGACAGTTCATGACTGGTGGGGGGCGTGGTGGCACAGTGGGTTTGGCCTGTGCCTGCCCTCACGTAGGTCTGGCGTTCAAGTCCCGCTTGGGGTGCCTTGTGACGGACCGGCGTCCCGTCCTGGGTATGTCCCCTCCCCTCCAGCCTTGTGCCCTGTGTTGCTTGGTTAGGCTCTGGCTTGCCGTGACCCCGCTTGGGACAAGTGGTTTCAGACAAAGTGTGTGAGTTCTTGACTGATACAGTACCCATTTTTTTATTTATTAATTTTTTGTTTCCTAATATTACATACAAAAAAGCTGCAGCTAATTTTTGTGTGTGTGTCTGTGTGTGTGTGTGTGTGTGTGTGTGTGTGTATATATACACACGGGGGTGCGGTGGCTTGGACCACAGTCCTGCTCTCCGGTGGGTCTGGGGTTCGAGTCCCGCTTGGGGTGCCTTGCGACGGACTGGCGTCCTGTCCTGGGTGTGTCCCCTCCCCCTCTGGCCTTACGCCCTGTGTTACCGGGTAGGCTCCGGTTCCCCGTGACCCCGTATGGGACGAGCGGTTCAGAAAATGTGTGTGTGTGTGTGTATATACACACACACACACGGTATGTATCCAAATAATAATACTAAAATACATCCCCCAGAAAGCAGAGAAATGCAACTTTTACTACAAATAACAAGTAATGGAAACAACCCCATTCATTCCCAAAGGGTATTGTCATGGATGGACAGCAGTGTGCAAGTTTGTGAGTCAACTGCAGAGCTCCTTTACAGTGCTATTCACAAAAGTGAAATGCAAAGGGTATCAGTGCTGGTTTGGTGAAGGGGTGCATGCACAATGTGGTGTGAAAAATTGTATAAGTAGTTAATATTTTCAAGTGATTATGTTCTAATGTCTGTTGCAAACCCGGCTTCAGTGCCTCAAAGTGGCGCAACAGTGGCAATGGCTGTCTGGTAGCTATGGCGGTTGGATATACTCTGTATATCCTGGCAGGTTCAACCATGCCGCATTGGTACCGGACTATCGGTCATGCAGGTGGATCGCCTTAGCAGAAGCGGGCGTATGGTCCATCCTGTAGAGGCTGGAAGCTAGCTAAACTGAAGAGGTACAATGGCCTGCCCGCCTAGCCAGCGGGGTGGCGTCATTTTCTGGCTAAAACAGCACGAAGAAATGGGCCTCAGTACCCTGCACGTCAATCGGACCGTGCCACGGCGGCGGTACGCCATCCGAGCGACGAGAGGCCGCTAAGAATCTCAGGTTCCAAGAAGCCGCCGCGGAACAGGACTAACCTTGCCATTTGCACCTACAACTGCAGGTCTTTGGCAAGGGGGAATGGATTGAACCACCTGATGGAGGAGAAGATGAAGATCAGATGCGACGTGTTGGGTCTGTGCGAGACTCGGCAGAAGAAGGAGATGAGTGCGAGGTGGGAAGATGGATGCGCTGTAAGACTAGGAAAAGCGGATGGTAGCAGATCAGTTGGGGGTGTCGGGTTCATCATAAGCAAAGAATGGACTACGAAGATCGCCTCATGCCATTTTGTGTCATCGCGTATCGGAGTGCTCAACGTGAACCTCTCGGGAAAGGCCACCCTTAAGATCATCCAGACCTACGCTCCCACCAGTGCCAGCGACGACGATGAAGTGGAAGAGTTCTATCGCCAGCTAGACATGGTGCTAGCTCGGAAATCCACTTACACCGTCGTGATGGGAGACTTCAATGCAAAGGTCGGAAAAGGGAGGTAAGGTGAAAGGTACGTTGGAAAGTTTGGAACTGGAGAAAGAAATGAAAGAGGGGAACGTTTGGTCACTATGGTAGAGGCGAGAAAAATCTACATCGGGAACAGCCTGTTCAAGAAGAACAGCGAGAAAAGATGGACCTGGATAGCCCCTAACGCTGCACATCGCAATGAGATCGACTGCATCCTGGTCGACAAGCGGCGCATTCTGCAAGACGTCTCTGTCGTAACGCCATTCAACACCGGCAGCGATCACCGCCTGCTCAGGGCCAAGATCGTCATCGACAGGACAAAGGAGAAGAAGACACTGCATCTGACGTCGAGGGAAGAACGTGTGAAGGTCTACGATGGAAAGCGACTGCAGGAAGCGATGGAGAGGAAATCCTGGTGCCGAATTGACGGAATTGACGATGATTATGACTCACTGATCGAGAAACTGAAGGAATGCTTGAGGGAGGCAAAGGAGGCGGGCCCAAGGGAGCAGAAGGGAAGAATCTCGGAAGAAACCAAAAAACTTCTCGAGAAGAGAAAGAACATGAAGAGGACTGCAGAAGATCACCTTGAATATTCCATTCTCAGCAGGGTGATACGACTGCAGCTGAAGAGAGACTTCGAAAAATACCGGATGGAAAAGCTCCTGAAGGCCGCCGAGGAAAGGAAGAGCCTCAAGAAATGTGAAAGGGGGATGGCACTCTATAAATCGGAAGTGACGAAGCTGAAGAACTCGGATGGTGCTACAGCCGATGAAAGAGGCGAGGTGGTAAAGATCTGTAAAGACTTTTACACTAAGCTTTTCAAATCTGCTGTGAAGATTGAACCACCACCGTCACTTCAAAGGAAAGAGAATGTGCCCCCCATTCTCGTAAGTGAGGTTGAAAGGGCCATCAATTTGATGAAGAGGGAAAAAGCACCAGGGAAAGATGGCATAACATCTGAAATGCTGAAGTTGGGCGGAGAACAGCTCTGGAAAATCCTCGCCGAACGGTTCAGTCACTATCTGAACACGTGCAAGATACCATCGCAGTGGAAAGAGTCGAGAACCATCCTGCTGTATAAGAAGGGAGATAGAGAAGACCTGAAGAACTATCGTCCCATATGCCTCTTGTCCCACATCTACAAGCTGTTCACGAAGATAATCCTAACACGATTATCAGAACACTTGGATGGACAACAACCAAGGGAACAAGCAGGCTTCCGAAGAACCTACAGCACGATGGATCACATCTTCACTCTGACCCAATTGCTGGAGCGAGCGAAAGAGTACAGGCTGCCACTATGCGTCGCGTTCGTGGACTACGAGAAGGCCTTCGACAGCGTCGAGATCAACGCAGTGCTAAAGTCCTGGAGATGCAAGCAGTCGAGGCGCAATACATCGAACTCCTACGGGAGGCGAATTCCGGATGTACCACCGACATCGCTCTGCTGTCGTCGCCGATTAGAATACCAGTCGAGAAGGGCGTCAAACAAGGAGACACCATCTCTCCGAAGCTCTTCACCACATGTCTCGAGCAGATCTTCAGAGACATCGACTGGAAGGGCGGCGTAAACATCAACGGCGAGCTACTGACCCACCTCCGTTTCGCTGACGATATCGTCCTCGTCGCCGAAACCACAGATCTACTTCAGACCATGTTAACCGAGCTAGACATCAGAAGCTCGAGAGTAGGCCTCAAAATGAACCGCATGAAGACCAAGTTCATGCGGTCAGATTACGCAACAAGGGGCCGAATAGTGGTTCAAGGCGATGAAATAGAGGAGGTAGAGGAATACGTCTACCTTGGACAAGAAGTAAATATGCGTCGAGACATGGAGAAGGAAATCTCGCGGAGAATAAGGGCCGGATGGAAAGCGTTCAACTCCATCAAGGATGTGCTCAAAGGAAAGTTGGATAAGACCACCCGCGCGAACCTCTTCAATGGCACAGTTTTACCTGCAATGTTATACGGCAGTGAAACTTGGGCCACCACGAAGAGAGAAGAGCAAAGGTTGGTAACTGCTCAAACGGCGATGGAGAGATCTATGCTGGGAATATCACTAAGAGAACATATCCGGAGTGAGACGATCAGAGAGAAATCCGGCGTGAGGGACGTCATCAACGAGTACGAGAAGCAAAAGTTGAGATGGGCCGGACACGTTGCTCGGTTCACCGACAATCGGTGGACTCGCGCAATTGTCGAGTGGTATCCGCGTGAGCGGAAAAGGCCACGCGGAAGGCCTCCAAAACGATGGATTGACGACATAAGAAAAACGTTTGGAGCTACGTGGATGAGGAAGGCGCGATCCAGAGAGGAATGGAAAGCGTGCTGTGACCAGCGGAGTCGATTCGACGCCCGATACTCTGGTCGGTCAAGTGATCAAGTGATGTTCTAATGTGATGTAAGAGTAAAGATGTTTAGAAAATGTATGCTGTCTGTTTAACGCAGTGGAGAAGTGTTGATAGGGAAAACGAAACACAAAGAAGGTTTAACCTTTAGGATGTGTCCTGACACACTTCTTAAACAGGGACAAATTGTTCGGAGCAAGGTCACTTTTGCGTCGGATGCAAGGGAAGTTTTGAAAGTGCTGCCATGCCTTATGATAATGTATGTATAAGCTTGCAAATAAAAGGAGGCAACGCAAACCAATCAAGAGAGACACCCAGCTGTTTGGGGCTCTCTCATCCACCAGCATTGCTGTGAAAGGTCTCTACATGTCTGAGTGTTTTGTGCGGATCTCCTGTGTCTGATTGGTTCCCGAAAAAGGAAATATAATTTCTTTCACAACAACAAAACAAAGATTTGGGAAAAAACAAAATCTGGAGAATCCAGGGTACAATGACCAGGAGACTCAGCATAGGTGGTGATCCAGGAACATGTTGAAGACAAGTTCACACAGGTTAAAGGAACACTAGAACATGGAATACTGGGCAGATCTTCTGAAGGAAGGCAAAAAAAATGCTCTGCCATGGAACAGCAAGTAACATAATGTTCGAGGTTAGTTCCTTTTGACCCAATGGTCACAGGTTCAAATCCCACCTTCAGTTTTAGTACCATGGCTGTATAAACAGGTAAATAACTGTAATCGTGCTTAAGTTGCACTCAGGTTCCTAAGCATGTCCACACTCAACTGTTCAAAAGCACAGCCGTCAGAATGTCCTCCCAGCCACCTTTGCTTCCACATTCCATGTCCTTAAATACCTGTTAAAATGTCAGCCTGTAAACATTTGTGCATCATACTACATGTCCAACTAAACCAAATTACGTACTCTGGACTGACAAATGATATTTGCTGAGAATTATTCACAGATTTATTCAAAAGCATATGGTTTTATTAACGTTGTTTCACTAAAACAGATCTTTATGTATGAAATTCACATAACTTTATGGTATCGTCATGTGTGTCATGAGGAGTGATGAAAGGAATCACCAGAAGTCTAGGTCCAAATCACCTGGCAGAATGTGGCTCAGCTGTTCCTAGTGATTCCACTGGAGAAGAAGCTATAAAAGACAAACAAGTGTGCAGAATTGTGGCTCCTTGGTCATTTATCTGCTGTGGGTCTCAACAGGGTGCACTACTGAGCATAATAATAATAATAATAATAATAATAATAATAATAATAATAATAATAATAATACACTTCTATCTTGGGCAATTCTCAACTGATTTCGATGAACTATAGCATATTTTATAGCTAAATATATTTTCTATGAGTTGATCTAACCAGACATGTAACATGTAACCCTTCTCAGACTGATGTATTTACTTCTTCTTCATCATTTCTGGAATTTCTTTCAACTTTGGCATAGTGTGTTACTGGGTAAGACCTTTTAACCAACTTAATGCAGTTGAAAAAGTTCTATTTAAGAGTTGATTTGATTGAACAGGGCTGGGAGTAATTGGGCCTGGTTGCATCTAGTGGCCACTGCTCCTCTGCCTGGACCTCCACCGTCGCAGGCGCTTCTTCTTCCCGGCACCGTTCTTCCGTCCCGGTGTCGCGCCAATTTCCCTTTCTTCACGGTCGGTGTTCAGCTGCTCTCTGATCCAGCCTCATCCCAGTTCTAACACCAATGTGGCATGCAGTACCGTGGGTTTGGATGGGGCGAGGAAGGACGCGGAGACAGCGTTCATTATGAACGATTTATTAGAACACCGGCACCAGGGAAATAATGCTCTCGGTCCAAGGACCCCGTTTCCTCTAGGACCTGGAAAAAACACTTTTTTTTTGGTGTTTCTTCAGCAGGAAAGTGTCATTCAAAGATTACCCAATCAGTGCTATTTGGGAAAATGCTTGCGATCTTCTGTGGAGGGTTGGAACTTGTGAGAAAACTGTGGTTTTATTTAATTTAGGAGACCGAGCCGTGTTGGGTTCCTTCTCATTCCGATACTTTAGCTGCATGAGTGAAATAGCCACTGGACGTGCGGTGGTCAGTTTAGCTTCGATTAACTTAAGTGGAGGAGAAGGAGTTGAGAGCGCGTGTTGAAGACACCATTGCACCAAGTTTCCGACTTGCGACCATACGGCGTAGTGGTGGTGGCAGTGGAGGTGCCTGGGATTCGCCATCATTGCCCCACCCTTGCTGGAGAGAGAGGATCGACCGTAAGGACAGGTCACTGACTGACTGTTTCCTGCATCACATGGAACAATGACTCAGTACCGACGGTATTTCCTCATGGTGGACAAGTGCGCGCCAATGAGACGGTAGACTGAGTAATAAAAAAAACCGGGTATAAAGTGTTCACTTTCTGTAGTTGAGAGTACTGTAATGTTTAAGGTGTGGATTATTAGTTTTTCTATTAAATGTTATTTGGTTTTATATTTAAACTGGATGTTGTGTATTCTGTGTGTTTAATTAGTTTTTTGGGAAAGGAAGGGTTGTTAAGTGTGATGCATATGAGGTCTAATCTCACACAATATTAACAGTACAGCTTTGCACTGCGCTAACTGGGCCTCTCCTCACCCTAGCAAGAGTCATACACCTCAGATTGGAACGCAGCACTAGACACTTCCCAAAGTTATGTTGTTGTAGACACCACCAATTCACCTCCCATGCTAATACCGAAAAACCAGAATTGAGTGGTTGGGCTACACCTATTTCATTTTTTTTCTTTCTTTACATAGATATGTGAAGAAAGACTTTGTTTTGGGTTGTGGTCCCTTTTTGATTCCATGTTTTCAGTTAGAAAGTTGCTTGCCTTAAAGGGTTAAGTTAGGCTTTTTCTGTGTGAATACTCTTAACTTCTTATGTTTTTCTTATTGGCTCTTTATTTTGTGCACTCTGATTGTTCTCTCTTTTACATGAACATTAAACAAACATACCTTTTTGTGCATACTACTTCTCCTGTCAATTCATAACTCATAACTTGGTACAAAACTTTATTTTACACCGCTCTACACCCTAGACAACCTTGGAGTTGTAAAATAATCCTTTCCCCGCACTTGTTTTCCCAACAGCAGAAGAAAAACAAGGTTTTTGTACATCCCTCTGGACAACAAGGAAAACACAACATAACACAACAAGGAAAACACAGGAGAGAAACTAATACATACAATACACTGTATTTCTTTGTTGTCTGCTTATTATATTTTACTATATACATTATAATTATACATAACAAACATTTTACATTATATCAAAACTCATTCAGTAGGAAATAATCATATACTGGAACCTAACCCAGCCACACAGAGTGCAAGGCTGGAGGGAACACACACCAGACAGGATACCAGTCTGCTGGAAGGTACCCCAAGTGGGACTTGAACCCCAGACCCACCACACAGTGGGACCTGGCCAAGCCCACTGTGCTGTTACACCACCACACACCCCTAGAAATAATCATACAATATGTCAATCCAGTTTGTTTCTGTAACACTGAAGTCATTAAAAAACAAACAAAATGCTTATTAAACATCAATGAATGACTGGAATTATATGATATCCACCACTGTGGAAAATTAAAAGGCAAAAGGAGAAGTAGAGGAGATCTTCATCACATTGTGTGTACAGTGTCCACTGTAAAATGAGATGGAAGTAGTGTGTAGCATTCATTTCTACAGGAGTGGCAGAGAGGGAAGTTGTAAGTTGTTACACCCCTTGTAAGTAGCGTCTCTAGCAGTGTAAGTCACCTTGGTGAATAAGGTGTGTGGGCTAGTAACACTACATAGTATCCATTGTAAGTTGCTTTGCAGAAAAGTGTCTGCTAAGTGAACAAATGTACTGTTGACCATGTCTGCACTTCAACCAGCACCACCTGGCTCTGATTAAGCACCTGTTATTAATCAAAGCACTTGGCTACAAAATACCTCTCAGTCTCTTCCCAGTTGCAGAATCTCATTAGAGACAACTGTCCCCTCTATGGCCTATCTTGCCTTGATTTTCCTATGTCCTGTTCCTCTTCGTTTCCCAGCCCTGCCCCACGTCTCTTCAGTAACGACCACCTGCTATGTTCTCCGAACATAACTACTGATCCTCGCTCCCACTCTGACCGCCGATCAACCGACTGTTCGCCCCCCACAACGACAACATGCCCGATCCCTTGGTTCTAAATAAACAATCCTGCACTTAGGTCCAGTTCCCTCCGCATGACAAATACATCAATGAAATAATAATCGCACAACAAGTAAAACATGAATGTGACTATAAAAAATGTTACATTTACCCTGAAATGCTTTTGAAAAATGTGTAATTTTTTTTTCTCTGTGTGTTTTATAAAGTGGAATGACTACAGCCAATTATGGAACTTATGATCTGCACATCCCTTCAAAATAAGTTGCACCATCAATGTACACAATTTCAAAGAAAAAAGTTACCCACACTGAAAAAGGAAGATCACCCTCTCTCATGTTTAACCCCTGGATCTCTATTTTATTACCCATAGTTGCCTGCACATTGCCTGTGGTTGAAGTTTTACAAGCAAAAAGTACAATGTGTCTTCATACAACATATTGAGAATGTTATTTAATTTTTCTATCGCAAGATATACGGCATGAGGAATCAACAGAATAAAAGAGTGAAAAAACTTGCGCACATCAGCAGAGCAACAGGAGTATCAGAGATGGGAGCTGGAGAGACACTGAACTTCTGTGCTCTGACTCTGCTCATCTTACCTGGTGAGAGCTACAGTAACATCATCAATTAATATACTTTCATTATGAGAGATGTGAAACATATTGATTTATTGTGATGTTTAGCATTACATGGTTAAGAGGATAAAGCATTTTTAAGTATTTATCAGGAGTGTTTATTTTCAAGGGGGGTGTGGTGACGCAGTGGGTTGGACCGGGTCCTGCTTTCCAGTGGGTCTGGGGTTCGAGTCCCGCTTGGGGTGCCTTGCGACGGACTGGTGTCCCGTCCTGGGTGTGTCCCCTCCCCCTCTGGCCTTACGCCCTGTGTTGCCGGGTAGGCTCTGGTTCCCTGTGATCCCGTATGGGACAAGTGGTTCAGAAAGTGTTTGTTTATTTTCAAAATTGTCATTACGTGGCACATTGGATAAAAAAATTAGATCTGAGATGTATTTCTTTCTTATCAAAAGCATATTTGATTGTTTTCACCATTTCCTGTAAATAGGAATGATAACAGTACAAATCTAAATATATGCATATGATTGTTTAATTACTCAACTGATGTTTGATCTTACTACTTTTAATTGCAACTGGGAGGTGCAGTAGCGCAGTGGGTTTGGCCTCTGTCTGCTCTCTGGTGGGTCTGGGGGTCGAGTCCCGCTTGGGGTGCCTTGTGATGGACTGGTGTCCCATCCTAGGTGTGTCCCCTACCCCTCCGGCCTTGTGCCCTGTGTTGCTGGGTTATGCTCCAGCTCGCTGTGATCCTGCTTGGGACAAGCAGTTTTAGTCAGTGTGTGTGTAATTACAGCTGAATATAAATGTGGTTCTGAACGGTACAGTAGTAGAGCCCATACTAATCACTGATGCTGGAGATTCCCAAGGAGGAGGAAGTCAGTTATGCTTCTTTTTGGTTTAAAAAGAAGAAACCACCAAAGAAGTGAGCGCAGAATTTGGCTCATACTGGCTCATTTACATCCATAAAATAACATCAATAACTAGGGGCCAAGACATAGAATATTACTTGGAAAAATTTGGGGTATCAGAAAAAAATTGTTGATAGACTGTTAAATGACAGGGGATTTTGGGATAAAATATCCTATTAAACAAGTAAATTAATGCCATTCATTTAATATCTGTTGTTGCCTTAAGAGCGTGATGTTTGTGCTGGTCTCTGGTTCTGTCCAGGTCTGCAGGCAGTGAGCAGCAGAGCCATGATGATGGGTCACCTACAGTTTGTGTTTCAGTAAGTGTCTCCATTACCTTCAGAGGTCCAGCTCAAGACAACATTTGATGGAGGCATGAGGTATTTTATAGCCAAAAAAAATCAGTTTGAATTCCAAAAAGAATAGGTCATGAAGACGTTTAAGTGGAGAATGTCACTGCATATGGATAAGTATGTCACACTTTGATAACATTAATATAAAAGAGATCGAAATGTGTACTGTGAACATTTTTTTTCTATTGTGTGTAGCCTGTAAACAGGTTTTAAAACATGCCAGTTGTAAAGGTATGAACAGCACATGTGAAATGTCATTTCTTTACAAGCAAAGGTCAGTGAAGAGCTTCTCTGCAGTCAACAGCACACATACAGAGTCTGAAGATGCAGCTCTGAGATTTCCATCCTGAATCATTTTGTTATCTGTTGTTTCTAACTCAGTGCTTGTGTTTCATGTTCACAGGACTGTGTCTTTTAATCTAATGCCACTCTTGGAAACACACACACACACACACACACACACACACACACACTTTCAGAACCACTTGTCCCATACGGGGTCACAGGGAACCGGAGCCTACCCGGCAATACAGGGCGTAAGGCCGGAGGGGGAGGGGACACACCCAGGACAGGACACCAGTCTGTCGCAAGGCAACCCAAGCAGGACTCGAACCCCAGACCCACCGGACAGCAGGACCGTGGTCCAACCCACTGCGCCACCACACCCCCCACTCTTGGAAACATATTGCCATGGAATACCAAAAAGCAATTTCGAGTGCTGATTGAAAGTGTGTGAACCCCTTGTGTCCCTGAGTTTTGTCACGGAATTGTTATTTAATGAGAAGCAATCTTTCACATTTGACATACTTATCAATTCCATATCTTGGTATAGAGGAAACTGTACGTGTAGTAGAAAAAAATCAATTTGTGCTGGTGCAAAAATAAGTGAAGCCCAAGAGTCATTGGTTAAACCAAGTAGGTAAATACAATCAGGTGGGTAAATCAATAATTTATTAATTTTATGACTTAATTTTTAAGATACATATTTTATATGTTTAATACTTTATGCAAGAATAATAACCATCCCAATAAGATTCACATATTGTCAAGCAGCACCGTACAAATGGGATTCTGTGTCAATCAAGTTTAGATCCTGTCCCCAGCTTTTAATGTATGCATATATCATCTGTGTATTTAATGACTTCACAGTATTTAAGCTCCTGTGTAAGGTACTTAGACCATTTTTATTATATCAATCTACCTGAGGAATGACCTTGAAACAGAGGCACTTTTCATGCAGCTTTTTTCCAAGAGAGCCACACATATTTTGCCTCCAGTGCTGAGTCTCACAATTTTTGTACGATTCCCCCATATTTGCTTTCATTTACCATTTACAAAATTCCACATCTTCCACATTATCTAATTGGTACTATCCAAATATAAGTATTGTGGTGATAGCAGCAGAGCTATGGCTCTCCAGTGACACATAGCTGCTGCCATGTGTTCTTCCCTGTGCTACATTTTACACTGCTATAGGGTCAAGGTGAAAAGCTTGTGACTCTGCTGGACAAGCAGTTATCAACACCGAGTGACAGTCACATGTACACTGCAACATTTTTTTAAATAAAATGCCCCAACACAGTCTGTGAAATACTGAGTTTTAAATGCAAAGTGAAAAAAAAAAAATCTGTCAAATAATACATATACACACACACATTCTCGGAACCACTTGTCCCATACAGGGTCACGGAGCCTACCCGGTAACACAGGGCATGAGGCCGAAGGGACACACCCAGGACAGGACACCCGTCCGTCACAAGGCACCCCAAGTGGGACTCAAACCCCAGACCCACTAGAGAGGAGAACCCGGTCCAACCCACTGCGCCACTGCACCACTGCGCCCCCTGTCAAATAATATTTAGGTAAAAAGCATCTGCTAAGTGAATAAATGTAAATTTGAAGAAATTTTAATTATTAACGAAGCTGCAACATGTATAAAGGCAGCCCCCGGGTCACAAACACCACCTCACTGACTTGAAGTTAATTTTTTTGTTACCTTTAAGTAACAATTAAATGAAAACTTCACAATGCTTTATAATAACAAATGGGCACTACATTGCGATGGGCATTAAAACTTCACGGTTCCACAGCGGTTTGTCAGGCCTTGGGCATGTGAGCCCGAGATAGGACAAAGATTGTGCCAGCTGCGGGGGACATGACACTTAGGAACGGAACTCATTCGTAATCTGGGAACTGTCTGTACATAAAAATAACCACAAGGATATTGGTTCAACAGAGCTAAGCAGAAAAAAATATATTATTTTAGAAGGTAAGCAAATAATTTAGTATTGGTGAATGTGTGCATACATCTGGGTAAGAAGGAAAAGCCTTCACCAGATCTTTGAACTCAAATATACTTTATCAGCTGAAAGTTGCAGGTTCACAAACACAATTCCGCAGTTAACAGTGACATATCAGGGTGTAAAGTATCATAAAGCTTCAATAGTTCCCTTTAAGTTGTCATTGTTCAGGGCTCTACAGACCCCAGTGCTATATGCGTAATAATAATAATAATAATAATAATGAAATGTACCTATTTTTTTCAGTTAGAGTATTTATGTTATTTCCTCTGAACTAATTAAAATGCAGTAAAAAGAAAATGACTGAGGCCTTAACCTTCCATTTTGCTACAGTGTAGGTGTGAATATTTCAGAAATGTGATTTAATCCATATATTACCATGAAACATAAACATTACACCAAAATATAATATTTCATGATGTATATGTTCAACTGGCTGCTTATGGACAATTATATATGTATTTTGTCTGTCAAAAAACATTATCAGAAAAAGAAATCTATGTTATTCAGGATGGTGATGCTATTCATGTTTTGAGTGAATTTTACCCCAAAGAGAACAGACTGTCCATTCATTGTCAACAACCGCTTGTCCTGAACAGGGTTGTGGCAAGCCAGAGCCTACCCGGCAACACGGGGCACAAGCCCAAAGGGGATGGGGACACACCCAGGATGGGATGCCAGTCCATCGCAGGGCACCTGAAGTAAAGCTTAAACCCCAGACCCTCACACAGCAGGTACTGGCCGAACCTACCACGCCATGCCACGCCTCTTAAGTTTTTGTAATGTGTAAATGTTCATGCACTATGACTTTGAGATTATTCCTGTTAAACGACTGATAAACCTTTAGGCAGCTACTTCTATAACGTAACATAAATTTGTATATATATTAAAAAAAAATATTATGAGGAAGGTGATTAGAAATAATCATCTATCCATCTTCTGTCCCGCTTGTCCTAAATGGGTCGCCATGGAAGCAGGGAAAGCAGAGAGGCCCAGCTGCCCCTGTCCCCCGCAATTTCCTCCAGCTCAACTTGGGGGATCCTCAGCCGTTCCCAGGCCATGAGATGTAATCCCTCCAGCGGGTCCCAGGCCGACCTTGGGGCCTTGTCCCAGTTGGCCGTGCCTGGTATACCTCCAAAGGGAGGCGTCCAGGGGGCATCCTTGTCAGATGCCCGAACCACCTCAACTGGCTCCTCTCAATGTGAAGGAGTAGTGGCTCTACTCTGAGCTCCTCCCGGATGTCCGAACTCCTCACCCTATCACGGAGGGTGAGTCCCAGCACCCTGCGGCGAAAACTCATTTCGGCCGCTTGTATCCATGATCTTATTCTTTCAGTCATCACCCAGAGTTGATGACCATAGGTGAGGGTAGGGACATAGATTGACCGGTAAATAGAGAGCTTTGCCTTATGGCTCAGCTCCCCCTTCACCACTACAGTCCGGTACAGCGACCGCATTACTGCTGCCGCTGCTCCCAGTCTGTGGCCGATCTCACGCTCCCTTCTTCCCTCACTCGTGAACAAGACCCCAGGATACTTGAACTCCTCCACCTGGGGCAAGAACTCTCCCCTTACCTGGAGGGGGCATACCATCCTTTTCCGTGAGAGAACCATGGACTCAGACTTTGAGGTGCTGATCCTCATCCCCACCGCTTCACACTCGGCTGTAAACCGTTCCAGTGTGTGCTGGAGGCAGCCATGTGATGGTGCCAAAAGGACAACATCATCGGCAAAAAGCAGAGACGTCACCTTCTGACTCCCACACAGAATGCCCTCCTGACCTCGACTGCACCTTGATATCCTATCCATGAAAACCACAAACAGGAGTGGAGACAAGGCACAACCTTGGCGGAGTCCAACACCCACACTGAACAGGGCTGACTTAATGCCGAGTATGCAGACACAGCTTTCGCTCTGTATGTACAAGGACCGAATGGCCCGCAGCAGTGGCCCCAGTACCCCATACTCCTGAAGCACTTCCCACAGAATTTCCCGGGGAACACAGTCATAGGCCTTCTCCAAGTCCACAAAACACATGTAGACTGGATTAGCAAATTTCCATGCCCCTTCAGTGATCTGTGAGAGGGTAAAAAACTGGTCCAATGTTCCACGGCCAGGGCGGAATCCGCATTGTTCCTCTTCAATCTGAGGTTCAACTATCGGCCGGAGCCTCCTCTCCAGCACCCCGGCATAGACTTTCCCAGGGAGGCTGAGAAGTGTGATGCCCCGATAGTTAGCACATACTCTCCGGTCCCCTTTCTTAAAGATGGGGACCACCACCCCAGTTTGCCAATCCAAGGGCACTGTCCCCGAGGTCCATGCAACATTGCAGAGGTGTGTCAACCATGACAGCCCTGCAACATCCAGGGCCTTAAGCATTTCCGGGCGGATCTCATCCACCCCCGGTGCTTTGCCACTGTGGAGCTTACCAACTACCTCAGTGACTTCCACCAGGGAAATGGAGCCTGACTCCTGTAAGGGAGGCATATCACTCAGGTTTAAGAGTTATTCAAAGTGCTCCTTCCACCTCCCGACAATGTCCTCATCAGAGGTCAGAGTTTCTCCACTCCTGCTAAACGCAGCCTGAGCAAAACTCCTCCAACCCCTTCTGAGCTGCCAGATGGTTCTCCAGAACCTCTTTGAAGCCGACTGATAGTCCTTTTCCATGGCCTCTCCGAACTCCTCCCATGCCCGGGATTTTGCTTCTGCAACCGCAGCCGCTGCTGCCTTTTTTGCCTGCCGGTACTTGTCTGCTGAGTCAGGAGTCCCCAGAGCCAACCAGGCCCTAAAGGCCTCCTTCTTCAGCTTGACGGCTTCCCTCACCACCAGTGTGCACCAGTGGGTTCTCGGGTTGCCGCCCTGGCTGGCACCAACAAGCTTTTGGCCACAGCTGTGCCCGGCTGCTTCCACAATGGAGGTTTTCAACAGGGTCCATTCAGACTCCATGTCCCCTACCTCCTCCGGGATATGTGAGAAGCTCTCCTGGAGGTGTGAGTTAAAATCATTCTGGACGAGGTCCTCTGACAGTCATTCCCAGCACACCCTCATTAAATGTCTGGGCCTACCGAGTCTGTCCATCAGTTTTGCCCGCCATCTGATCCAACTCACCACCAGATGGTGATTAGTTGACAGCTCAGCACCTCTCTTCACCCGAGTGTCCAGAACATGTGGCCTCAAGTCAGAAGAAATGACTACAAAGTCGATCATTGACCTTTGGCCCAAGGAGCTCTGGTACCAAGTACTCTTATGAGCATCCTTGTGTTCGAACATGGTGTTTGTTATGGACAAACCATGACTAGCACAGAAGTCCAATAACATTTCACCATTCGGGTTCAGATCGGGCAGTCCGTTCTTCCCAATCACCCCCTGCCAGATTTCCCAGTCTTTGCCAACGTGAGCGTTTAAGTCCTCCAGCAGGACTATGCAGTTTGTAGGTGGGGCTCTGTCCAGAACCCCTCCCACCTTCTCCAAGAAGGCCGAATACTCCGAACTGCTGTTTGGTGCATAAGCACACACAGCAGTCAAAGTTTTTCTGTCTGCAACCCTAAGTCGCATTGAGGCGACCCTCTCATCCACCGGGGCAAACTCCAACTGTATGGCAGCCAGCAGGGGGTTTGTGAGTATCCCCACACCTGCCCGGCTCCTCTCACCCTGTGCACCTCCTGAGTAGGAGAGGGACCACCCCCTATCGAGGAGTTTGGTTCCAGAGCCAGCACTGTGAGTGGAGGTGAGCCCAACTATATCTAGTTGGTATTTCTCAACCTCCTGCACCAGTTCCGGCTCCTTCCCCCGAAGTGAGGTGATATTCCACATACCAAGAGCCAGTTTTCGTTGCAAGGGGCCGTGACGCCATGCGCCATCCCGCCCCCTCCCGACGCCAGGTATATATAGCACCGGACCCCCATGCTGGACCTTGCAGGTAGTGGGCCCACATGGCCTCCCACGATGCCTTTTCGGGCTGAGCCCGGCTGGGCTATGTGGGCTGCCCAGCCACCAGGCGCTCGCCTAGGAACACTACCCCCAGGCCTGGCTCCAGGAGTAAGTCCTGGTGACCCTATTCCGAGCAGGGTAAACGTTCTCTTGTTTCCATTTTTCATGGAGGTTTTTGGATCGTGTTAGTCTGGATCTTCACTCCAGACCTGTTCACCTTGAGAGACCCTACCAGGAGCATAATGCTCCTGACAACATAGCCATTACCTTCATTGAAAACATGAAACTGAACTCTTTGGTAACTTAAAGCAACAAAAGAAAAAGAACAATTTGCTTACACATCATCATCATCATCATCATCATCCATCAGCGTTACAAAGGCATAAAAAACCTCTGCTTACTGCCACAACTTCCATAAGTGAGTGCAATCACAAATTGATTAGAAACGGGTAGGGGGTTGGACTTAAACATGTATCACGAAAGGTGTGCCATCTGGCCGACAAACAAGGGTGAACTCATACAGTCATGTTCAAGCACCTGCCCTGAAAGGTACTGACAACACAAACGCCACTGCTGTCGATTCATTGCCATATCCTGTAGAGTTTCTAGCCATTACTCGGTGAGTCTTTGGGACCCTATCCTGGAAGTTGCGAACTGCTTACTTTTCCAAGGTTCTTTGTGGATTTGTCCTCCTTGAGTTCTTTTCCATTCAGCATTTGGAATTGAAAACAGTGCTCCCCTTGGCAGGCATGTGTGCTTCATACGCATACGCTTCTGATCCGTAAAGTAGGACGGATCGAACCACGGCATTATAGATGCGGCCTGTCACTTGCAGTGAGACATCCGCACTGAGCCAAAGATATCTTAGGCCAGCGAACGCTACTCTGGCCTTGGCAATGCGGGCACTGATTTCCTTTTTAACTGATCCATCATTTGTGACACAGCTGCCAAAGTAGGTGAATTCGTTTACAATGTCAAGTTGCATGTTGTCCAAGAAAAGAGCCGGGGTGGGCGTGTTCCAGTCTTGAAGCAAAACTTTGAACTAGAGGGTGCAAACCGTACTCCGTAGCGAAGAACAGCCTTTCCAAGATTGTCAGGCATTGTTTGAGCACTCTCAGCTGACTCAAATAAACAAACGATGTCATCCGTGTAGGGGGTGCGGTGGTGCGGTGGTGCAGTGGGTTGAACCACGGTCCTGCTCTCCGGTGGGTCGGGGGTTCGAGTCCTGCTTGGGGTGCCTTGCGATGGACTGGCGTCCCATCCTGGGTGTGTCCCCTCCCCCCTCCGGCCTTACGCCCTGTGTTGCCGGGTAGGCTCCGGTTCCCCGCGACCCTGTATGGGACAAGCGGTTCTGAAAATGTGTGTGTGTTGTCCGTGTGCTCTAGATCACACAGCCTTTGACCTGAAATAAGTTCTACTCCTATGTTGGGCAGACTCGTCATCTACAACGAAGTTGAAAAGGAACGGGAAAATCGGACATCCCTGACAAACACCGCTGCTTGTTTTGAAGGAATCAGTTAGGTTGCCATATAACTTTACACGGCCCGAAGTGTGTGAATAGAGCGCTCGTAAAAGGCTAACATATTTGTCCGGCATTCCTTTTCGGTGAAGGGCGCAGAAAAGTGCTGAGCTGTCCACAGAGTTAAAAGCTGCTTTAAGATCAAGAAAGACTGCAATTGTTGGGCAACAGAATGTCTGATGAAATTCTAGAACTTGTCGAAGAGTGAAAATTTTATCGATACATTCGTGTCCAGGGCGGAATCCTGCTTGTTTTTCGCGAATGTTTTTTTCTTTGCTGGGTGTGAGACGATGCCAAATTATGGATGCTAAAATTTTTGTTGTGACTGGGATGAGGCTGATACCTCTATGATTTCCATAATCTTCTCTTGATCCTTTCTTGAAAACTGGAATTATCATAGATTCACTCCAGGTAGCAGGAATGCATTCTTGATTCTAGATCTCGGCCAGTAGACGAGCTATTGCAGTGGTTAAGATATCTCCCCCTTGTTTGAATAGTACAGGTGGCAGGTCATCTGGTCTGGCTGCCTTGCTTCTCTTAAGAGCCCGAATGCATTTGGAAACTTCAGCTTCCATCGGAGGGTCTGCAGACACATCCCAACCCGACTTGGTGCGTTTGACCGTTGGCACCTCGACTGAAGGAGGACAACAGAATTGCTCTTGAAAGTGCTCCACCCAGCGAGCCATCCGTCATTCCTTACTATGGATAAGTTTTCCCTCTTTGTCACAAATGGTCTCGCTTACAGGTTTCTTCCGATCGCTAGTATCCCATATCAACTTGAACAACCTCTGACAGTTTCCTGAAGCAGCAGCCTCTTCCATCTCACTGGCGATTTACCCCAACCACTCCTCGTGATCTCTACGTAGAGATTGTGCCAGCTGTCGTTTAATCTTTCTTCTCTCAGTGTTGTGCTCTTTGCCTTCAGTGATAAGAAGGCGCAAATGAGTTGAAATCCAGTGTTCACGGCGGTGTCGAGTATGGTGACCGCATACGAGTTTGGCGGCTAATTGCATAGCATGCCTGATATGATTCCACTGCCCCTTCAATCCTGCTTCGCAAGAGGCTGCAAGTTTCTCATTCAGATGTTTCTGAAAGACAGCACAAACATTAGGGTCATCGAAATATTGTACAGCAAGGCGGTCCACTTGAGTACGCCGTTGACCAGGGAGCTGGAGTGAAAACCGTGCCATTACTAGGGCGTGATCAGAATCCACGTAAGTGTTGCAGTACGATCTGCAATCTTGGATTGATCCTCACCAGCGGCGGCTAATAGCAATGTGATCGATTTGGGTCCAGTGGCCAGTGGAATTTGAACGCCAGGTGGCGGTTCATTTTGTGTTGTGTCGGAAACTGGTGCACGACAAGAAGAGATGATTATTCACACAGAGTTGAAGAAGTCGATCTCCGTTGTCTGTTCTCTGAGCAGGTAGGGAAAATCTGCCTCCCATGCTTGCCTCGGATTGGAGGAGTTTGCCAACTTGCGCGTTGAAGTCACCTGCAAGGACGATGATGTCCGAGCTCTTGACCATTTTCACTAGGGAAGAGAATCAATCGAAGAATAAGTCCTTGGAACTGTCTGCGCTGCAGTCGGTTGGCGTCTATGCTGAAATTACAAACAGGCATCATTTTGTACGCCGGTTCTTGGTGACATTGAAACAGAGGCCTACTGGAACTTTTCATGCAGCTATTTTCCAAGAGAGCCACACATATTTTGGCTCCAGTGCTAAATCTCACAAATTTTGTACAATTCCCCCATATTTGCTTTCATTTACCATTTACAAAATTCCACATCTTCCACATTATCCAATTGCTACTATCCAAATATAAATATTGTGGTGACAGCAGCGGAGCTGCAGCTCTCCAGTGGCACATAGCTGCTTCCCTGTGTTCCTCCCTGTGCTACATTTTACACTGCTATAGGGTCAAGGTGAACAGCATGTCTTTGGAGTGTGGGAGGAAACCCACGCAAACACAGGAAGGACAGGATTGAACCCACATCCTCTCGCACCACCCAGGCGCTGTGAGACAGGTGTAACATCCGGACCAAAAATGAACTTGGACATGTTTTACTGTACCATTCGGACACAGGAGGTAATTGCAATGATCCCAACCGCAGAGTGCAAATGATCTAATAATAATAATACGTGATAACGATCGAGACGTTCCATGCCGAGCTGGGGATCCAAGATGCCATTACCAACATTATAATTACTTCTTATACACTGGCTTACTTGTTACTTTCTAGAATGCCCAGGGGGGTGGGCAACCACTGGCCCGTGGACCCCCAGAGGTTTTTTTCTCCCTCAACCTTCAGTTGGGAGTTTTAGTTCCTTTCCCCGGTGGCCAGTAAGTATAGCCAATAGTTGACTGTCTTCTTTGTTTCTATCAATTTTTTTTGCTGTATGCCTGTGTTATAGCGCTCGGTGTCACTGCGTGAGAAGAGCGCTCTATATAATAATAATAATAATAATAATAATAATAATAATAATAATAACAACCCTCCGGGATCATTCGGCCATCCACGTCCCCCGCCAGCACAAAGTTACTCTCCCAGACCCAGCATGCTCAGTGTGCCTTAACCCCTCATTCATTTTAGGCTTCATAAGTTTTGAGTGAAGTGTAAGTGGTAGTGATATAGAGACAAAAATAAGGTATTCATAATTCAAGGATTATGAACATCTCACTTACGTACACCAGTAGTTATGAAACACCCCCTCACTAACTTGAAGTTAATTTTTTTGTTACCTTTAAGTAACAATTAAATGAAAACTCACAATGCTTTATAATAACAACTGGACACTACATTGCGATGCATATTAAAACTTTACGCTTCCACAGCGGTTTGTCAGCTCATGGGCATGTGAGCCCGAGATAGGACAAAGACGTCCTTCTTTTCAGTCAGACTGTAGTGCTGATGACCTTGCCCCGAATGTCTGCACCTACCCAAAATCACAGTATGACAGAGTATCAGTATGACATGGACCACATTGTTCTTTATAGCGTCTCATGTGTTACTGTACTTGGCTTCATTATTTTTTTTTTTTGTTTTTACTCTCTTAACCATGGTACCAAAGCATAAATGTGACGCAAGAGATGGTGATGCATCAAAGAAAAAGAAAATTATCACAACTGAAACTAAAGTGTAAATAATAAAACAATCGGAAAAAGGTGGAATGCCAACGAATATTGGAAAAGCAAACATTAAAGTTTCTTTAATGTTTTGATACCCACACCCACACACACACACACACACACACAGATTCTCTCTCTCTCTAGTAAAAATACTTTAGTAACATTTATTATTATTTTTATTACTATTATCATTACATTGTTTTATTATTATTAGTGTATTAATATGTTGAAGTTGTAGTGTATCTGGAAATGTTTTTTATACATAGATAGAAAAGCCTTCACCAGATCTTTGAACTCAAATATACTTTGTCAGCTGAAAGTTGCAGGTTCACAAACACAAAGTTCTCATCGTTCAGGGCTCTACAGACCCCAATGCTATATGCGTAATAATAATAATAATACACACACACACACATTTTCAGAACCGCTTGTCCCAGACAGGGTCGCGGGGAACCGGAGGCATAACACAGGGCATAAGGCCGGAGGGGGAAGGGACACACCCAGGACAGGACACCAGTCCGTCGCAAGGCACCCCAAGCGGGACTCGAATCCCAGACCCACTGGAGAGCAGGACTGCAGTCCAACCCACTGCGCCACCGCATCCCGGATTTTCTTTTTTTAATTAGAATTATTTTAATTGTTTTTTGAAAGCATTACTTGACATGAAGTGTTCACTGGCATGTGTTTTTTAGTTACTAAAGGAAAAAAAATTAAGTAAGTGCAGCCATGTTCAAGCGAATCTTTACAATACCTGTGAGGGTTTTCACTCATGTTTTAGCTTCCAAATACCTGATTCATTACAGAAGTGCTCTGCACATGAGACTGCTGGCTATAAGTGTACTGCATAGTCAGGGTTAAAAGAGAGTAATGACTTTATTGACTTAAAATGTAAAAAATAAAACAGCATTATTTGAAGACTAATAGATACACCACTGGATTACTGTGTGTGTTTGCATAACAATATATTTCAGCAGCAGATAAACATGTAAAAGCAAATAAAGACAGGGTGTGTAGGGTGTGTAACTAATTTAACAAGACATTCATTTCCCTTGTAAGTCCTCCTTCCACACTTTTAATTCACACACACACACACACATTTTCAGAACCGCTTGTCCCTTACGGGGTCACGGGGAACCGGAGCCTACCCGGCAACACAGGGCGTAAGGCCGGAGGGGGAAGGGGACACATCTAGGACGGGACGCCAGTCCGTCACAAGACACCCCAAGCGGGACTCGAACCCCAGACCCACCGGAGAGTAGGACTGCGGTCCAACCCACTGCGCCACCGCACCCCCCTACTTTTAATTCAATTCAATTAATTTTTTATAGACTGTTCTTCTTTCTGGAGTGACATAGAGCGATGTACAAGATTGCAATACAAATTCAGTGATAATATACTAAAATAAATATGAATAACGACAGACAAAGCCGCATGGCCAGGGAGGAGAGGAAAGAA
This sequence comes from Scleropages formosus, assembly GCF_900964775.1. Taxonomy (NCBI): domain Eukaryota; kingdom Metazoa; phylum Chordata; class Actinopteri; order Osteoglossiformes; family Osteoglossidae; genus Scleropages; species Scleropages formosus. Next base: position 38,359,287 of record NC_041808.1, on the reverse strand, counting down.
GAAACTCCCAAACAATAAGGAAGGAGAGTACAGAACCTCAGGCATCCAAACACCAGAAGTCTACTGAATGCTTCTTGTTATTTCCTAGTCAGGCTAATGGGATTTAGAACCATGGAAGTGTTTAATGAAATTAATACAGACACACACACACAAACGTGTGTGTGTGTGTGTGTGTGTGTGTGTGTGTGTAAATCCACTTGAATAGCTTGGTACACCCTGCACAGGACACTAGTTCATCAGAGGGTTTCTATTCACCCAGTCACACACTAAGGGCAATTCAAAGTCAGCAATTTACCTAAACTGCGTGTCTTTAGGAGGAAACCGCAGCACCTAGAGAGAACCCACACAGACACAAGGAAAAATACGTAAACTCCACGTAGACTGAGCAGGGACTGAACCCACATAGAACATGAGGTGTATGTACTGTACATACTGTACACACATATATATACTGTATACATATATATATATATATATATATATATATCTTCATTTGCACTTTGCCAGTGGTAACACAATAGCAATAAAATAAAACAAAAAATTATGTACATTAAAGATGCAAATGTTTTGTCCCATTGAATTCTGGACAGCAGAAAGAAAAACGATCATATGAAGCTGAATATCAATATTTGCTTTATACCGGACTTGCATGATTTCCAAAGAGAAGGATGTGGACACCATGTCTTAATGTATCAGGCCTCACCCTTTGCTTAGATTGTATAAAAGCACCTGTAGAGTTTATATCATCACAGCACCCCTTCTCAGTCAAACACAGGTGGGAGAAAAAACTTTCACTCATTTTGGAATTTTGCGGTAAGGTCTTTGCTTGTGTTTTAGTCATGAAATAATATGCTTTAATTATCTACATCAAATCTTAATACAGTTTATACAACTTGCATTACAGCTCAGTAATAACATTTTCAAATATTTTTCTATTCACATCAGTAATTTAGATTTTCAGAATGCAATCATGCAAGGTTAAACTGTGTAGTGATCATAGAATTCTGCTCTGATCATAGAAGATCCACTGTGTCAATACATGAAAGTAGCAAGGTTTACTGCTACTTACTGCAAGGGTACTACAGCCAGAGGTGGAACTTGAACCTGCAACCTTTGGGTTCAACAGCAGCAGTGCTAATTACTATCCTACAAGCTGCCTGTGTTTCACTGCACCCTGGATTGCAATAATTTATGCTGTCCTCCCAGCTTGTTAATGCAGCTGGTATTCTGTTTGTTTCACTGGGGGTTCTATACTACTGTAATCTTGATTTGCTTCATGAATCTGTCTTGTTGGGAAATGTAAGGAGTCTTCCCATCTACTTACAGAAATCCATGATGGTCCATTATATAACAACAGTGGCTCTGCTGTTTCACCTGCTTCCGTGGCATGGCTGTGGGTACGTATATTTAAATCAAAGTGATTATCAGCATTTATACCTTGTAAAATGTACACCGTACATTAAAATGTTAAGATCAAAGAGACACAAAGTGGAGGCTTCAAGATGAATCGTTGCTTATAATTTTTAAAAATCCACCAAAATACATGATAAAATTTTATCATCCAGCAGGTGCACGCTCATTAGACTGTATAAATCAAATTCTCACAGAAAAGCCAAACTTTCTTAAATTTTTAAAGGGGGAAATGAACTTTAAATGTTTATACAAAATCTACTATATTATCAAAAGTATGTCACCTACATTTACATTTATTCACTTAGCAAACCCTTTTCTCCAAAACGACTTACAATGCATACTATGTAGTGTTACTAGCCCACACCTTATTCACCAAGGTGACTTACACTGCTAGAGACACTACTTGCAATGGTCAATCATCCGTACATCATTCATCACTTAGAACTTTGTTTTTCTTTTTCACTTTCAGTGGGGAACAAGCAGCAAGATCGAAGAGATTTTTGTCAGTCTTATTGCCTCAGGAAAAACCAAACCAGAATACAGGTACAAAAATAGCAAGAGAGCATATCAATTTGAATTCTCTAATATTTCTTTATTTTGATCAATTCACTGACACTCAGGCTTGACCCTGTGTCAATGCAATAACATAAACAATATCAATTTTTTGAGCGTACAGTAACCCATTGATCCCTCTGTCTGTTTGTTACTAGTAACTGTTTACATTTACATTTATTCATTTAGCAGATGCTTTTCTCTAAAGCGATGTACATTTCATATAAAATTCCTTCGTACTTTACCCTTTGTGCACGGGACCACCAAGCAGGCAGATGTGGAAGAGCGTAACGGTCTGGTTGGGGTTTAGCAGTTGATCAAGTCTTGTAGATATGTGGGAGCAGTTCTATTGATGCTTTTGTAGGTAATGACCAGGATCTTAATTTTGATCCAGGCATCTATAGGCAGCCAATGCAGAGAAATGAGTAGAGGAGATACATGGGAACACTTTGGCAAATCAAACAACTCGTGCAGTAACAGTTCTGTATCAGCTGTAGAGGTTTGATGGCAGTACTAAGAAGGGCACACAGGAGAGAGTTGTGGTAGTCCAGACGGGAAGTCACCATGGCCTGAAAAAGTAGTTAGGCAGAGTCAGTTAGATAAAAACGGATCCTACGGATGTTATGTAGGATGTATCTCCAAGTCCAGGTTGTGGCTTTGAAGTTCTGAGAGAACGATAAACTTGAGCCAATTATTACGCCCTAGATACTTAGTCGAGGAGGTAGGCAAAATTAGCGAGTTATCCTCGTAATAATCTAATTTATTACTCACGTTTACCCAGCGCAAGGCCATGCTGGTCTGAAGCCTATCTCAAAAACACAGGGCACAATGCAGGACACACTCTAGACAGGACACCAATCCGTCATAGAGAAATCACAAACATTCATTCACTCACATACACATGAATCCAGCAATAATGAAAGTTAAAATGGGACATGTTGCATTAGTGCTCATTTACAATAGCATTTGAAGTTATGCATTCACCTATATTGTTAACCCTTGCTGACTGATGATATAAACTTAATATTTGCCTTTTTTTTTAATTTGATATTGTTTCCTGGCATTGACCTGCGGGATTATATAATTAGATTCTTCAACTGTGAGTTTCTGCCAAGGCTCCTGTCCAACCGGCTGGGTCAGCTTTAACGACCGCTGTTTCCAGTATATCTCCAGCAAGAAGAGCTGGGCTGATGCAGAGGTAACAGTGTCATGACTGCTAGCAGAAATTTAAAAAATGTTCAAAATGTAAAGATTTTTGAATTTCAGACATATTTATTATTAACTGTAATTTTTCTGAAAAATCGCTCCTTATAATATGACTGCAAGTTAATTTGTCAAGTATTGCATCCATCCAAATAAACCACAGAATAATGGAAAATATGCAGACTAAAATACATGGAGTACCTACAGTGTGTGCATTCCTTGACATTTTAAATTATGAAGACCTGGAACTCACCTGTAAAATAGACAAGTGTGTCCAGAGAACCACCTGAACACTCCTTGGACTTCTGACTGAACTCTAACATTTTCACTTAATAGTGACAATTATGTACGAGAACCATGTGAGTGGAATCTCTTTCTGGTTGCATCTTCCTCATCATGTTTGTCGGCAGGTGCAATGTTTGTCTCTGGGAGGAAACTTGGCTTCAGTGCACAGTGAGGATGAGTTTCAGTTCATCAGGAGCCTAATCAGGAGTAAGGACCCTGCAGAGAATGCTGCCTGGATTGGGCTAACCGACTGCCAAAAGGTGTGACACCTACTGTATGTAAAATTCTGCATGAAGACAAGGTTCCCTCTAACTAATTTTTGTCAAATTTCTTTTTATCTAAGTTTTTAAATTTCCTCAGTATGTGCTATTTTTGTCAAGAAATCAACAAACAAAAGGCATATAACATCAGCATTTCTAGATGCAAAATGAAGTGTTTGAACTGCAGTTATTGTTATTCCACGGGCAGAATATGTAATGTGAAATATATATTTAGCCATCAATATTATGCGCCCAAGTCATTTTAGGAAGGGTGTGGGGATGCACTCAGGAAAGGATACCAAACCTGTCGCAGGGCACCCCAACAAGGGTTCAAACCCCAGACCCACTCCACATAGGGTACTAACCAAACCCACCGCACCACCACACCCCCAAACGGTAGCATCTTTCATTTCTAAATAAGAAATAATTCTAAATAAACAAATATTATATATTTCAGTAACCTCTTGCAACCAACACTGTACAGGTGCTAGGCTGCTGCAAATGCTGGAAAGAAATGCATTACCTGTAACAGGTATATTCTGTTAAGTTAATGTGATTGGAAGTAAATTTGAATTCACCATATTTAATCTCCTTGAGAACAGTAAACAAGTTTTCTTTCCACAAACACACCAGCACACACAATAGTTCAGCTGAAACTGTTTTTCATTCATTAAAGTCCAGGCTGCAATTGAATTTCTAAATAACTGAATTTGCATAATGTCAGTTACTTTTTTGTTGGACAGAGAAACCCAGGTAAAAGGTGTACATTCCAGGGCAGTAGAGGGTGCAGTAGTTAGTGCCATTGCCTTGCACTTGAATGACCGAGGTTCAAACCCACTCTTCTGTGTTGCCCTTGAGTAAAGCTCTTCTTCTGAATTCCTCTGATTGAAGTTACACAACTGTATAAGCGGGTGAACCATTGCAAGCAGTACAGCGTAACAAATTTTGTCTTGGAAAAAAGGACCAGTTAAAAATAGTTAATAGTTACTCTGCTGAGCTGAACACTGAACTACTCTAGGGACAGTTCTTAGCGGAGTGGTCAGAGCTGCTGCCTTTGGATCCAAAGGTCCTGAGTTAATTTTTATTAAATAGACTAATTCCGGGGAAATGTGTATGTTACAGGGCAGTAGATAGTACAGTAGTTAGAGTCAAACTCAATTTTCTGCATGGCCTTACCCTGAATTGCTCTGGTAAATTGAACTAAACCCTGAATTGTCCCTGGACAGCTAATAGCATAGTGACCTGGTTAGAGCTGCTGCCTTTGGACCCCAAGGTCACAGGTTAGAATCCCACCTCCTGCTACAGGACCCTTAACCAAGGTATTTCTCTCAAAATTGCTCTGGTAAAATTAACCAGCTGTATAAAAGGGAAAATAATTGTACACCGTAACATTGTAAGATGCTTGAGAGAAAAGAATCAGCTAAATGAATAAATGTAAAATTCACTCACTATGTGTTTTCTCTCTGGTGGGTCTGGGGTTTGAGTCCTGCTTGGGTGGTCTTGTGATGGACTGGCATCCTGTCCTGGGTGTGTCCCCTCCCCCTCCAGTCCTCGCCCTGTGTTGCCGGGTTAGGCTCTGGCTCACCGCAACCCCGCTTGGGGCATGCAGCTTCAGTCAGTGTGTGTGTGTGTGTGTGTGTGTGTGTGTGTGTGTGTGTATTCTGAACCCACTGCAGAAATGGGCAAACCTTTGTAAGTAGCTTTGTATAATTAACTTTGTCTTGGAGAAAAAGATGAGTTAATATTATTAACTGGTCTTGTTTGGCTCTCACATCCTTCTGCCTGCTCAGAAGGGCACCTGGCTGTGGTCAGATGGCTCCAAAATGAGTTTCACCAAGTGGAACACAGGGGAGCCTAACAATGTGAACGGCGGAGAGAACTGCGTGCACACAAGTTGGAGCTGTATGTTTGGACAAACTCTTTCAGCCAAAGCATCAGTATCAGTACCAGCTAAGCCCACGTTCACTTTTCACAGACACAAGATGCATTTTCACTGCCTCACAAATGCAGTCACACCTGTCCTCACACTTTAGAAAACTTAAGATATTTCTCGAAATCTACATCTAGAGTTTGCACCTTTGCTCTTCTCAGATATTGTGTTTAAGGGATGGCTGTAGTGTGAACTGCTCTTGTCTTTTCTACCTGCAGCACAGAAAGGGTGGAATGACATCTCGTGCAAAGACATCTACGCTGCTGTGTGTGCTCTCAACTCAGACTTGTGAAGTATCATATGAAGATGTTACCTGGAGAGAGATGGAGAGCCAGCCATCTTCATGATGCAGCGTCTTGCTCCCTCATGGGTGTCCAATGGGCCTTTTCACACTTTTCTTTCTATGCACTTCTTCATTCTCCTCTTTCTTTGCTTCTTCCAGCATTCAAATAAAACCTTGCATTGCATCACAAATGTGATCTCGGGATTTATGATTTTCTGTCTAAATAACTTTTTAAAAAAAGAGTCCAGTGTAACAACTGAAATATGAACTCATATACCATAGGAAGGGGACATCAATGTCCAAATGTTGATATTTTACATCTTTCATTTTGTGTTTGTGTGTTTTTCAAAAAACATTCATTTATATTACATATATACACTACTATTACTAGTAATAGTAATTTATATACATAATATAAATGATATACTGTATATATCATTTATATTATTAGTATTATTATTACAATATAAAGGGGACGCGGTGGCGCAGTGGGTTGGACCGGGTCCTGCTCTTCAGTGGGTCTGTGGTTCGAGTCCCGCTTGGGGTGCCTTGCGACGGACTGGCGTCCCGTCCTGGGTGTGTCCCCTCCCCCTCCGGCCCTACGCCCTGTGTTGCCGGGTAGGCTCCGGTTCCCCGTGACCCCCTATGGGACGAGCGGTTCTGAAAATGGGTGTGTGTGTGTGTGTATTACAATATATACATATTTCTATGTTTTTAAATATCGAGAATCAACTTCTCAGTAATATAGTAATTTATAGTATTACTATAGTATTACTACTATAAACTACTATCACTTAACTAAGCACCACTTAAGTGAACATTTCATGCACAAAGCTTGGTTAAAAACAGGCACATGGAGAGAGGCAGTACCAGTAAACTACTAGATGCACCTTGAACATGACTGAACTTAGATGAATTTAGGATCTTTAAATAAATAAATCCTTGTAACTGTTCTCCCCTGCGTGTTGTGCACACCCAGTACGTAACGCAGTTTTTAACAGCAAGCCACACTCGATTCTCACGAGCCAGGATTATGAGCGCCTTGCTCCTTTATTGTCTCCAAATGTGAAAAATGCGAGTGAAACTATAATAAACAGAAACAGTAAAAGAAACTTAGTCTAATTACAACAATCGTTATAACCAGTTAAATCGTTTGCCGATAGCCCACACTTAGCATGACACAGCGCGAACTCACACACGCGTTTTACAAGGACAGTAACGTGGAGTTACGACTGAATAAAGAGTTTACATTACAAAGGTCAAACTTAAAAGCACGTAAACATTTAGCCAATGTCTGCAAGAACTTCACAACTTACAGTTATTGCTTCCACGGGTGTAGGAAAAGCACACAGAACTCAGGCTTCCACTATGCCTATCCCAACAGTAGTGCATCATGGAAATAGCGCATGTGCACAAATTGCGTATAACTTACGGAAATAAAGGTTCCGCTCAAAGCAATTAATCACATGAACTAAACAAATCTGCGGGCAGAACACCTTTTGTACTGCTTGTATACTAGACTGTAATATTTAGGCTGATAAAACAGTATTTCAGTGTAATTTAGAACTCATTTTGTAACTTTGTGTCTTCCCAAGAGCACCCACTGCCTCAAACCTAAGAAATCAGGTATCAAGAGTATGAGCCTGAGGTGATTAATTTGATTTGGTGTCAGCTTCCCAGTTCAGTCTCTACATGTACTGTATACATAATCAAATTTTCACCGTTGGTTATCGGTCTCCTACTATTATTCTATCCAGTATGTTCTGTAAAAACAAGGAGCTTTACTATTAGGTTGTAGCTTTATGGAATTACCTTCTGCTGGTGCACATAATGATGAAAAACAGTTCCAAGCAACATATGATCATGCCTTTTTACTTCATCATGCATTACTTCATATTTAGCGTCATGTTAACTGCCACAGAGGTTCTTCCAGTGGTGATGATGTTAATCTTGAACTTCCATCCATCCATCCATCTTCCTCCGCTATCCGGGGCCGGGTCGCGGGGGCAGCAGTCCGAGCAGAGTCCTCCAGACTTCCCTCTCCCCGCAAACCTCCTCCAGTTCCTCTGGGGAAACCCCAAGTTCCTCCCAATCATGCCCCTCCAGGTGTCACTGTCGCTGCCCACGTGGGCGTTAAAGTCCCCCAGTAAAACGACAGAGTCCCCAGTGGGACCGCTTTCCAGCACGCCCTCCAGGGACTCCAAGAAGGCCGGTTACTCTACACTGCCACTAGACGCATAAGCACAAAAGACAGTGAGAGACCATTCCCTGACCCGAAGGCGCAGGGAGATGACCCTCTCATTCACCAGGGTAGACTCCAACACATGGCGGCTAAACTGGGGGGCTATTAATAAGCCCACACCCGCCCGCCGCCTCTCACCCTGGGCAACGCCAGAATAGTGGAGAGTCCACCCCTGGTCGAGAAGAGTGGTTCCAGAACCCAAGCTGTGAGTGGAAGTGAGCCCGACTATATCTAGACGGTATCTCTCAACTTCCCGCACCAGCTCAGGCTCCTTCCCCGCCAGTGAGGTGACATTCCAAGTCCCAAAAACCAGAGTTGGCGCCCGAGGTTTGGGTCGGCCGGGTACTCGGCCCCGATCACTGCCCAAATCACAATGCACTGGCCCCTTACGGTCTCTCCGGCAGGTGGTGAGCCCACCGAAGAGCGGCTCCACGTCATGCCTTCGGGCTGAGCCCGGCCAGGCCCCGTGGGCATAGACCTGGACACCAGGCGCTTGCATGCAAGCCCCCCCCCCCAGGCCTGGCTCCAGGGTGGGGCCCCGGTGACCCCATACCGGGCGGGGTAAATGAAAGCCTTGATTTTATTTTCTTCATAAGGGGTTTTTGAACCGCACTTTGTCTCGTCTGTCATTCAGGACCTGTTTGCCATGGGAGACCCTACCAGGGGCATATAGCCCCAGGCAACATAGCTCCTGGACTCATTCAGGCACTCAAACCCCTCCACCACGGTAAGATGGCGGTTCACGGAGGGGTAATCTTGAACTTGTGGCCAAGAAAAACCAACAAGTGTATGAGGTCGAAAACGTCCTTTGTGAGGCCTTTCCGCATCGTGTGGGGCAAGGGGTACACCTGCGCAAGGTAAAGTCACGTGGGGAGGATGTCCGCCTTCAGCGTCAATGTTTTCCCTATTAAAGAGAGGGACCTTGTCTTCCACAAACCCACTTTCCATCTGGCTTTGGTCAAATGTTCTTCCCAATTTGCCCTGGCGGCACCTTCTCTAAGAAAGTTGACCCCCGACACCCTGAGAGGACCTCCGCATCGGAAAAAAACCACTGATGCAGTCTTCCCTATGTTTCCAGCTGCCGAAGAACTTGACAGGAGACTTGCCGAGGTTCAGCGCCAAGCTTGAGGCACGCCCGAATGCCTGAACTAGGCCGAGTGCCTGACCGAGTGACCAGTCCAAGCACAGGAAGAACATAGTGTCGTCTGCATACTGGGCCAGCTTCACCGCCTTGCCACCACCTCCCGGCAGGAGCAGACTGTTAATTCCTGCGTGGGTGCGGATGGCGACTGCCAGCGGCTCAATGTAAAGGACGTAAAGGAGCGGGGAAAGCGGACAACCCTGCCTCACTCCACCCACCCCCTGAGGGAACCCTTGATGGTGACTTGACTACCTACCTTGCTGTACAGCACATGCACCCACCTCAGAAAATTAGGGCCAAAGCCCAATCTGCTCAAGGTGTTAAATAGGAAGAGGTGATCCACTCGGTCAAATGCCTTTTCCTGGTCCAAACTGACCAGCACGAGGGGGACCTTTCGGTCCTCCGCCCAGGCGATTGCGTACCGGAGCAGGTGCAAAGTCCAGAACGCAGAATGCCCCGGTACTCCGCACGTCTGGTCCCGGTGGACCAGGTAGGCCATTACCTTCCTCAAGAGCTCAGTCAGGACTTTCGCTATGATCTTTGCATCGACGCAAAGCATCATAAGAGTTCTCCAGTTGGTAAGCTTTATCGCCTTTTTTGTACAACAAGGAGAGCACCCCTGTCCTCATGCTCTTAGTAAGCATGCCCCTGCCCAGCACCTCCTCAACAACGTGCAGAAAAGCCGGCCCCAAGACGTTTCAAAACGTGGAATAAAATTCCACTGGTAAACCGTCAAGGACGGAAACCTTGCACCGATTCATCTTACAAAGCGTCTCCGACAGTTCAAGCAAAGTGACGGGGCTCTCTAAGCCGCCAAGGGCATCCTCGGGAACCTGTGACATCAAATTATCTAAAAAGCTCTTTTCCGTTACCAGGTCTGTTTCCCTAACTTTAAAAAGATTTCTGTAAAAACAAGATGCAATCTCCAACATCTGGGTGGTGTCGGTGAAAGACTCACCCTGCTGGTTCTGCAGAGAAGTAAAACCTCTCTTACATTTCCAGTCCTTCACCTTAATGAAAAAGTAAGAGTTACACTTCTCATTCTCCTCTACCTCCTTAACTCTGGTGTCAAACAGAAAGGTTTTGGCCCGCTGCTCATGCAGCTCCCTCAAAGCAACCTTTATTTCCACGGCTCTATCATAATCAAAAGTCCCTCCGTTATTGTTGCAAGAATAAATCCTCTGGAGTTCCTCCTTGAGGAAGCTGATGTCCTGTCGTCGCAAAGCGGCACATCGGATACAATAGTTGATGGTGAGGGTCTTGGCATTTGCCTTGACCCCCTCCCTCCAATCAGCCACCGAGGGGTACAAGCCTATGGAATCCTGCCACAAAGAAAAATTCTCATAAAAAAAAGTCTCTATACTCCTTTTCTTGGAGGACTTCAATACTCATCTTCCGGTAGCCCCAGCCATGGGTCGTGGCCAAGATGGAAATCGTGGCCTCTACCATCATATGGTCGGAGAGCCACTGGATGGTTAAGAGAACCTTCTTAAAAGTAATGGATGGCGATGCTAAAATGTAATCTAAATGATTACATGCACCGCGGCTGTTGCTCCAGGTAATGCCTGGATCGATGGGGTTGCATTTCCTAAAACCATCAGTGAGGTTAAAACTGCTAATAAAGTTTTTAAAATGTTTAATACTAGCATTGTCCTTGCCTTGAAGAAAAATGTTGACGTCTCCTCCTATTATTAGATGTCTATCAGTCACACAATGAGGGACCAGCTCATCAAACAGAGTGATGCGGGACTTGACCTCCACCAGAGAGTAGACACACAGAACACGTATGTGCAAACTTCTCCACGTGACATCCACCCCCAACACTTGGCCGGCAAGAACAATGAAAGGCCTTACCTTCTCAAAGGCGCGGCCCGCAAAAGTATTCCCACGCCTATAGAGTGGATGCCACCTACGCTCCAGTAGGACTCACCCTTCCTTCATTTTTGAGAGAAGAGAGTCACATCCCACTGGTCCTGGGGGTGGACTTCCTGCAAAAAACACAGGTTGAAGGCATAGCATTCAAACTGGTTAAACAAAGCAGGTCTTTGTACTTTGTTTTCTAGCCCCCTGACGTTGAGTTAAAATTTTGGTGATCCGAGAGAGGAGTTGGACAGTGACCGCATACTCCCTCAAGCTCCGGACATTGGTGGAGCAGAGCAGCTGGAACCAGGCCGCGGTCATAGCCTCGTTCCGCCACGGGCTGCACCAGTGGATCCAAGGTGAGCTGGTGTGTAGAGGGGAAGACTGGATTCTTGATTGCTTTATCGAAAACGCTATCATTGTGGACAACCTCGTGTGGGACCAACCCCTCCATCCCAGTCTAACCCATCTGGAGACCCCGACGACCCCGGAGGCCCCAGAACCAATGCAGCTGGGACAGGGACACCTGACTTCCGAAGAGAGCCAGCGACGACTCCGAGGCCAGCTGTGTCTGTACTGCGGAGGGATGGGGCACTTCAGAGCAGTTTCCCCTATGAAACCACCAGCCAGCCAGCCCCGCCACAGAGCAGAGGTGAGTACTGTCTGCCGCACCGAAGCACAGCTAATGATACCGCTGGAGATGTCCTGGCGGACCTCAGGGGTACGGGCCCGTGTACTGATAAATTCTGGGGCTGCCAGCTGTTTTATGGACAGCCTCCGGAGCAAGGCAGAGCAGTGTCCAGAGCGAGGCAGCGGTAGCCAAGACTGAGTCTTTCGAAAGAATGGAGTCCCTGTTCAATGTACGTTCCATCCTGAATGTATCGTCTGATGGCACACCTGTGTGTTTTGTATCATGTAATATGTATTGTTTAGTTGCACCTGCTGACATTGTTGAACATTTCATTTGCTTGAAATGCGTGACAAATAGTGCCTTGGTGCAGAAGGTGCGCTATTTAGAGGAGCGCATTAAGATTTTGATTTCTATCTGAGAAACAGAGTTGGTTGGACTCGGTATGTCCCGATGCCTCCGCAGTGTGGAACTTGGTGTCGACACTTTCAGGCCCCAGTACAGCTAATGAGAAGCCAGGTACCCTGGAGTGCTCTCGCAGCGACTGGGTTACTGTTCGGAGTAAGTCGAATAAAGCGAAGCCTAAGGCATGGGTTCCTAGTTCGGGTCCTCCCACCCAAACTCAAAATCGATATTCAGCTCTAAGCAGTTCATCTAATAATAATAATGTGCTTATTTTGGCTATCCGGAATGTTAAGGTTTGGGGGCCTGGGAATTGAAGTGTAAAGGTGAAGTGTTTCCCACGTGCACGTGTGTCCGACATGGAGACTCGTGTCAGTTCTCTGGCCGATAATGCCGTGTCGACTACAATGGTGCATGTTGGTAGGAATGATATTCGTTACCAGCAGTCTGAGGTGTTAAAGAGCCGCTTTGATTCTATGTGTAATAAGGCCAGAAGGAAATGTTGTAATCTAATAGTGTCCGGTCCTTTACCTAGACTCTTCATGGGGGACATAGTCTACAGTAGATTGGTGTCTTTTAACAGGTGGTTGGAGACATGGTGCTGCTCTAATTGTATATCATTTGTTAATAACTGGAATAATTTCTGGGAAAGGCCCAGGTTTTTCATGCGTGATGGTGCACACCTCAGCTGGAGGGGTTTGTTTGTTCTGTCCCAGAACTTGGCCTGCAAGCTGCAGAACTGACTCATCCGTGGGTCATCTCCTTTAGCAGCTGTGTGTATAGAGGGGTCTGTTACTTATTCTGGTACCAGTGGTAATTTCGCATGTGATGGGGTTTCTTGTGCCTTGTCCAGTGTGGGCCTCAAAACTTTAAATAAAAGCGTTAAGTGCTGCCAAAACATACAAACAAGTATAAGGCTATGACATTTTACTAGACTTAGTGATAGGAGCGCTTGCACCAGAAACCTAAAATACATTAAAACAAACATTCTCAACTCACCACCAAGGCCAAACACACACACACACACATTTTCTGAACCGCTTGTCCCATACGGGGTTGCGGGGAACCGGAGCCTATCCAGCAACAGAGGGCGTAAGGCCAGAGGGGGAGGGGACACACCCAGGACGGGACGCCAGTCCATCACAAGGCACCCCAAGTGGGAGTCAAACCCCAGGCACACTGGAGAGTAGGACCCGGTCCAACCCACTGCACCACCCATCATAATATATTTCAATTTCAGTCTGGTTTCCACACTGGTCACAGTACTGAAATGCACTCACACGTGTTGTTAATTATCTTCTCATCTCTTCTGATGCTGGTCAGATCTCTATTCTTATGTTACTGGACTTGAGTACTGCATTTGATACTGTAGACCATAGTGTCCTACTGAGCAGACTTGAAAACCTGGTTGAACTAAGAGGTACTGTTCTGAAGTGGTTTCACTCGTATTTAGCTAACCGTGAACAATTTGTACTGAAATCTGATGACTGCACTCCATCCATCTCACCTACGGTTCAGTATGGTGTGGCGCAGGGCTCTGTGTTGGGACCATTACTGTTTTCACTCTATATGTTACCATTGGGTGACATTATTCACAAGCACAATGTGAATTTCCATTCGTATGCCGATGACACACAGCTATATGTATCGTTTAAGTCTGATGTCTTTAACTAATTGTTTTACCAGTATAAAACTATGGATGAGTAAAAATTTTTTATCTTTAAATGCCAGTAAAATAGAGGTACTTGTGGTGGGTGGTGATACCAAAACTCTCGACATAATCACGCCAGTTTTTATGACAAATGGGATTAGCTTCAAGCGTATGGATTGTGTCAAGGATTTCGGTGTCCTGCTGGATGGGAAGCTGTCATTTGTATCGCATGTAAATGTTTTGACTAAATTGTGCTTCCTTCAGCAGGGGGCACGGTGGTGCAGTGGGTTGGACCGGGTCCTGCTTTCCAGTGGGTCTGGGGTTCGAGTCCTGCTTGGGGTGCCTTACGATGGACTGGCGTCCCGTCCTGCGTGTGTCCCTTTTCCTTCTGGCTTTATGCCCTTTGTTGCCGAGTAGACTCCGGTTCCCCGCATGGGACAAGCGGTTCAGAAAATGTGTGCGTGCTTCCTTCAGTTAAGAAGCACAGCTAAGTTACGGCGATACCTATGTAGACGGGATGCTGAGAAACTGGTTCATGCTTTTGTTTCAAGCAGGCTGGACTAATGTAATGCTTTATTGTTGGGTTGTCCATACCAGACCGTATCCAGGCTACAGTTGGTACAAAATGCTGCTGCGAGAATTATCACTAGAACTAGGAAGTACAACCATATAACACCGGTACCTAAATCATTACATAGGCTCCCAGTCACATTTAGAGTTGATTATTAAATCCTTGGGGGCGCAGGTGGCGCAGTGGGTTGGACCGGGTCCTGCTTTCCAGTGGGTCTGGGGTTCGAGTCCTGCTTGGGGTGCCTTGCGATGGACTGGCGTCCCGTCCTGCGTGTGTCCCTTCTCCCTCTGGCCTTATGCCCTGTGTTGCCGAGTAGACTCCGGTTCCCCGCAACCCCATATAGGACAAGCGGTTCAGAAAATGTGTGTGTGTATTAAATCCTTCTTTTGACCTATAAGGCAGTACATGGCATTGCTCCGGTTTCCCTTTGTGAGATTATTGATTCTTATATCCCAGGACGATATCTTCGTTTATTGGATGCAGGTTACCTTAAAGTACCTGTAATCAATAAGACCTCAGTAGGAGGTCACGCCTTTAGTTATAGAACACCTAAACTGTGTAATAGTCTACCAGTTACTGTCAGAAATGTCCCGTCTGTTTCTGTTTTCAAATTCCAACTAAAGACTTAAATGTTCACTCAGGCATTTCACCTCGAAATGTAATTCCACCTGCCTTGGTTGTTTTTTACCACCATTATAAAAATGCATAATAAATTAACTTCAGTATCAAATTACTAACTGTTCTTTCTTCTTGTTGAGCACTGCGTCGCTACATAAGACTTGAGGAGGCCGGACGGTGGTGACAGATGAATCCCTTGCTGACTGAAGGTGATCATCAATTGTCATAATGGACAAGACATTCCATGCTGAGCTGGGTATTCAAGATACCTTATAGCAATAATATTGTTTTCACTTGTTAACTAGCTTAGAATTGTTACTTAATCTAGAATGCCCAGGAGGGGTGGGCAACCATTGACCCTGGACCCCCAGAGGGTTCTGTCACAACCTCATCAGCCAGCACATCGGCAACACCTGCTGTCCCCTGATGGGATAGCAGATATAAGGGAATGCCAATGAGCCCTTAATGTGGAACCTCACTTTGAGCAACTGCTGTGTCCTCATCAACCTGTGTTATCTGCAACTCAATCCAACTTTCTGACTTCTGCTTGTCCTGTTTCGACTATGATTTATTTATATTACATTTATATTTATTCATTTAGCAGACACTTTTGTCCAAAGTGATGTACAACTCAGTAAAAATACAATTTATGCTTTACATTGAGAGAAAGAGACATAGCTGCAGACATGTGACTCGAGTAAACGTAGTTTGTTACCTACCACTTGCTGCACCGAGGTCATCATTTGAGTAGATGCATAAAAACACAGGATAGACAAATCCTGATACCCTCCTACCAAATTTTTTTTTTTTTTTATATCTCACTCACTCAACAACGTCCGCCAGTCGCCTGACCCTTGCCTGTCCCTCGACCATCCTTTTTTTCCTGTTCTCTGTTTTCCTAAATGAAAGGAAACCACTCCTTGCACTTGAGTCCGTCACCTCCCTGAACACTGCGGCCATGACAGACTGTTCCGTCTCCACTCCAGACTCAGCAGACTTCGCTCAGATGTGGAATGTGCTTGCGTCCCGGAGCACGTTTCTCAGAGCCCATGACCAGACCATACCACGCTTGGAGGAGACGCTCAACGGCCTGATATGTGCACTTCAAGCCAGAGGACAAGCCAATCCACTGAAGTGGCCAACCCCGCAGCCCGGGTGAAAAGCGCGTCATCCACAACCTTGGACACCTCTTACCCAGGCACTCACAGAAAGGTATGATGGAACAGCATAGCAGTGTCAGGGATTCCTGATGCAGTGCGAGCTGGTGTTCATCAGCTCTCCCCGCATGTACCAAACTGATGAGGCTAAGATCGCGTTCGTGGTGGCGTTGCTGGTCAGTCCAGAGCGTACCTGGGGAATGGCGGGGTAGCGCACGCACTCGAAAATAACCTATGCCGCATTCCGGACAAAATTCGAGGGGATGTTTGAGCCACCCCACACAGGTTGTTCGGCTGGTGACCACATCCTGCACCTGTGCCAGGAACCCGGACCATGGCCGAGTACTCTCTGGAATTTCGGCCCCTAGCAGAACGGGTGGAACTTCACCGCTCTCTTCACTTGTTTTCGCAACAGACTCCAACCTCGGATACAAGCAAAGCTGGCTTTTCAGAGAGAAGGTTGGAGTTTTCATCATTTCGTGGAGACTGCCATTTCAGTCGAAAACCTCAGCCAGGACCACACTCCACGAGGAGGCCCTATCATCTCCCCTTTGCCACTGCCACCTGAAGAGCTGGAGCCAAAGCAGGTGGGCCAGGGCAAACAAGGCCCAGAGGAGATGAGGTGCTGTCTGCTGAGCCACTTGTGCATCTACTGTGGCTCCCCAGGGCACGTCCGGTCAGCCTGCCCGGCTTGCCCGGCGTGACCATCCTGAGGGTACCCCAAAGAACCCAAGGTGAGTCTCAGGGAGTATAGGGGCCATGTGATGTTGCTTGTCTGTGTAGCCTGGGAGGGACACCGGGTACAAACAGGAGCTTTGGTGGACTCCGGGGCGGCTGGATGTTTTGTGGACTGGGGATTCGCGAGTACGCACTGCATTCCTTGTCAGACCTGTGAGGTCACCTTGAGAGTGAGTGTCCTGGATGGCCAACCCCTCAGCTCGGGTGTGGCGGACACACGCACCATCCCACTCTGGATTGGGATAGGTGCATGCCACCAGGAAGACTTAACCTTCTTTTCGATTTGTGCCCCAGACACTCCAATCATTTTATGTTTCCTGTGGCTGGTGCGTCATGACCCAGTCTTTTGGTGGAGCACTAGAGAGCTGGTGGCCTAGGGTGACAAGTGCCAAGCCTCCTGCCTGACGCTCCCCTGCCGGGCGACATCGGTGGAGGGGCTCAAGGGCCTTCCCTGCTGGAGATTCCCATGAAACGTGGGGACCTGCAAGAGGTCTTCAGCAAGGCCTGAGCAGCTGAACTCCCTCCACACCGGCCTTGGGATTGTGCAATCGACCTCCTGCCAGGAACAACTTCTCCTAAAGGCCGAGTGTACCCCTTGTCCTTGCTGGAGCAGAAGGCCATGTGAGACTACATCACTGAGGTGCTAGCTGCGGGCTTCATCCGGCCCTTCGCATCTCCGGCCTCCGCCGGATTCTTTTTACCTCACGCTGCATATTATATTGGAGCAGTCAATAGAATGGAACTCACCACTCTACATAAACTTCATTGACTATGAGAAAGCCTTTGAAAGTGTAGACAGAGACACCCTGTGGAAGCTGATGAGACATTACGGAATACCAAAGAAGTTTACCAACATCATCAGGAACTCCTACGATGGGATGACCTGCAGGGTGGTGCATGGTCAGCAGCTCACTAGCGTTTTCCTGGTGTGAACAGGAGTTAGACAAGGATGCCTCCTGTCACCATTTTTGTTCCTGCTTGTGATTGACTGGGTGATGAAGACCTCCACAGCCGAGAAGCAACTTGGGATCCAATGGACACCTTGGGAACAGTTGGATGACTTGGATTTTGTAGATGACCTCGCCCTTCTCTCACATACCCACCAACAAATGCAGGAGAAGACCAGCACTGTGGCAGAGAACTCAGCACGAGTGGGTCTCATCATCCACAGAGGGAAGAGCAAGATACTGAGGGTCAATGCAGGCAAGGACTCTCCAATCACACTTGACGGTGAAGCGTTAGAAGAAGTGGACAGCTTCTCCTACCTAGGCAGCATAATCGACAAGCAGGGTGGGACAGACGTCGACGTCAGAGTCAGAATAGGCGAGGCAAGGGCAGCTTTCCTGCAACTGAAGAACGTGTGGGGGTCCAGAGTTCTGACAGTCAAGACCAAGACCCAAATTTTCAACTCCAACGTAAAGTCAGTCCTACTTTACGGAGCAGAGACCTGGAGGCCCACCGTCACCACCACAAAAAAGATACAGACATTCATCAACAACTGTTTGCGACAGATTCTCAGGATCCACTGGCCCGTGATCATCAGCAACCAAGAGCTATGGCAGAGATCAGGACAACAACCAGTAGAAGATGATATCCTGCAAAGATGCTGGCAATGGATTGGCCATACTCTGCGAAAGCCAGCTTCAAACATTACAAGAAGAGCCCTCACGTGGAACCCCCAAGGTAAGAGGAAGCGAGGCCGGCCAAAAAACACATGGTGATGCCACCTGGATGCAGAAGCCAGAAGGATGGGCCACACCTGGGGAAAACTGGAAAAACTGGCCCAGGACAGAGATGCCTGGAGAGCCCTTGTTGACGGCCTATGCCCCAAGAGGGGTAGTAGGCATAAGTAAGTAAGTAAGAAAGACGGGGGGGGCTATGGCCCTCCATCGATTACCGGGATTTGAACACCATCACCATAAAATATCCACACCTGTTGCCTCTGATCACGGCTGCTGTGGAGAGCATATGTGGCTTGTCCATTTTCACAAAACTTGATCTCCGCAGAACTTATAACCTGATCCGGGTCCATCAGGGGGATGAGTGGAAGACGGCATTCTTCACCTCCCTAGGCCATTATGAGTACCGGGTAATGACTTTTGACCTGGCTAATGCTCCCTCGGTTTTCCAGGCTTTTGTGAACCACGTGCTGAGGGATTACATCAACCATTTTGTTATCGTATACTTGGATGACATCCTGATCTTCTCCTGGACCCGCAAGGAACATGTCCAGCAGGTACGGGCAGTATTGCAACGGCTCCTGCAGAACCAATTGTATGTCAAGCGTGAGAAGTGCCTGTTTCACCAGAGTCAGGTCTCTTTCCTGGAGTATATCCTGAGCTGGGAGGGGATCGCCATCGACCCACGGAAGGTTAGTGGAGCGACCGCATAGCCTCAACCTACCACGGGAACACCTCGCAGTCAAACTCGCGCTCGAGGAATGGCTGCACTGGCTCGAGAGGGCCACACATCCATTCCTTATGCTCACTGACCACCAGAATCTCGAGAACCTCAAGAATGCCCATTGGCTAAACGCCTGGCAGGCCAGGTGGGCTCTCTTTTTCACCCGGTTCAACTTCACAGTCTCCTATAGACCCTGTTTGAAGAATACCAAACCAGACGCCCTGTCTAGGGTCTATGACCTGGGAATCCTACCCAAGGACTGTGTGGTGGGTCCTGTGAGGTGGCAGCTTCTCCAGGAACTCCAAACTGTGCAGGCCACCGAGGCTAAAATTTATGAGACACTTTTCTCCAAAGTGACGTTGAGCTCAGAGAAAACAAAAGTTCATCTGTAACCCGGTGACTGAATGATCACACAAGGTCCAGTGGAATTTCAGCGAGATTTAATCTTGGGCTCAGAGAGATATTTATTGTCCTGAGTCCCAACCAAATAATAAACTGCAGTTAGTGAAATATGGAAATCTCCCTGAAAGGATATGTTACAATAGTGTTATAATAAACCTTTAAGAAAGAAACAAGAACAATAAAATAATAATACAATAAGAAATCAAGTCAATTTGTCTACAGATGCCAGTAATACAGTTTCACAGAGTTACATTAATAGGTTTTGGTGAAATTTGTGTTTAATCTGTACATTTAACACAGCAAATACACATCTATATCTGTCTGAGGACAACAGGAAGGTGACATGGGATGGAAAGGAACAGAAATATTCTCATCATCCAGACAGATTTGACTGGTGGTACCAAGTTGTGTGTGTAGAGAGTGTGTCTGGTCGCTGTTACAGAGAGGTTCAGTGGACTGGGAATGCGGCTGCAATAGGAGTGACTTATAAAGGAATTAGGAGGAAAGGAGACGGTGATGACTGGACTTGGATACAATTACAAGTCCTGGGTTCTGTGCTGCTCTGATTGGAGATACACTGTCGGTCACAATGACACACACACTGACATAGCTGTACCCCCCCTCCCAGAAAGTAGGAGTGTATATGGGCTATGTGTCCGGTACTCTGTCCTTCTACAGCGTCTCCTCTGGTGAACTGACCCTCCTGTACAAGTTCACCTCCACATTCACTGACCCCTCTCTCCTGCGTTTTGGGTTTACAGTCATTCCTCAGTGTCTCTGTGAGAGATGGAATAGATACCAGTGCCCTGGGTCCATTTTGGTTTATTACCATTGTTTTATTTTTGGTGTGATTTAGACCGGGCTGGTTTTATTTAACTTTATTTTAAACTTTTCTTACTGTGATGAAGTCGGTGGAACTGTAGGTCAAAGAGACTTATTAAGAGTTGTTATTAAGCAAACAAATTCCAAGCTTGTCATATTCCCTCATTTTCTACTTCCCAGCCCCTTTTCTCCTTCTGTCTTTTCTGTTCTGTCCATCATTTTCTGTTCACTGAAGTTCACAAAAAACAAAGAGTTACAGACTTACGGCGCCACTTGTGTCCATAAAGCGACGCACTGGTGTAACCCTTCAAATATCCTTCATATGAGAAGAATTGCCACAAACCAAAGCGGCAATTACCATTACTTTCAATGGTAAACACATTTATGGGTTCTTGAGACCCAAAATTGATACCCATTTATGCTAAAATATGACTAAATCCCATGAAATGGATACAGTTACTTCAACATTTTTCATTATTTATCATAAAACACTGTAAGAGTGCAGTTTCATCCATGAATCGCTTTATAGTACTATTCTATACTATGATGTACTGTACTATACTATACTGTGTACCTGCACTTCTTCGGCTCAGTCGTACCTGTAATGCAAACACTGTACTGACACTGAAGAACAAAACACATGAGGGTTTACACACCAATTCAACCTTTTATATACTGTACTTTTAAAACAGAACAGAAATAAGAGTTATGAGGCCTTTTGCCTGATCTCATCTCCTCAGGTGTCTGTCAATGTAGTTCTGTGGCCAGCAGGTGGCGCTGTACTGAACTTCAGCACTGGACACTGGACAGCTCACAGTGGGACAGAGACATTCGCTCTGTGGGACATACAGGAGCAGCCTGATGGTGGCACTCTTCCTCCCACTGAGACAGATCACTGACCTTCTATTTAATGTCAACTAACCTCAGCACAGTCTCACACACACACACACACACACACACACACACACACACACACACACAAACACACACAGTCACCCAGTGTTATTACTAATAATCTCACACCATTGTTATGTTAGTTTACTGAGCTGCAGTCAAAATGATATCCAAGTTATAGCAACTATTTATACAGTGTTCAAGGTAAAGGAGAGTACAGAAGTGGTTTACCATGGTCCTGTTCTTCACACGTCTTTTAAGATACAAACTCCACGCACCATGAATCAGATTCAAACGTACGCTTGATTGCGCAGCTCAGGCATGGAGACACAACAGTACTACCTGCTGCAGCACTGTGCTGCTTTAATGAGCTCCTGACAGTCTATTTTTACACCGTTTTACTCCACACCAGTAAATAACCCTAAAAGTGGGGTGTGTGGTGTACCGTGTCATTGCAGACAAGTGCATGACCTTTACGGTAACACCATAGTTGATGTATCTTCTTTACACTCAACTTCTGTTTTATGCTTCAGCCCTTTCATGGTTGGAAGTGGACACAGTGACTGGACATGAAGGACAGGACATCACTATCCAGTGCTCTCACTCTTTGGCACAAAGTAATGGGAAGTAGTTCTATAAGGGACACTCTTCCAGTGATGGTGATGTTCTCAGTAAAAATGAAGAAGGACAAAGGAATAAGAAGAACGGGGGGTTCTCACTGTATGGTGATGGAACAGGAACCTTCTGGGTGACCATTACTAGACTGAAGACAGACACTGGGACATACTGGTGTGCAGTGGAATGGTCCATTGCAGACACTTTCACAGAGGTGTGTCTGACGTTACTCAATGCTACAGTTTGTCACGCTGTTTCACCTCACATAATATAGTAAAGAAGTGTTTTGCTGACACTGCTCCTCACCCTGGTAAACCTCACTGTCTCCTCCACAGAACAAACAACAGATATATTTGTCTCTGTTTCTGTTTTCTCTAGGAGCGACTGCGCTGCATTCTGCAAATTCACAGCAAAATTCATAATTGTTTCAGGAATTATGGGACGAGGATGGACTGTTGCTGCAGAAATGTTTCTTTTTCCCATGAGGGTGATGACATCTGGGCCGAGCACCACAGGCCACTTGTGTGTCGGATATTTTTCTAACCTGATGCAACACGAGACACAACATGGACGGCAGTACTCATGTAGTAATGGACTGCCAAACCCTATACACCCTATATCTACATAAAGTTAGTGCAGGTCAATAGTTATGAGAGTAGCAGAAACAGATGAAACTGTTATCTTTGTGGGGGTGACAGCTGAGCACCCAAATTATCACCTGATGAACATATAATGAAAGGGCTGTGCCATTATTCTACAGTCCAGAGCTACTCATCATCTACATATCACAACACCATCAGAAACGTTCATGAAGGACAAGTGGCGACATGACCTCTCTCATCCCACAGCTCCTCACCCTGGTAAACCTGCTGCTGTCACTCTCAATGGCTCCCCATCCTCCAGCACCCTCATGTGGCACCACAGCATCCAGCCAGGATGGGACACCACACACAGGTACCTCCTGTGCTCGGGGTGCCAGTCCATCACAAGGCACCCCAAGCGGGACTCAAACCCCAGACCCACCGGAGAGCAGGACTGTGGTCCAACCCACTGCGCCACCACACCCCCTTTGTACTGTATTCATTTATGTTTATTCATTTAACTGACACTTCTCCAAAGCAACGTACATCACGGAGAATACAATTTGTGCATTACATTAGGAGAAAGAAAGACATAGTTGGAGATCTGTGATTCTTAAGTAAAGTTAGTTTTTTCCACCATATGCATCAATATTCATCACAAAAGTAGCTGCGTAAAACTCAGAATGGATGACTCCTGATTACCTTCCTATAATTTTTTTTTTGTTTGTTTGTTTTTTGAGAAACACAAATATTTATGTACAATACAGGTGTAGCGGCTCTGTGAAGGCTCAGCGGGGCATGATCATAAACTTATGATGCATGAACATTTACACCTTACATGAGCTTAAGATATCATGGGCAAAGTGAGTCTGGAAGAGGTGAGGTTTAAGACCCTTTTTAAATGTGAACAGAGTCCTGTGGGACACCAGTTGAGAGAGATAGAGGAAAAGAATGGAAGTACAGCCAGACCACTTTGTAGAATCTGCCAGATAGGTAGGACTGAAACCATCATAGTGCTATTTCTTTGATCCCAAGCTGACTAAGAGAGGAGAGTAGACTCTGGTGGTTGACAGTGTCAAATACTGCAGACAGGTCAAGGAGGATGAGGAACAAGGAGAGGGAGGCAGCTGTAGAGTGACCAACTTTGAATCCAGACTGGAATCCATTGAGTAGATGGTTCTGGGTGAGGAATTCAGATAGATAGTCAAAGGCCACCCATTCTAGAGTTTTAGACAGGAAGGAGAGGAGGGAGACCATCCTGTAGTGTTGGACTAAGGTGGGGTCCAGGGAGGGTTTTGTTAACAGAGATGAAATTACTCAGCTTACTGTACCCACCACTGCTTAATGTGTTAGACACAGTAATTAAGTCAAGCTGAAATACACACACACACACACACACACACACACACACACACACACACACACACACACACACACACACACACACATTTTCAGAACCGCTTGTCCCATACAGGGTTACAGGGAACCGGAGCCTACCCGGTAACACAGGGCGTAAGGCCAGAGGGGGAAGGGGACACACCCAGGACGGGACGCCAGTCTGCCGCAAGGCACCCCAAGCAGGACTTGAACCCCAGACCCACCGGAGAGCAGGACTGCGGTCCAACCCACTGCGCCACCGCACCCCTCACCAAGCTGAAATATTCATATGTTTTACTGATCGCAAGTAGTATGAAGTGAAGCATTATTTAATGTATAATATTGATGATAAAGTATCTTCAGGAATGGCCAGTGTGAAAATGTGATGCTCTCGTCCATCCTTAAGCTAATTCTTCTTCATTTGTGTGGAAATGGAGAAAAGGGCTCTGCTCTGAAACAGTTACACAGATTTCCTCTCTTGATATTCATGTGTGACACACAATAATAACAGCTGTCATTACAATGTCAGAGAAAAAGTACTATGGGTGTGTGTGTGTGTGTGTGTGTGTGTGTTAGAGTGAGTGAGTGAGTGAGACCCTTGTGTAGAGCCGCTGACCAAGTGGGGGTGTCACGCACACCGCTGCTCATAGATGTGTACCAGTGGGCCGCTGCACTGTGTGCCGTGACCCCTGGAGGGTGCACCGAGACTACACCCGCACCAGGGACTTTGAGGGGACCCCCCACACACTGAAGGGGTCTCCATGGAGAAGAGCCCGGGGAATGGACCCCACAACATTCAGAACCCTCAGCCCGTGGCAAGAAGGATGACTTCCTGGACAGTGCGCAGTTTTATGACTTGTTCCCCTTATTTATTGTTATTATTATTGCTATTTAGTAAGATTATCTTTGTTGGGAAACACTGTGTAATCCATATTTGTCACTGACTCCACAATGCCACCTACCCTGGAGCAGCAGTCATAGGTCCTTAACTACGGCGCCTCCTGGTGCCAACTGGTGGTAAACACAATAAACCTTGCTAGAAACAGTGAGAACAGGGGATCAGCATTTAAGCAAGCGGTCCCTCTTCACCATATTTTGTAGAGTGTTTGTGTGCAGGAGGGGGAGGACCAAAGGCCCATGAACCCATGTGGTATCCAGTGTGTCTCACAGTCAAGTGGTTTGACTGTCACTGACCAGTTCATTACCTTGTTTTTAGTGTCTCTGCAGCTCTACACAACATGATGGCTTTTTCCAAGTCAACATGTTGTTCATGTAACAGCATCTCTCTCAGTGCATTGTCTGCAATTCCTCACACTATTCACTCTTTTCTGAATGAGTCCATCAGCGCTCCCAATTCACAGCTTTTGCTTCTCTCAGTCCAGAATATGATTTGGTTATCTGGTTTGGAAAGTGTGTGTGTGTGTGTGTGTGTGTGTGTGTGTGTGTGTGTGTGTGCGTGCGTGCGTGCGTGGGTGGGTTGAACAATTTTATTTATTTTTTGTATTTCATTGCAGTGCCTGATTAGTCTGGGAAATCTCTACTCCGTCTAGCTGAGCACTAGCTACTCTGGCCCCTGGTGGTGGTGTGACATAATGGTCTACGCCTCCAGAAATCTTTAACTTTCCCTCGTTAGACGTCCTACCTATAGGTCTTAAGTCTAATCTTAACATGGGACACCTAATGGTTAGAGCTACTGCCGCTGGACCCGAAGATCGCAGGTTCAAATTTCACCTCTGGCTCTCGTACCCTTGAGCAACGTGCTTACTCGAAAATAGCTCCCGTAAAAAAATTTAAAAATTAATTAAAAATTAAAATTAAAAAATTACCTAGCTGTTGTCACGCCCCCTCCATTAGTGCATTGACAACACCTGTGCCTAATCAAAGGGGCATATTGTAAGGGGAGGACCTGCCAGCTCCATCAATGTGGATCCTCATCCTGAGACACTGCAATGCTCTGTGCGGCTTTGGGGTCCTTGCCCCCCTGGTTTCAGACCTCTCGCTTTGCCTCAACGATCCTGAGCCTGTGTATTCCCTTGAATGACTGCAGCCGTTCGACCGGCCTTCACCTGGCCCCCGTCTACTCGCTTGCCTACCCCTTCTGCTGTTTAAAGGAATGAGCCTGCACCTGAGTCCTTCTCTCTTCCAAACCAACCACCATGGGTGCTGTATAAATGGACAAATAACATTAAGTAGCCTAAGACTGTGAGCTGCTTTAGAGAAAAGCATCAGGTAAATGAAATAATGTAACAATTGTATTATTGACTGCCTCCTGGGCTGTACTCCTGTTTTCTCAGCGAATTTGGGTAACTTCATAGTCATAAGAGCAACCACACAAACTGTGTTATTGGGGTGGGACATTTTGTTGAAAAATAATGCTTTATTGGACATCAGCCATGCAAAGCTGCGACTGTGGGACATTTCTGTTCCTCTTTTTACTAGCAAAGACTTTGTGCTGTAATGTGTCTCTGGCAACGACAATGAGCTTACCACCCCTCAGCGAATCAGTTGTGCCAATTCAGCTATATTTACCCAGCACAGCTCAGTTATCGAGTGACTTTGTTGGTTATTTAGAGCCAAATGTGCCCAATTCTTCCAGTCTAGTAGTCGCTCACACTGTCACCGAAGTGCGCAATGGACTAACAAAGGCTCTGATTTTGAATCCTACTGGACAGAACATTACACTGAAACAAGGAATGCACCTGGGTGAGTTTTACTCAGTCAATGAGTCTGATGTCCAACCTCTCCTTCATTCTTCAGTTAACCTGGCAGCAGGAACCTCTTCTGAAATCGGGCCTCCTGTATCGCTGGAGGAGTCGCCTGTTTCTGTATCCGAAAGGGCTGCACTCTCAGCCTTGCTGTTTAAGTACAGTTACATCTTGAGATCCTCTAAACAGAATGCTGGTAAATGCGGACTGGTGAAACATTACATCAGAACTGGTGAGCAGGCTGCTATCAAACAGCGTGCATATCATACGTCTCCTGAAAAACGTGCTGAAATAGAGAGACAGGTAGCTGACCTGTTAGCTGACGGTATCATTGAGGAGAGCTCTAGTCCCTGGGCCTCGCCAGTTGTGCTTGTGAGAAAGAAATGTGGTGCATGGCAATTCTGTGTGGACTACCGGCGCTTTAACAGCGTGACTGTTAAGGACTCTCATCCTCTGCCCCATGTGGATGATACCCTGGATGCATTGGCAGGCTCTGTGTGGTTCATCCATCTTCCTCCGCTTTTATCCGGGGCCGGGTCGCGGGGGCAGCAGTCCGAGCAGAGCACTCCAGACCTCCCTCTCCCCGCACACCTCCTCCAGTTCCTCTGGGGGAACCCCAAGGCGTTCCCAGGCCAGCCGGGAGACATAGTCTCTCCAACGTGTCCTGGGTCTGCCCCGAGGCCTCCTCCCAGTGGGACAAGCCCGGAACACCTCCCCAGGGAGGCGTCCAGGAGGCATCCGGAACAGATGCCCGAGCCACCTCAACTGGCTCCTCTCGATGCGGAGGAGCAGCGGCTCTACTCCGAGCTCCTCCCGGGTGACTGAGCTCCTCACCCTATCCCTAAGGGTGCGCCCAGCCACTCTGCGGAGGAAACTCATTTCTGCCGCTTGTATCCGCGATCTCATTCTTTCGGTCATGATCCAGAGTTCATGACCATAGGTGAGGGTAGGAACGTAGATCGACCGGTAAATTGAGAGCTTCGCCTTACGACTCAGCTCCCTCTTCACCACAACAGACCGGTACAATGACCGCATTACTGCGGACGCCGCACCGATCCGTCTGTCGACCTGCCGCTCCATTTTTCCCTCACTCGTGAACAAGACCCCGAGATACTTAAACTCCTCCACTTGAGGGAGCAACTCCCCCCTAACCCGGAGGGAGCAATCCACCTTTTTCCGACTGAGAACCATGGCCTCGGATTTGGAGGTGCTGATTCTCATCCCCGCCGCTTCGCACTCGGCTGCAAACCTCCCCAGTGCACGCTGCAAGTCTTGACTTGATGAAGCCAACAGGACCACATCGTCCGCAAAAAGCAGAGACGAGATCTCGCGGCCACCAAAGCAGACACCCTCCGTTCCCTGACTGCGCCTAGAAATTCTGTCCATAAAGATAATGAACAGAATCGGTGACAAAGGGCAGCCCTGGCGGAGTCCAACATGCACCGGGAAAAAGTCTGACTTACTGCCGGCAATGCGAACCAAGCTCCTGCTCCGGTCATACAGGGAACGAACAGCCCGTAGCAACGAGCCCCGAACCCCATAATCCCGAAGTACCCCCCACAGGATGCCACGAGGGACACGGTCGAATGCCTTCTCCAGGTCCACAAAACACATATGGACTGGTTGGGCAAACTCCCACGAACCCTCCAGCACCCTAGTGAGGGTATAGAGCTGGTCCAGTGTTCCACGGCCAGGGCGAAAACCGCATTGCTCCTCCTGGATCCGAGGTTCGACTATCGGTCGGATTCTCCTTTCCAGTACCCTGGCATAGACTTTCCCAGGGAGGCTAAGGAGTGTGATCCCCCTGTAGTTGGAACACAATCTCCGGTCCCCCTTCTTAAAAAGAGGGACCACCACCCCGGTCTGCCAGTCCAGAGGCACCGTTCCCGAACTCCACGCGATGCTGCAGAGGCGTGTCAGCCAAGACAGCCCCACAACATCCAGAGACTTGAGAAACTCGGGGCGGATCTCATCCACCCCCGGAGCCTTGCCACCGAGGAGTTTTTTGACTACCTCGGCAACTTCAGCCAGGGTAATGGACGAGTCCTCCTCCGAGTCCCCAGCCTCAGCTTCCTCTACGGAAGGCGTGTCGGAGGGGTTGAGGAGATCCTCAAAGTACTCCTTCCACCGCCCGAGAACATCCTCAGCTGAGGTCAGCAGCGCACCACTTCCACTGTAAACAGTGTTCGTGGAACACCGCTTCCCCCCTCTGAGTCGCCGGACGGTTTGCCAGAATCTCTTTGAGGCCGACCGAAAGTCTTCCTCCATGGCCTCACCGAACTCCTCCCAAGCCCGAGTTTTTGCCGCGGCGACTGCCAGAGCCGCGCTCCGTTTGGCCCGTCGGTACCTGTCAGCTGCTTCAGGAGTCCCATGAGCCAGCCAGGCCCGATAGAACTCCTTCTTCAGCTTGACGGCATCCCTTACTTCCGGTGTCCACCACCGTGTTCGGGGGTTGCCGCCGCGACAGGCACCGGAGACCTTATGGCCGCAGCTCCGAACCGCCGCACCGACAATGGAGGAGCGGAACATAGTCCATTCAGACTCAATGTCCCCCACCTCCCTCGGGACCTGGTTGAAGCTCTGTCGGAGGTGGGAGTTGAAGACCTCTCTGACAGGGGCCTCCGCCAAACGTTCCCAACAGACCCTCACTATGCGTTTGGGCCTGCCAGGTCTGTCCAGCTTTTTCCCCCGCCATCGAATCCAACTCACCACCAGGTGGTGATCAGTTGACAGCTCAGCCCCTCTCTTCACCCGAGTGTCCAAGACATATGGCCGAAGGTCAGAAGAAACGACTACAAAGTCGATCATCGACCTCCGACCTAGGGTGTCCTGGTGCCAAGTGCACTGGTGGACACCCTTATGCATGAACATGGTGTTCGTTATGGATAAACCGCGACTAGCACAGAAATCCAATAACAACTCACCGCTCGGGTTCAGATCAGGGAGGCCGTTCCTCCCAATCACGCCCCTCCAGGTATCACTGTCGCTGCCCACGTGGGCGTTAAAGTCCCCCAGTAGAACGACAGAGTCCCCAGTGGGAGCGCTTTCCAGCACGCCCCCCAAGGACTCTAAAAAGGCCGGGTACTCTACACTGCCGCTAGGCGCATAAGCACAAACGACAGTGAGAGACCGTTCCCTGACCCGAAGGCGTAGGGAGATGAC
Source organism: Scleropages formosus (assembly GCF_900964775.1). NCBI lineage: Eukaryota > Metazoa > Chordata > Actinopteri > Osteoglossiformes > Osteoglossidae > Scleropages > Scleropages formosus. Next base: position 38,329,392 of record NC_041808.1, on the reverse strand, counting down.
CCTCTCATTCACCGGGGTAGACTCCAACACATGGCGGCTGAACTGGGGGGCTATTAGTAAGCCCACACCAGCCCGCCGCCTCTCACCTTGGGCAACGCCAGAATAGTGGAGAGTCCACCCTCGATCGAGTAGAGTGGTTCCAGAACCCAAGCTGTGAGTGGAAGCGAGCCCGACTATATCTAGACGGTATCTCTCAACTTCCCGCACCAGCTCAGGCTCCTTCCCCGCCAGTGAGGTGACATTCCAAGTCCCAAAAACCAGAGTTGGCGCCCGAGGTTTGGGTCGGCCGGGCACTCGGCCCCGACCACCGCCCAACTCACAATGCACCGGCCCCTTACGGTTTCTCCGGCAGGTGGTGAGCCCACCGAAGAGCGGCTCCACGTTATGGCTTCGGGCTGAGCCCGGCCAGGCCCCGTGGGCATAGACCTGGCCACCAGGCGCTCGCATGCGAGCCCCCCCCCCAGGCCTGGCTCCAGGGTGGGGCCCCGGTGACCCCATACCGGGCGGGGTAAACGGACGCCTTGCTTTTTCCTTCATAAGGGGTTTTTGAACCGCGCTTTGTCTCGTCTGTCATCCAGGACCTGTCTGCCATGGGAGACCCTACCAGGGGCATGTAGCCCCAGACAACATAGCTCCTGGACTCATTCAGGCACTCAAACCCCTCCACCACGATAAGGTGGCGGTTCACGGAGGAGTGTGGTTCAGCACATGAGAATTCACTAATGGCTATTGGGAGGTGGAAGTTGCAGAGGAGGACAGAGAAACGGCATTTAAAATGGGACAGGGGCTCTATCAGTGGCAATCCATGAGGATGGGCCTCTCAGACTCTCCCGCCACATTCCAACGTTTAATGGAGCTAATGCTCAGAGGGCTCTCTTGGCATATCTGCATGGTATATCTCGATGATATTTTGATTTACAACAAAACTTTTTAGGAAAACCTGAACCCCATACAGAGGCGTTGGTCCACCTTTGATCGTGAGCTGTAGGCCATTGTGTGGGCGGTAAGAGAATTCAGACATTAGATTGGACTAGCTTCATTTATTATCATCACAGACTATCGACCACTTTTGGCACTTTGGTGTATGTCTATTGATGATGACCCAACAGGCAGGTGCGGCAGATGGATTCTGGAGCTGGATGCTCTTAACTGGATTATTCTACATAAGGAGGGCCATCAGCACAAAAATGTGGACGCACTTTTTCGTTGCCCTGAGACACCTGGCTTGGATGACATAGAGCCCAGTGGCATGGAGTTGTTTGAGGTGAATGTGGTGAGCTCTCAACAGACAAATACTGACATTTTAAGTGTCTCTGAGGTTGCAGACTCTTCAGAGGAAGTGACTGTTGCAAACACACACAACAGTTCAAACAGCATGTTTTATCTATATGCTTTATCACACAATGCCTCTGACATTAGGTCCATGCAGGAGGTTGACCCTGATATGAGAACTGTGTTGAGCTGGGTGGAGCAGTCACAAAGGCCATCCAGGAGACATTTACAGGGAGCCTCTCAGTGCTCACGAAAATTCTGGACTGAGTTTAACCGTCTCGCAATCATTGATGATGGACTGTTGTGTCGCTCTGTTGTCTTTTCACTCACAGGTAATCCTATCACCCAAACAGTCATTCCTTCTGCTCTAATCCCAGAGATTCTTTCACAACTACACGGTGCTCCAGCCTCTATCCATTTTTCCTCTGAGCGTGTGTGGGAGCAGGGGAGACGATTATGCTACTGGCCTTCCATGTTCAGAGACATAAAAACATGGTGTGAGCAGTGTAGGGCATGTCAGACTCGCCATACTCCAGTTCCAAACCACCAAGCACCTATGGGTGGGTCCAAGATGGTACGTCCATTTGAGAGGGTGGCTATGGACATCTTGGAGCTGCCGCTGACCACAAAAGGAAATTGGTACGTGCTGGTAGTAGAGGAGTATTTCACCAATTTTGTCAACTTGTATGCTCTGCCTAATTAGTCTGCCCAGACAGTTGCATGTTGCCTGTTTGAGGACTATACATTGATTCATGGCATTCCAGAGACTTTGCACTCTGACTAGGGCCGTCAGTTTGAAGCAGAGGTGGTTCAGACCCTTTGCCGGCTGCTGGACATTAATAAGACTCGTACCACTCCCTACCATCCGAAATCAGGTGGGACGATCAAACACTTTAATGGGACTCCAGTAGATCAACTGGCTAAGACTGTCATTGTTTTGTTCCACTCGACGGACTCAAGTGCAGAGTTCTTCAAAGCGATGTTTATTATAACAGACAGATGTAATCTAAGAGAAAAGTCGGGGACAGGCGAAGGTCGGGCGATCGGCAAGCAGGATACACAGGGCAAGGCAAGAATTGTGGTCAAAGAATAAACAAGCAAAGGTCGAGACAGGAAGGAGTTACAAGTAACACAGTCAGGAGTGCAAGAGAAGTCGCTGAACAAAGTTCCACATTGTCTCCTTCTTGGCGTCCCTTTTTATCTTTTGTTCTATCAGGGAACAGAAGGTGTCACCAATGATTTGGTTGATGGAGACATAACAGTACCCCGCCCTCCCCGACGGGTGGCTCTGGACGCCCCCTGGGGCGAGAGGCCAGGTGCTTGGGATGATCTCTGTGGAAGTCAGAGATAAGTGCGGGGTCCAGAATGTCCGATGCTGCCACCCAGGATCGCTCCTCCGGTCCGTATCCTTCCCAGTTCACGAGGTATTGTAGCTGACCCCTCCACCTGCAACAGTCCAACAGGGCTCGGACAGTGTACGTTCGGTCCCCATCAATTGGCAAAGGAGGGGACCGAGCTGGGTCGACTGACGGTTGGTGGAAGGACACCCCGACAGGCTTTAGGAGAGATACACGAAATGCTGGACGTACCCGGAGATCCGGGGGTAACTGCAGGCGGTAGGTAACCGGAGTCACTCAGTGCAAAACCTTGAAGGGGCCGATGTACCGGGGCCCGAGCTTCTTAGATGGGGTCTTGAGACAAAGGTCCCAAGTGGAGAGCCACACTCTTTGCCCGGGCCCGAAGGAAAGGGTACGCCTGTGTCGGTCTGCTTGGCGTTTGTACCTTTCAGCACTGCGGAGCAAGTGGTTCCGGACCGTCTGCCACACTCTGTTGCTTTCGTGGTGCCAGGACTCCACAGCTGGGACTGGACTCTGTGGAGATTCTCTAGTATATAGAGCAGGCTGATACCCCAACACACACTGAAACGGCAAGATGCCTGTTGACGAGTGTTGAGTGGAGTTGTGGCCGTATTCTGCCCATGACAGGTAGCAAGCCCATTGGTGTGGTTGTTGAGAACAGTAGGCCCGTAGATACCTTGCTATATCCTGTTGCAGGTGTTCAGCCTGTCCGTTGGCCTGCGGGTGGTATCCTGATGTAAGGCTTATCGTCACACCGAGCCTATTCCAGAAGGCTTTCCAGACTCGGGAGGTAAACTGCGGTCCTCGGTCTGAGACGATGTCTTCAGGAAGTCCATACAATGTGAATACCTGCTCGAATAGGATTTCTGCAACTTCAAGAGCAGTGGGCAACTTAGGAAGGGGTATCAGTCTACAGGCTTTGGAGAAACGATCTACAACTGAGAGTATCACGGTCTTACTCTCAGAGACAGGTAGGTCGATCAGGAAGTCAAGCGCGACCTGTGTCCAGGGTTGTCTTGGTGTGGGGAGTGGTTCCAAGAGGCCAGCGGCCTTCTCAGGCAGGGTCTGGGTCTGAGCAAAGGTTACACAAGCTTGAACAAAGTCTAGGACGTCGTCTGTCACGGACGACCACCAAAATTGTCCCTGTAAAAGAGAGAGGATGTGCCGGATACCGGGATGCCCTGCCTCTGGGGACTCATGTGCCCACTTCAGTACTGCGGCGCGGAAGGGACTGGGCACATATACTCTTCCTTTGGGTCTCCCAGGCGGCTCCGGCTCATTGGCTTGGGCATCTTGAACGTCCTGGAGGAGGTGCCATTGGGTTGGGCCCACAGTGCACCCCTTGGGGAGGATCCTCTCTGGGGTGGTCAGAGTCGGTTCAGTGTCATGAAGTCGGGACAGGGCATCAGCCTTTGTGTTCTTCAAACCTGGTCTATTGGACACAGTGAAATTAAACCTGGTAAAGAATAAAGCCTAGCGAGCCTGGCAGGAGTTTAGCCTTTTAGCTGTTTCAAGGTACTCAAGGTTTCGGTGATCTGTAAGGACTAGAAATGGGTGGACAGCCCCTTCCAACCAATGTCGCCACTCCTCGAGCGCGAGTTTGATGGCAAGGAGCCCCTGGTTCCCGATATCATAATTCCATTCTGCCAGGGTCATCTTTCAGGAGAAGAAGGCGCAGGAATATAGCTTCGGCAGGTCCCCTTGCCTCTGGGACAGGATGGCTCCCACGCCGACCGAGGAGGCATCGACCTCCACCACGAAGGGTAAAGACGGGTCTGGTTGTCTCAGCACCGGGACAGATGTGAACCGAGTTTTTAGCTCCTGAAACACCCTCTCCGCTTCCTCTCCCCATGGGAGCCGACGTTCTTTACTGGCAGTGAGTGCGGTAAGGTGAGCGGCCACAGCGCTGAAACTTCGGGTAAAACGATGGTAATAATTGGCGAAGCCAAGGAAGCGTTGGAGCGCTCTTACCGTGGTCGGCCTGGGCCAGGATGTCACCGCACAGACCTTCCAGGGGTCCATGGAGATCCCTTCCCGGCTCAAAATGTACCCCAGGAAGGAGATCTGCCGCTGGTGGAAGTCATTCTCCCCCTTGACATATAGTCGGTCCTATAAGAGGCGCTTTAATATTGCACGTATTTGCCGGATGTGTTCGTCTCGGGTCCAGGAGTAAATCAGGGTATTGTCTAGGTATACAGTAGCATAATGATTAATGAAATCCCCCAGCACGTGGTTCAGAAATGCTTGGAAGATGGAGGGGGCGTTTACTAGGTCAAAAGGCATAACCCGATACTCATAATGACCTAGAGTGGTGGAAAATGCCGTCTTCCACTCATCCGCCTTGCGGATCCTGATTAAGTTATACGTGCTTCGAAGTTCTAACTTTGTGAACCAGGTAGCACCTTGAATGTTTTCCAAGGCGGCCGTAATTAAGGGCAATGGATGGGGATATTTGACTGTGATTGCGTTTAACCCCCAATAGTCGATACACGGCTGTAGACCCCCATCTTTCTTGCTGATGAAAAAGAAACCAACCACTGCAGGAGAGGTGGATGGTTTGATACTGTCTGAAGCAAGAGCCTCGTTAATGTACTCCTGCATGGCCCGTTGTTCTGGCAAAGACAGAGGATACACCCGGCCCCGGGGCAGTGTGGTACCTGGCAAGAGGTCGATCGCGCACACCCAGGGTCGATGCGGAGGCAATTCGGCTGCTCGGGCTTTGCTGAAGACCTCCCGCAGGTCCTTGTAGTCTTGGGGTATCTCCAGCTGGGGAAGGCCCTCCACACCCTCAACCGAAGTAGCACGGCAGGGGAGAGTCAAACAGGAAGAGTGACAGGTCTTTCCCCAAGACACCAGTTCATTAGTGCTCCAGCGGAATACTGGATCGTGTCACGTCAACCGGGGGTAGCCTAGAACAATCGGGGTGTCAGGGGCCCTGATCAGGGAAAAGGTCAGTACCTCTTGGTGACATGCTCTCATTTCTAGCTGGAGCGGAATGGTCCTGGTGTCCACCACACCAGATCCAAGTGGCTGGCTGTCGAGTGTTTAACTCGAAGTATGACCTCACATGTTTTAAGGGGACACGGTGCTTCTTGGAAAAACTCCAATCCATAAAACTCCCAGTGGCCTCAGAGTCTATCAGAGTACTTGTATGTACCCAATTCCCCTCCCAGGAGATACACACTGGTAATCGTAGTTGTCCCCGGTGTTCCCTGGAACTCACTTTGGATCCCCCTGGAGGTCCCCTGTGGTGGTCGTACTGGACAAGCTGCACGGAGGTGTGCCAGGGATCTATAGTAAAGGCATAGGTTCCCCACTAGGCGACGTCTCTGTTCATCAGGGCCTAGGTGACTGGGCCCCACCTGCATGGGTTCTAGTTCCTCTTCAGACCAAGACACGGGGGGGAGAGTCTGACCCCCACAGCTCTGTCGGCTCCGGCCTAGGTTGTCAATCGTGATGTCGGTCTTCACAAAGATCAAAAGGCCCAGTCCTCCCCGCGGTAAGTTAGCTCGGTCTGGATCCGAGGGTGAAACCCTTTGCAGAAACAGGTAAGGAGAGCAGCAGAGTTCCAACCGCTTCATGCAGCAAGGGAATGGAACTCAAGAGCATATGCAGCTACAGTCCTGTTTCCTTGGCTCAGAGACAGTCACCAGCAGAGCAACCAGCATGAGGGTGGTCAAACACCACCTCAAACTTTTCCCTGAAAGCAGTGTAAGTGGTCCTCTGGCACATGCACCACCCCACCACTGCCCAGGCACAAGCCAGACCCACCAACAAGGACAGCAGAAATGCTATTTTGGCTTTATTGGTCCAATACATGCGTGGGGAGCGCACACACACACACACACACACACACACACACACACACACACACACACACACACACACACACACTTGTCCCATACAGGGTCACGGGGAACCAGAGCCTAACCCAGCAACTCAGGGCGTAAGGCTGGAGGGGGAGGGGACACACCCAGGCCGGGATGCCAGTCCGTCACAAGGCACCCCAAGCAGGACTCGAACCCCAAACCCACTGGAGAGCAGGACCCGGTCCAACCCACTGCACCACCGCACCCCCTCTGGAAAAGACAATTTTGTGAAATCATTAAAGTTTTCAAACAACGCAAAATGTACTGAGATTCCCCTATTCCAGTCTAATTAGGATGTCTGCATGAAGGAAAGTTCCGCCTGTTTGAGTGCCAGACATCCGCCACTGCTTTCATGACCCATCTGAAGATCTGAGAGAAACTTCTTTTCTCTCTGTTCTTATATAGGTTTGTGTTTCTTTCTCAGTTCCAGTGTTTCATTGTGTCTTTTATTATCATTATTTCACACACACACACACACACACACACCTTCCAAACAGGAGCGAGAGAACGAGCAATTTTCCAGCATGTTTGTTTATTTCTTCATGTTAAGTCGGCATTGTTTCACAGAAGAACACGTGCTGTGTTGGTACAGCACGCTGGAAACATTGCAGTGTATTTGACCATGTTTTCAGTTCTGTTGTTCATTTAAAAAATAAAGAAAAAAGTGTTTTTTTCCACTCGTCGTTGTGTCAACAAGGATGAATAAATTCTATTTATTGAACAGCAGCATTCTTCCTGTCGTTGTTATTCAATAAGAATAACCCCTGCAAACAGCCATAAACAACCACAAAAGTGCAAGGAAAACAGAAAGTATACAGCACAAGGCACTTAAATTATAACAGCCTTGCAATAAAACTCTTTCACACATTTTTCTTTTTTCTTGTTTTTGGAACCAAGAAACAGAGTCACCAGTTATTTAATAAATGCAAAACTCTTTTAAATAGCCAGAAGGTTTCAGAATCCTCCCTGTCCTACTCACACTCAGATCTAACCCAGCAGACCTCCCACACGAACAGTTTGTCTTAGGTGAATTGCTCAGTTCTTTCTGGGGAGAAATGCACTCTGCTCCCGATATATCTGACTCAAAAGACTGGGAATTTGGTAATGGCTCAGGATTGTCGCACAATGTATGGTTTTGCAACAGGGAAGAAACAGGCAGTTTATAAGGCCTCAATCTATTATAATGCACTACCTGCCCTCTCTCATCAGAGTCAAATGGATTGGTAATATGGTAAGACAGTCCAGGTTCTCCACACGAATCCATAACTTGCACAATTTTATAAGGTCCCTTCCAGTGGGGTGCCAGCTTCATGCAGCTCTCCACTGGTTTGCTGAGCCACACCATGGTACCCACAGCATAGGGCTGGTGCTGTAGTCCGTCATCATGTTGCAGTTTCTGCTGCTAATGATCTTACTCACTGTACATCCGTGCACTACAAAAGGCAGAGTTCAATTTCACCAACACTGAAGAAACAAACTCAGCATGAGACCCTGACAACTGTAAGTCCAGAGCATGAGTGGGTATCAGTATTTCAGCGGGGACCCGTGCTTCTTGTCCATGGGTCTAAAAGTACAGTGTGAAATGAGTGCTGGAGTGGGGCGAGGTGTTGTAAGCAAAAGCCACATGCTTCACATAATTATCCCATTCCCCACCATAGTCAAGAGAGTCTTGTTACGTCTCCCTCACCCAGCGCATTGGTGACACCTGCTGTTCCTTGATGGAACAGAAGATAAAAAGGGATGCCAAGGAGGAGAAAATGTGGAACCTTGTCCAGTGACTTCTCTTGCACGACTGACTGTGTTACTTGTGACTCCTTCCTGCCTCAACCTTTGCTTGTTTATTCTTTGACCACGATTCTCGCCTTGCCCTGTGTATCCTGTTTGCCGATCACCTGATCTTCGCCTCTCCCCGACTTTTCTCCTGGATTACATGTCTGTTATAATAAATATTGCTTTGAAGAACTCTGCACTTGAGTCCGTCATCAAGTGGAACGAAACAATCACAGAAGGTTCCGCCTTATACCAGGACTCAGCAGAATTCACCCAGATACGCAACTCGCTCACCACCCAGGGGGCGATCATCGGTGCGCATGAGCAGTCACGAGCGCGACTGGAAGACTCAATCAAGAGGCTGCATCAAGTCCTGCAAACAGCAGGGATTACCCAGTTCCCCATGACCACCATGCCCGTGGTTCCAGCTGGTCCTGTGCCACCCACACCTCCTGAGGAAAGTGGACCTGATACAACCATTGCCATTCCTGAGAGTTATGATGGCTCACCCGACCAGTGCCAGGACTTTCTGATGCAGTGTGAATTAATGTTTGAATGCTCCCCACACGACGGGGGTGCGGTGGTGCAGTGGGTTGGATCGTAGTCCTGCTCTCTGGTGGGTCTGGGGTTCAAGTCCCGTTTGGGGTGCCTTGCGATGGACTGGTGTCCCGTCCTGGGTGTGTCCCCTCCCCCTCCGGCCTTACGCCCTGTGTTGCCCCGTAGGCTCCGGCTCCCCGTGTCCCTGTATGGGACAAGCAGTTCTGAAAATGTGTGTGTGTGTGTGTGTGTGTGTGTGTGTGTGTGTATTGGGAGCAGAGTGCATTTCTCCCCAGAAAGAACTGAGCAATTCACCTAAGACAAACTGTTCGTGTGGGAGGTCTGCTGGGTTAGATCTGAGTGTGAGTTGGACACGGAGGATTTTGAAACCTTCTGGCTATTTAAAAGAGTTTTGCATTTATTAAATAACTGGTGACTCTGTTTCTTGGTTCCAAAAACAACAATAAAGAAAAATGTGTGAAAGAAAGTGTTTTATTGCAAGGCTGTTATAATTTAAGTACCTTGTGCTGTATACTTTCTGTTTTCCTTGCACTTTTGTGGTTGTTTATGGCTGTTTGCAGGGGTTATTGTTATTGAATAACAACGACAGGAAGAATGCTGCTGTTCAATAAATAGAATTTATTCATCCGTGTTGACACAACGACTAGTGGGAAAAAAACACTTTTTTTTTTTTGTTTATTTTTTTAAATGAACAATAGAACTGAAAACATGGTCAAATACACTGCAATGAGTCCAGCGTGCTGTACCAACACAGCACATGTGTTCTTCTGTGAAACATCCATCCATCCATCCATCTTCCTCCGCTTATCCGAGACCGGGTCGCGGGGGCAGTAGTCCAAGCAGAGCCCCCCCAGACTTCCCTCTCCCCGCACACCTCCTCCAGCTCCTCTGGGGAAACCCCAAGGCGTTCCCAGGCCAGCCGGGAGACATAGTCTCTCCAACGTGCCCTGGGTCTGCCCCGAGGCCTCCTCCCAGTGGGACGTGCCTGGAACACCTCCCCAGGGAGGCGTCCAGGAGGCATCCGGAACAGATGCCCGAGCCACCTCAACTGGCTCCTCTCAATGCGGAGGAGCAGCGGCTCTACTCCGGGCTCCTCCCGGGTGACTGAGCTCCTCACCCTATCCCTAAGGGTGCGCCCAGCCACCCTGCGGAGGAAACTCATTTCTGCCGCTTGTATCCGCGATCTCATCCTTTCGGTCATGATACAGAGTTCATGACCATAGGTGAGGGTAGGAACGTAGATCGACCGGTAAATTGAGAGCTTCGCCTTACGACTCAGCTCCCTCTTCACCACAACAGACCGGTACAATGACCGCATTACTGCGGACGCCGCACCGATCCGTCTGTCAACCTGCCGCTCCATTTTTCCCTCACTCGTGAACAAGACCCCGAGATACTTAAACTCCTCCACTTGAGGGAGCAACTCCTCCCTAACCCGGAGGGGGCAATCCACCTTTTTCCGACTGAGAACCATGGCCTCAGATTTGGAGGTGCTGATTCTCATCCCCGCCGCTTCACACTCGGCTGCAAACCTCCCCAGTGCACGCTGTAAGTCTTGATTCGATGAAGCCAACAGGACCACATCGTCCGCAAAAAGCAGAGACGAGATCCTGCGGCCACCAAAACAGACACCCCCCGTTCCCTGGCTGCGCCTAGAAATTCTGTCCATAAAGATAATGAACAGAATCGGTGACAAAGGGCAGCCCTGGCGGAGTCCAACATGCACCGGGAACAGGTCTGACTTACTGCCGGCAATGCGAACCACGCTCCTGCTCTGGTCATACAGGGAACGAACAGCCCGTAGCAACGAGCCCTGAACCCCATAATTCCGAAGTACCCCCCACAGGATGCCACGAGGGACACGGTCGAATGCCTTCTCCAGGTCCACAAAACACATATGGACTGGTTGGGCAAACTCCCACGAACCCTCCAGGACCCTAGTGAGGGTATAGAGCTGGTCCAGTGTTCCACGGCCAGGGCGAAAACCGCATTTCTCCTCCTGAATCTGAGGTTCGACTATCGGTCGGATTCTCCTCTCCAGTACCCCGGCATAGACTTTCCCAGGGAGGCTGAAGAGTGTGATCCCCCTATAGCTGGAACACACTCTCCAGTCCCCCTTCTTAAAAAGAGGGACCACCACCCCGGTCTGCCAGTCCAGAGGCACCGTCCCCGAACTCCACACGATGCTGCAGAGGCGTGTCAGCCAAGACATCCCCACAACATCCAGAGATTTGAGAAACTCGGGGCGGATCTCATCCACCCCCGGAGCCTTGCCACCGAAGAGTTTTTTGACTACCTCAGCAACTTCAGCTAGGGTAATGGACGAGTCCCCCTCCGAGTCCCCAGCCTCAGCTTCCTCTACGCAAGGCGTGTCGGAGGGATTGAGGAGATCCTCAAAGTACTCCTTCCACTGCCCAAGGACATCCTCAGTTGAGGTCAGCAGCGCACCACTTCCATTGTAAGCAGTGTTGGCGGAACACTGCTTCCCCCCTCTGAGTCGCCGGCCGGTTTGCCAGAATCTCTTTGAGGCCGACCGAAAGTCTTCCTCCATGGCCTCACTGAACCTCTCCCAGGCCCGAGTTTTTGCCACGGCAACTGCCAGAGCCGCGCTCCGTCTGGCCCGCCGGTACCCGTCAGCTGCTTCAGGAGTCCCATGAGCCAGCTAGGCCTGATAGAACTCCTTCTTCAGCTTGACAGCATCCCTTACCTCTGGTGTCCACCACCGTGTTCGGGGATTGCCGCCGCGACAGGCGCCGGAGACTTTATGGCCGCAGCTCCGAACCGCCACCCCGACAATGGAGGTGTGGAACATAGTCCATTCGGACTCAATGTCCCCAGTCTCCCTCGGGACCTGGTCGAAGCTCTGTCGGAGGTGGGAGTTGAAGACCTCTCTGACAGGGGCCTCCGCCAAACGTTCCCAACAGACCCTCACTATGCGTTTGGGCCTGCCAGGTCTGCCCAGCTTTTTCCCCCGCCATCGAATCCAGCTCGCCACCAGGTGGTGATCAGTTGACAGCTCAGCCCCTCTCTTCACCCGAGTGTCCTAGACATATGGCCGAAGATCAGAAGAAACGACTACAAAGTCGATCATCGACCTCCGACCTAGGGCGTCCTGGTGCCAAGTGCACTGATGGACACCCTTATGCTTGAACATGGTGTTTGTTATGGATAAACCGCGACTAGCACAGAAATCCAATAACAACTCACCGCTCGGGTTCAGATCAGGGAGGCCGTTCCTCCCAATCACACCCCTCCAGGTATCACTGTCGCTGCCCACGTGGGCGTTAAAGTCCCCCAGTAGAACGACAGAGTCCCCAGTGGGAGCGCTTTCCAGCACGCCCCCAGGGACTCTTGAAAGGCCGGGTACTCTACACTGCCGCGAAGCGCATAAGCACAAACGACAGTGAGAGACCGTTCCCTGACCCGAAGGCGCAGGGAGACGACCCTCTCATTCACCGGGGTAGACTCCAACACATGGCGGCTGAACTGGGGGGTTATTAATAAGCCCACCCGCCCGCCACCTCTCACCCTGGGCAACGCCAGAATAGTGGAGAGTCCCCCCTTGGTCGAGAAGAGTGGTTCCAGAACCCAAGCTGTGAGTGGAAGTGAGCCCGACTATATCTAGACAGTATCTCTCAACCTCCTGCACTAGCTCAGGCTCCTTCCCCGCCAGTGAGGTGACATTCCAAGTCCCAAAAACCAGAGTTGGCGCCCGAGGTTTGGGTCAGCCAGGCACTCGACCCCGACCACCGCTCAAATCACAATGCACCGGCCCCTTATGTCCTCTCCGGCAGGTAGTGAGCCCACCGAAGAGCGGCTCCACGTCTTGGCTTCGGCCTAAGCCCGGCCAGGCCCCGTGGGCATAGACCTGGCCACCAGACGCTCGCATGCGAGCCCCCCGCCTCAGGCCTGGCTCCAGGGTGGGGCCCCGGTGACCCCATACCGGGCGGGGTGAACGAGATCCTTGATTTAATAGTAATCATAAGGGGCTTTTGAACCGCACTTTGTCTCGTCTGTCATCCAGGACCTGTTTGCCTTGGGAGACCCTACCAGGGGCATATAGCCCCAGACAACATATCTCCTGAGATCATTCAGGCACTCAAACCCCTCCACCACGTTAAGGTGGCGGTTCGCGGAGGTGTTCTGTGAAAGAATGCCGACTTAACATGAAGAAATAAACAAACATGCTGGAAAATTGCTCGTTCTCTCGCTCCTGTTTGGAGGGTGTGTGTGTGTGTGTCTGTGTGTGTGTGTGTGTGTGTGTGTGTGTGTGTGTGTGAGAGAGAGAGAGAGAGAGAGAGAGAGACTTGCAATATCACCGATGCCATGTTACACACCGGAAGTGCCCCTACATTCTGCCCTGTATCCGGATCACTTCCGGGGCGGTACTGTGACAGAGAATGTCCACTAGAGGGAGACATATTGTCTCCGCACGGTACTGTACTTGAGGGAGCCAGTAGTTGAAAGTCTTTTACACGGACTTTTCATTATCTTCTCTTCTTTGCCACGAAAACTTTATTTGACTCAGCGACATCAACATATGTAAATATATAGGCTTGTCCGTACATGTAAAAAGAAGGAAAACACTTCGTTTCTGAAACAGACTTGAGGTCATGATTTAGTGTTTAAGAAGCACAAAGTGTTGTAACATTGCGGATTCATGGGTTCATATAGTGATTACACCGGCACTGATGGACTTTTAAAGTTCCATGTTCATGTCCTCAGTCCCCGACAACACAATAAATGCGGGTTTTCCTCTTTTAAACATGTTATGCGGTGTTTTACTGATATTTGGGGATGTTGCTTTGGGGTTTTGCATGGACTGGGAAACATATTTTTATTTTTTCCGTGTGAAATAATGGGAAATAGGCTCTCAATATCCGAAGATTGGATTTGCACAACGTTTTCCGGAACAGATAGTGGAATATTGAGGGACAGCCGTAGTTTCATAAACGTTTTAGTCTGTCGGCCAAAAAGAAGTTTACTTCTATTTGAGGATTATTTGCAGCGAAGAGCGTAACTGAAGGAAATGGAGTATTAAGGGCACGAGGCAGCGCATAAGAAATACACAGTAGCGATGCACAAAAGGCTGTGTGTGTGGGACAAAATATGGAACGCTTCACGAATTTGCGTGTCATCCTTGCGCAGGGGCCATGCTAATCTTCTCTGTATCGTTCCAATTTTAGCATATGTGCTGCCGAAGCGAGCACAACTACCATACGCTGGCCTGAGTTATTTAAAGGCCCAAGATATTCTAATGTTCCGGACACTGGTGGGTTCTTTCGAGTGCAAATTTGACAAAATATTCCTGGGAATGAACTTCGTGCCGTTTCTCTATCATACATCTTATTCTAACAGAGAAGATTTATTGTGTTAATGTTTCTTTAACTGCGATTATATGTCGTTTATGTGATATGTTGAATTAGAATATGTAAAAATACGTAACGTGATTGCGTAGCAAGACGTATTAGTGATATATTCATGTAAGATGGCAAAATAAAGAAGCCACGTTAAGTCAGCCACGTGTGTTCTGCTCATTAAAACCACAAACATTACATGGTGTCACAAATGCAGAACGATTCAAAAGAACACATAAAATGTAATAGATGTGGTTACAAACATGAACAGAGAAAACGCCCTGCCTACGGACAGACATGTAAATCATGCAATAAAAAGAACCATTTCGCCAAAATGTGCAGAAACGAACGGAAACAACCAAGAAAAATGCATGCACTTGAACAAAAAAACGGAGCTGACACTAGCATGTTCCTAGGCACAGTTGAAATTCAGACGATTAAAGAAGTAAAAACGTAAAAGCCTTCATAACAGAAACGCAGAAAGATAAAGAAAAGTGGACAGAGAAACTCAGGATAAATAACAAAGTAGTCACATTCAAACTAGACACGGGTGCAGATTGCAATGTTCTATCCTTAAAAACTTTTAAATCACTTGGCATAAAGGAGAAATTGAATGAATCCACATGCAAGTTGATAACCTGCTCTGGACACCAGATGTCGTCATTAGGACAGAAACTGCTTACATGTGAATACACACACACACACATTTCCTGAACCGCTCGTCCCATACGGGGTTGCGGGAAGCTGGAGCCTACCCGGCAACACAGGGTGTAAGGCCGGAGGGGGAGGGGACACACCCAGGACGAAACGCCAGTCCGCCACAAGGCACCCCAAGCAGGACTTGAACCCCAGACCCACCAGAGAGCAGGACCCGGTCCAACCCACTGCGCCACTGCGCCACCGCGCCCCCCTTACATGTGAATACAAAGGACGAAAACACAGAATTGAATTTCAAATCATTGAAAGAGATGCATCTGAAATACTAGGAAGAAGCATTTGTCAGACATTAGGCATGATAAAAAGAATACACGAAGTGACAGATGAGGACAATGACATACTGAAGGATTATAAAGATTTGTTCTGTGGTTTAGGATGTATGCCAGGACACCATCACATACAAGTAGATCCAACAGTCAAACCAGTTGTTCATGCACCACGAAAAGTTCCAATTGCCTTGAAGGACAAGATAATCGAGGAATTACACAGAATGGAAAAGATGGGTGTAATCACCAGACAAATAGAACCACCAGATTGGGTCAGTAGTATGGTAACAATAGTTAAGCCAAACAAAATTCGTATATGTCTCGACCCACAAGACTTAAACAAGGCAATCAAACGAGAGCACTACCCATTGCTTACAGTAGAAGAAGTCGTGTCAAACATGCCAAATGCCAAAGTCTTCTCTGTACTAGATGCAAACCAAGGGTTTTGGCAGATTAAATTGGATGACGAGAGTTCCAAGTTGTGCGCCTTCAACACACCAATAGGAAGATACAGATTCCTGCGTTTACCTTTTGGAATATCATCGGCGTCAGAGGTATTTCAAAGAGTGATAGCACAGATGACTGAAGATCTGGATGGTGTAATCAACATAGTAGATGATCTGTTAGTATGGGGAGAAACTGTACAAAAACATGATCGCAGACTAAGAAAACTCCTGCAAAGAACAAGAGAGTATAATCTTAAATTGAAGAGAAAGAAATGCCAAATTAGAACGTCAGCAATCAAGTACATTGGTCACGTACTCACAGCTGATGGACTCAAACCAGATGATGAGAAGGTGAGAGCTGTAATCCAGCTACCGCCACCAGAAGACAAACAGGCTCTACAGAGATTTCTGGGTATGCTGCAATATTTAGCCAAGTTCATTCCCAATTTGTCAAAGTAAGTGCACCACTGAGAAAGCTGTTTGAAAATGACACTGAATGGAACTGGGGAGCTGAGCAAGAAAAAAGTTTTCAAAAGTTGAAAACACTAGCAACAAACGCACCAACATTAAAGTACTATGATGTCCACAAACCGCTAACCCTATCAGTAGATGCTAGTTCTGAAGGCATAGGAGCTGTCTTATTGCAAGATCAAAGACCAGTAGCATATGGATCACGAGCACTCACAGGTTGTCAACGTAAATATGCTCAAATTGAAAAAGAACTACTTGCAATGGTCTATGGATGTGAGAAATTTCATCAATATGTGTATGGAAGAGAGGTTCTACTGGAAAGTGATCACAGACCACTTGAGAGTATTTTCAAGAAACCACTCCATCAAACTCCTTCTAAACTACAGAGAATGATGCTTGGACTTCAAAAATACAACCTCAAAGTTACATACAGACCAGGCAAACAAATGCACATAGCAGATACATTAAGTCATGCATACCTCAAAGAACATACAGAAGAACTGCTTGAAGAGGAATTGGAGATAAACTGGATAACACCTCAATTGCCTATCTCAGACAAGAAACTTCAAGAGTTCAGGAAAGCCACAGCAGAGGATCCTGAAATGATCATTCTGAGAAACATCATCATGAATGGATGGCCTGCTGAGAGAAGTACTGTTCCAAAAGAATTACAACCATACTGGACATTCAAAGAAGAAATCAGTTACACATCAGGACTGATGTTTAAAGCGGCAAAACTCATTGTACCAAGTCAACTGAGAGAAGAAATGTTGGACATAATTCATGAATCGCACCTGGGCATAGTGAAATGTAAAGAGAGAGCAAGAGACATTATCTTTTGGCCAGGTATGTCAACTCAAATAGAGAACAAGGTATCTCAATGTGCTAAGTGCAACACACATAGAAATAGCAATGCAAAGGAACCATTAATACCACACACATTGCCAGGTAGACCTTGGGCAAAAATAGGTACTGATTTATTTCAACAAAATGGTTCTGAATACTTACTGTATGTAGACTACTACTCAAAGTTTCCGGAAATTGCAAAGTTAACTGATATGACTAGCCAAAATGTCATTATTGCCTTGAAATCTATGTTTGCCAGACATGGAATACCAGGTATAGTGATATCTGACAATGGACCCCAGTATGCGAGTCTAGAGTTCAAATGTTTTGCAGAAAGCTAGGAATTTGAACACAAAACATCGAGTCCTGGATATGCTCAGTCCAATGGACAAGCGGAAAGGGCTGTGCAGACAATCAAGAAAATGCTGACAAAATCACAAGGTGAAAAAGGTGATCCATACATAGCATTGTTAGAATACCGTAACACACCACTTGATGACATAGGACTGTCTCCAGCACAACTACTAATGGGAAGAAGACTGAAGACAAAATTACCAACCTCTACAACATTGTTGACTCCAGAAGGAAATTGGCAGATAAAAGAGAAGCTGAATCACAGACAAGCAAAACAAAAATATTATTATGACAGACACACAAGACAACTGCCAGAAATAGCTCCAGGAGACAATGTTAGACTACGACAAGGACAGGTTTGGATGCCAGCAACTGTTCTGAACAAACATGAATGCCCAAGATCGTTCATTGTTCACACATCAGATGGAAAGACCTACAGAAGAAACAGGAGACATCTGATGAAGACCAATGAACAAGAATCTCCACTGTCTGACAAAGAAACAGACATGTATACTGAGTCAGACAAAGAAGAAGAAACACACGAAGGCAACAAGGATCAAGCTGAATCTGCACTGGTGAATCACACTCCACCGCAAGAAGAATCACAGACACAGTTGACTAAAACCACTAGATCTGATAGAGTGATAAGATTGCCATCAAGATTCAGAGACTGAAGTCATGTAACATATGTAAGATAATTCGTGTTGTTGTGTATAAAAACAAATGCTGGATTCATAGTTTAAAATGAATGTCTTTATAGAATGCTTTGTTGAATGTTAACTAGCTAATTGTGCTTACTTGGTTAGACTTTAAAAAAAAAAGGAGGATGTGATATGTTGAATTAGAATATGTAAAAATACGTAAGTAACGTGATTGCGTAGCAAGACTTATTAGTGATATATTCATGTAAGATGGCGAAATAAAGAAGCCACATTAAGTCAGCCACGTGTGTTCTGCTCATTAAAACCACAAACATTACAGTTTATTTGCTTGTTTTCCCAAATGTAGTTGCTTGCTGGGCCTTATTCAAAATAAGCTTCTGACACGACGCTCCTATTGGAAGGCAGTGATGTCACAACGAGAGAGGCTTTCGGTAGGGAGACTGTTGTATGATGGGAAGTGTAGTCAGTTCTACAGCAGTGGTTGTCAACTGTATTGGGTGTGTTTATTTTTTCATTCATTTCTTGCGTCCTTCTCCCTTCTTGGCCTTTTGGCCAAGGTTAAAGTTTAGTTTTTGTGTAACAGAATGCACCTCCTTTCAGTTTTACGCTTTCCGCAATCTATGTTATATTCTAGTGTCTAGTATCACTGTAAAAAAACTCTGATATGTACGTTTTCATTTACATTTATTCATTTAGCTGATGCTTTTCTCCAAAGCAATGTACATCTCAGAGAAAATACAATTTGTGCATTACACCAGGAGAAAGAGACAATAGTTGCAGACGTGTGTTTCTTAAGTAAAGTTCTTTCCACTATGCACCAATGTTCATCACACGAGTAGCTGCATAAAACTCAATAGATGATTCCTGATCACCTTTCAGTATTTTTTTTTTGAGATACACATTTACGTACAATGCAGGAGTAGCGGCTGCATAAAGGCTTATCCAGGCATGATCATAAAGTTATAGTGCATGAACATTTACACCATACATGGAATTAAGAGAGAACGGGCGAAGTGAGTCTTGAAGAGATGAGTTTTCAGACCGTTTTTAAATGTCAACAGAGTTTCAGCAGTTCTGAGTGAGAGGGGGAGGTCATTCCACCACAACTAAGAACCTCTGTGCTTTTCCTTTCGTGCGTGGGACCACAGAGCAGGCAGAAGTATATGAGCTAAGCGGTCTGGTTGAGGTTTAGCGGTTGATCAAGTCTTGTAAATAGCTAGGAGCAGTTCTATTGCTGCATTTGTAGGCAATAACAACGGTCTTAAATTTGATCCGGGCAGCTATAGAAAGCCAGTGCAGAGAAACGAGAGGACACATGGGAATGCTTCGGCAAGTCAAACACAAACAATATTAACATGTTCTCAACCTTGAAAGTACCTAAAGCAGACAGTAGGGTTCCAGGTTGTGTTTTCGTGAACATTTAATGATGTGAGTGCTGAAAATGGCCAGAAAATGTCAGAGATTCTGTAAATTTTGGAATGATTTTATTTGTTTCTCCAATTTTTCTTGTTTCTTCTTGGATGTGAAACATTGTCCATAGAGGCTTAATTTGAATAAGACCAAACAAGCAACTGCACTCGGCACAACTAATGAATAAATTACGCATAATCTTAGTAAAAGTAAAAAAAAGAGCACAGACAGTAGACTTCTGAAAGACTTCAATGAAATTATTACTTGACCAAATTCTCATTTAGTATACATCAGCATATTAAAAACATCCAACCTATAAATACATTTCCATCCCAAGCATTCAGTTTAACTAGAAACTTTGATTCACTTTAAAATAATTACCCAAGAACATTTTCTCCTGTTGCCAGACACCTAGAATATGTGACACAGCAAGTTATGAGAAAGAAAGAAAGAAAGAAAGAAAGAAAGAAAGAAAGAAAGAAAGAAAAAGAAAGCTGGAGATGTCAAAACATGAGAACCAAAGGCAGACAATAACAAAACTTTGACGAACAGCATCATACCCCCCGGCAAGAACCTGTCTGACACCACCTATATTTATGGGTGTCAGACTGGGATGGCTCCTCCTCACCCTAACTAGTAATAATAATAATAATAATAATAATAATAATAATAATAAAAGACACAAAGAAAAACTGGAACTGAGAAAGAAACACAAACCTGTTTAAGAACAGATAGAAAAGAAGTTTATCTCTCAGATCTTCAGATGGGCCATGAAAGCAGTGGCAGATGTCTGGCACTCAAACAGGCGGCGATTTCCTTCATGTAGATGCCCTAATTAGATTGGAATAGGGGAATCTCAGTACATTTTGCATTGTTTGAAAACTTTAATGATTTCACAAAATTGTCTTTTCTAGGAGGGGGTGTGGTGGCACAGTGGGTTGGACCACAGTCCTGCTCTCTGGTGGGTCTGGGGTTCGAATCCCGCTTGGGGTGCCTTGCGGTGGACTGGCGTCCTGTCCTGAGTGTGTCCCCTTCCCCTTATGCCCTGTGTTACCGGGTAGGCTCTGGTTCCCTGTGACCCTGTATGGGACAAGTGGTTCTGAAAGTGTGTGTCTTTTCCAGATCATTTTAGTCAGCAGGTCAGGGAAGAATTGCAGATGTAAACCTTTAAGGATAATGTCACGTTTGTTTATTGCGGCTTTTTTGATATTTTCTTTGTAGGACAATCATAGAAATCTGACCAGAATATTCCTTGGGCTGGGAGTGAGGACAAGCAGTCACTAGGCCTACGCTGAGTCGACTGAACTGGAGGAGAATCGACCGGCAGCCCCACCCAGGAGGATAGTTTGCCCTGCAGAAATTGACTAAGAGAAATGTTTCCTTCGGCATTCTCAGGCAATCCACAATCTTCAAATTTTTACATCAGTTTGTATTTTTCATATCTCTATGCCACCAGATCTACCCTTGAAGGTGAACTTTCATGTGGAATGGGCAGCAAAATATCTAATTTTCTTCATCAACAACTTCCAGTGCATCCATGCAACCTTCTTTACTTGTGTGGTGTCAAACTCTGGTTTCTCTGTGTTCTCTGCTTTTGTTTTATTCCTTCTCTGAGAGCATGTTGAGGAAGAAATTGAATCTTTCTTGACCTTAGGATGAGATGTGAAAACCTATGAATTGTGTGACAACTTAAAATCAGTGTAAAGATGACATAGACATGCAGAGAAAATAACAGACAAGGTTTATGAGTACTGGAGTTGTAAGCTGAGTTCCCCTATTTAACGTTTTAACAATTGGAGCCATGGGGTTATGCTTTAATGTCTTGAAGCACCTCTCATGTAGAATGTCAATGGGTTGTTTTAACTCGCGAGGAACTTGTGCAGTTTTACTACAGGAGTTCCTTCCGACTAATGCTAATGACGCTGAGTGGTAAATGCACTTCCACCAGCAGTACAGAAGTAGAAAAGCCAGCAGTTCTGTTATTTGGAGTGTGAAAGAAATTATATTTCCTTTTCTGGAACCGATCAGCTGCTGGAGATCCGCACAAAACACTCAGACACATAGAGACTTTTCATGACAACACTGGCTGATGGGAGAGCTCCAAACAGCTGGATATCTCTCCCTGATCGGTTTGCATTCCCTTTTATTTACAAACTCCTACGTAGGTCATCACAAGGCATGGCAATACTTTCGAAACTTCCCTTGCACCCAACGCCAAAGTAATCTTTACTCCGAACAATTTGTCCCTGTTTAAAAAGTGTGTCGGGACGCATCCTAAAGGTTAAACTTTCTTTGCGTTTCGTTTTCCTATCAACATTTCTCCATTGAGTTAAACAGACAGCATACATTTTCTGAACATCTTAACTTTTCCATCACACTAAAACATATTAATCACTTTAAAATATTAACTACTTTAACACCACAGGAGACACAGAGGTTTCCATATTGCACATATGAGGCTGTGAGACTCATGTGCAAGCACAGCAAATATGGCTG
The DNA here is from genome assembly GCF_900964775.1 of Scleropages formosus. Taxonomy (NCBI): domain Eukaryota; kingdom Metazoa; phylum Chordata; class Actinopteri; order Osteoglossiformes; family Osteoglossidae; genus Scleropages; species Scleropages formosus. Next base: position 38,307,540 of record NC_041808.1, on the reverse strand, counting down.
ATCAATGTGTTTAACACATATTTATGTTTACATTTAGCAGACACTTTTTTCCAAAACAGCTTACAATGGATACTACATAGTGTTATCAACACACACACACAGTGGGGGAACCCAAACAGCATCTCTTTGGCCTGTGGGAGGAAACCCACACAGACATGGAGAGAACATGCAGATTCCACAGAAAGTGAGCAAGGATCAAACCCACATGCTTCTGCACCATCAAGGTGCTATGAGACAGGAGTGCTACTCACTGTGCCACCATGCCACCTGTGTGTCCTGGTCTTTTTATACACCCTAACCTTTTGTGTCACTTTTCAAGTTCAAGTTCAAGTTTCAACTTTATTGTCATAGGTACAAGTACTGTGTAAAAGTATCATGAAATTCTTCTTGAATGCTTCTCCACAGACTATGGACAAGACAGAGACAATACAAATATTGTATAAAACAATGACAATGACAGTTAGTAATGCAATAGCAATAACGATAACGATAAATAACGGTAACAGTAATAACAATAATGCCAATAGATAGCCAGAGAACTCAGAACATGAGAATGCTTAAAGTGACAGTGTAATTTACCACTGTGCTTGGAAGGAACACACACACATTTTCAGAACCGCATGTCCCATACAGGGTCACGGGGAACCGGAGCCTACCCGGCAACACAGGGCGTAAGGCTGGAGGGGGAGGGGACACACCAAGGACGGGACGCCAGTCCATCGCAAGGCACCCCAAGCGGAACTTGAACCCCAGACCCACTGGAAAGGAGGACTGTGGCCCAACCCACTGCGCCACCGCACCCCCGCTTGGAAAGAACAGTCCAACTCTATTTACTAAAGGTGGCACATTGGTGAGTGTTGTATACTCTTACAGCACTGGGGTAAAAGCTGTTCCTGTACCTAGCAGTGCGGGTTCGAATAGATCTGAGCCACTTTGCAGATGGCAGAGAAGAGAAAAGTGCTTGTGCGGGGTGACTATGAGCTTTCATGATGCGCATCGTCTTTCTGAGGCAGCGTGTGGTGTAGGTGTCCTGGACTGCTGGTAGCTGTGTGCTGATGATTTCCTGAGTTGTTTCGACTACCGTCTGCAGGGCTTTCTTATCCTGTATGGAGCAGCTGCCACACCAGGATGTAATACACCCTGTGAGGATGGACTCTACAGCACACCTGTAGAAAGTGGTGATGACTGTAGTGGACATCCTGGCTTTCTTCAGACGCCTGAGGAACTGGAGACGTTGATGGGCCTTTTTGATGGTTGATGCTGTGTGCTCAGTCCATGTGAGTTTGGAAGTGAATGTGACCCCTAGGAATCTGAAGCTGTTGACCCTCTCTACAATGACCCCTCCTATGTATATGGGTGCATGAGCCGTATCCTGTTTCCTGAAGTCAATCACAAGCTCCTTAGTTTTACTGACATTGAGAGACAGGTTGTTGTCCTAGCACCACTCTCCCAGGAGCCTCACCTCCCTTCTGTAGGCCGTGTGATCCTTGTTGGTGATCAGACCCACAATGGTGGTATTGTGAACAAACTTTATGATGGTGTAGGAGCTGTGCCTGGCCACACAGTCATGTGTGAACAAGAAATACAGCACCGAGCTCAGGACCCTTCCCTGTGGAGTGCCAGTGTTGAGGATCAGTGGGGAGGAGGTGTTTCTGCCAATCCGCAGGTGCCTGTTGGAGAGGAAGTCCAGGATTCAGTTGCACAAGGTGGCACTCAGCCCCAGACCTATTATTCTGTGGATCAGCTTGGTTGGGATGACTGTTAAATGCTGAGCTATAGTCCACAAATAATAGCCTCGCATAGCAGTTTTTATTGTCCAGGTGAGCCAGAGTGGTTTGAAGTGTGTGTGATATGGCGTCTTCAGTGGATCTGTTGTGGTGATAGGCAAACTGCAGTGGGTCCAAAGCATCTGAGATGGTGTCCTTAATGTGTCCTAGCACCAGCCTCTCAAAGCATTTCACTGCAAGAGGGGTCAGTGCCACTGGGCGATAGTCATTAAGGCAGCTCACATTGTTTTTCTCAGGAACAGGGATAATGGTGGTGTTTTTAACATATATATGCTAAAAAGTGACAAAAAGTGTATAGTATATACTAGCTTCTTTTATGTACTATAATGTGTGTGTGTATATATACTGTATACTGTATATTTGTATATTTTTCTGCATCGGTTACTTTTGTTATCTCTTTGTTCGCACTACCAGCCATCATTTCACTTTGCGCCAGACTTCATGATCACATATTACGATTCATAAAGTCAAATTTATTCTCATTTCCGCATGTTGCAGTGAAATAGTGTTTCTCCTGTCTTCAGCTGTGATGTAGCTGGGACAGAGGGTTAAGGTAGCTGTCAATATACTCTGCTATATGATACATTTCGCTATTGCAGTCTGACACTATAGGCCTTCCTCTAGAGATCTCTCCAGGGACTGTCCATGTTTCAGGATCTGCAAGCATTTTTTGGAGGAGGCAAATGTTTTGGGCCTGCAGAACCTCAGGTCCCATTAAATAATGTTTTTGTTATGTACTGTTTGATTTGTACAAAGGGGGTGTGGTGGCGCAGTGGGTTGGACCACAGTCCTGCTCTCCAGTGGGTCTGGGGTTCAAGTCCTGTTTGGGGTGCCTTGTGGCGGACTGGCGTCCCGTCCTGGGTGTGTCCCCTTCCCCTTACGCCCTGTGTTACCGCGTAGGCTCTGGTTCCCTGTGATCTTGTACGGGACAAGCGGTTCTGAAAATGTTTGTGTGTGTGTGTTTGATTTGAAACTGTGTTAAATTTTCACCGATTTGTTGCTGTGTTTCCGGTCCCAGTGGATGTGGGAGAGGAGTGTAATGTTCCTTATTACTTAATTGTCACGTGGCCTCGTATTTGTGTTGTTGTATGTCCATTATTACAGTTGGGTTAGGGTTAGAAATGGTGTACAGTGTCAGCAAGTGCAACCGAACAAAACATGTTACATGATACACAACACACAGGTATGCCGTCAGACGATACATTCAGGATAGAACTTACGTCGGACAGGGACTCCATTCTTTCCAAAGACCCCCTTGTCCCCCTTAACGTTGGGCTGAAGTTGTGTTTTTGGTTATATGTATATGTGGTGGATTGTAATATTCTATTATTGTCATTTCTGAATAGTAGGACTGACTTGTTTCAAATTTGTTTCCCATTTAGATGATTTAATAAATGGGGTTAACTGTTCCCTCCCCCTCTGGCCTTACACCCTGTGTTGCCGGGTAGGCTCCGGTTCCCCGTGACCCCGTATGGGACAAGTGGTTCTGAAAATGTGTGTGTGTGTGTGAATTGATGTCTGTGAAGAGTTCCCCCAAGTCTGGTCCATCTGGTGTTGGGATGAAAGTGAAGCCTCTCTTCCGGTTTCGTTGGCATGAAAATTTTGGACAAGTTAATGATGTTGGTGTACTTTGTATTTTTATCGCAGGTCTCCAACCTTAAAAGTTTAACTGGTCAAGCCAGTGTCCGACAATCAGTCCTGCTGTGTCTGTTGTCCACTGTGTTATGTCAGGATGGTCCACTTGAAATAAAAGTTTGTTGACCCTTGGTAATGAACTCCCGTGTCCCTCAATGTATCCGTTAATTGTGTCCAGTGTATTTTGTTGCTCCCTGGACAACATGTCTGAGTATTGTATGAGAGGTGTGTGTATGTTGCAGAAGGCTATGAAGCTCTACAGCGAATATTACCTGTTGTGTGTGGAGGTGAACATTTCTTTTTTCTAATATTTTGGCTATGTGCAGGAAAGTGGCCTCTGAGTAACTGTCCACCTGCACGTGGTTTGGTATGGTGCCTCCTATCCTTCCTACGTTTTCATTCCATATGACTACAATCGGTTCCCTTACTTCTAATTCCCACTCTGCAATCTTCCTTTCAGCAGTATGGTGTTGTTTTGGTTTCCATGGTGCTAGTGTAATCTGTTGTACAAAATCCTCCTCCGAATTGACAGAGGGGTTCCGGCTCCTGTGTGTGTTTCTTATGTTAACTGTTTGCTCCTCTTCTGATCCCCATTCAGTACGGAGTGTTGGACTTCCATTTATGGTCTTTGCTACTTTTAGTGGATTTTGTGTCCCTTCCTCTGTTGTTGTGTCTATTTCCTTCCCTCCTTATCTCTCCCCAACTATTCCACTCTCTGGAAGGGCCTCAATTATTGGTACCTCCTAGTGTTGGTTTTTATTTGTCCTCTCCATCTCTGTCACTGTCCTCCTGTTCCCTTGCCTGTTTCTGCCATCTCCTTCCCTTTTTCATTCTGTTTATTTACTCTACTGTAGCCATTCTAGGGGGCGCGGTGGCGCAGTGGGTTGGGCCACAGTCCTGCTCTCCGGTGGGTCTGGGGTTTGAGTCCTGCTGGGGGTGCCTTGTGGTGGACCGGTGTCCTGTCCTGAGTGTGTGTCCCCCCTCCCCCTCTGGCCTTACGCCCTGTGTTACCGGGTAGGCTCTGGTTCCCCGTGACCCCGTATGGGACAAGTGGTTCTGAAAATGTGTGTGTGTGTAGCCATTCTGTTTGTTTTCCCTTTGTCCTCTGTTTGTCTTGTGGAGCCCCAGGTAGTGTACATCTCTCCCTGTGTACCTGTGCTATTGTTTCAATTATTCTCCATGTGTGGGGGGTGTGGTGGCGCAGTGGGTTGGACTGGGTCCTGCTCTCTGGTGGGTCTGGGGTTCAAGTCCCGCTTGGGGTGCCTTGCGGCGAACTGGTGTCCCGTCCTGGGTGTGTCCTCTCCCCCTCTGGCCTTTCGCCCAGGCTCCAGTTCCCTGCAACCCTGTATGGGACAAGTGGTTCTGAAAATGTGTGTGTATTCTCCCTGTTCCTAATGTGTTGTGTTCTGTATTTGTTACCTGTAAATTTGTCCGGTGACTGTTTACAGGCCCCCAACAGATTACTGTTCCGTACTGTTTTCCGTTTGTTTATTAAGACCCAGGATTTTCCTTGTTCTGATTAATGTTTTTTCTTTTAATCTGTACCTATATCTACTTTTTGCTCACTTGCCTGCCACCTCCCCTTCCACATCACTGGCTAAGTCAGGAGTAGGTTTTTCCGTGTGTAACGTCTTCATAATGGGCCTGGAATATACTGTATAGATGTTATTTTTCATTCAGGCCTCTGTGTTTTCTTGCACTTTCTGTGACGTGATGTCGTTAGGGGATGACTATTTAATGAATTAAGTTGATTTGCTCACCTCTCTCATCATACCTTTAGTAAAGCCTTCCTTTTTAACCCATCCCTGTATTATGATTAGGTGGTGTACAGTCTGTAATAATTTCTACTATGTTTTGATTAATGCTCCATTTAATATTAAATGCACACACACTAACACAATGTCTACAACTGCTTGTCCTAAGGTGGGTGGCAGCAAACTGGAGCCTAACCCGGCGACACAGGGTGCAAGGCTGGAGGTGGAGGGCACACACCCCGGACAGGATATTAGTCCGCAGCAAGGCACCCCAAGCAGGGCTCAAACCCCAGACTCACCATGCAGCATGCCCTGGCCAAACCCACTGCACCTCTGCACACTTGCTGGTATTGAATGTTTGTTTATAATTATCTTTAAGACTGCTTGTCCCCCGCCATGTCCTTTTGTTGTGCTAATACATCAATTCTATTCTGTAACTAGGGGGTGCAGTGGCGCAGTGGGTTGGACCAGGTCCTGCTCTCTGGTGGGTCTGGGGTTCAAGTGCCGCTTAGGGTGCCTTGTGACGGACTGACGTCCCGTCCTGGGTGTATCCCCTCCCCCTCTGGCCTTACGTCCTGAGTTGCCGGGTTAGGCTCCGGTTCCCTGCGACCCCATATGGGACAAGCGCTTCAGAAGGTGTGTGTGTGTATTCTGTAACCTTTCCCTTTTATTACTATAATAATTATTAGTAAGTAGCACGGTGTTGGGCCCAACTATTCAGAGTATTAGAGAAAGCAATGTACACAACGTACAGTTAGTTTGTTTTCACCATATGAACAAATGTTCATCACACGAGAAGCTGCATTAAACTCAGTATCACCTTCCCACTAGTTTTTTTTTTTTTTTAAGTACTCAAACATTTATGTACATTACAGGAGTAGCTGTGTAAAGACTTGGAATGATCTTAAAGTCATGATGCATGAACATTTACACCTTACATGAACTTAAGAGATCATGGGCAAAGTGAGTCTGGAAGAGGTGAATTTTAAGATCCTTTTTAAATGTTGACAGAGATTCAGCAGTTGTGAGTGAGAGGGGGAGGTCGTTCCAACACAACGGAGCCAAAACTGAGAACCTCTGTGCTTTACCTTTTGTGTGTGGGACCACCAAGCAAGCAGAAGTAGACGAGTGAAGCAGTCTGGTTGGGGTGTAGTGGTTGATCAAGTCTTGTAAATAGCTGGGAGCAGTTCTATTGATGATTTTGTAGGCAATAACCGGGGTGTTAAATTTGATCTGGGCAGTTTTAGGAAGCCAGTGCAGAGAAACGAGTAGAGGAGATACATAGGAATGCTTCGGCAAGTCAAACACAAGTCGGACAGCAGTATTCTGTTTCAGCTGCAGAGGTTTGATGGCAGTAGCAGGAAGGCCACACAGGAGAGAGTTGGAGTAGTCCAGATGGGAAGTCACCATGACCTGGACAAGTAGTTTGGCAGAGTCAATTGTGAAGTAGGGGCGGATCCTGTGAATCCAGGATGTATCTGCAGGATCGGGTTGTGGCTTTGAGGTGCTTAGAGAATGACAGACTCATGTCAGTTGTTACTCCCAGACTCTTAGCCAAGGAGGGAGGCAAAATGAGTGCTGCTACCTTTGGAACCAAAAGTCATAGGTTTGAATCCCACTTCAGGCTGTAGTATCCTTGAGCAAGGTCCTTACCCTAAATTGTTTCAGTAAAGGTATTCACTTGGATATTGTAGGATACTAGGGAGAAAAGTATCAGTTAAATGAATGAATGTATTTATTACAAAGTTTTACAGAATATAACCCACGAAAAATGTTGTTTGAAGCCTTTATTTAATGTAACCGTGGTAAATGCGACTGGAGCAAGAAAGAAGTTGAGTTATGAACAGACTTCCAGTTCCTCTTGTGTTTGTAAGTTCAGATGTCAGTGTGCATAAAATGTATAAATTTGTCAATATATTATCAAAGTGTACATGAACTAAATTTTCTTGACCTTGGAAAGTGAACAGATATTTTACTAGAAGACAAACAGAATATTTTCAACACTGAAGTACTCCTAATGACTTCATGTACTCTTTCAGTCCAGCTCTATATATTTCGTCTTAAATGACTAAAAGATCTGTTTTAATTTTCAGCATCAGGTATGTAGACAATAATACTCTAGTCATGTTCGTTTTCAGCCAATGACATTTATTGGTGTTCAGTTACAGGAGGTAAATTCAACAGGTGAGCAGTTACTGGTTTCCATAATTAATAACAATTTTAGATATTTACAGTACTTCCTAAGGTAAGTATTATGTCTTGTTAGTACCCTGCCCGTTTGGTTGGTTGGCGGGAGTGTTGGTTTGGTGGGTTCAATGTGTTGGAGAAGGTAGCTAAGCTTTATGGTCTTGGGTCATGGAGATGTCAGTTGGCTACACTGAATGTTCTCTGTGGCTTCATATTGGTTAGATTGGGGCTTTGTGTACAGCCATTGATAAATACGCATGGGGTATAACATCTTGTCCTGTTAATATTCATAAGTTCTTGAAAAGTTCTACACAAAAATGTTACTGAGTCAGGTTCATTGATAAAACAAAGGAATAATTCTGTATTTCTCTACAAAACGTTCTGTTTTATCTACATTCCTGTGACTTGAAGGAAAATGTTTAACTTTTATTTTCACTTTTACTGATGTTCTATAGTACAAAACTAAATTCTTCATAGCTGAGATATTCCAGTCCACAACAACCTAATGAACATTTTAAACTATTGGCTCTTCTGTACACATCAGCATTTAAATGTCTAAAAAACAGAAAAAGTCTCAGTTATTTGTTTTCTTTGCATCTAGTTGTGAATATTTACCAGATGTAAAATGTTTTCTATGTTTATCTGATTTATCCTGTCACATGTCTTTACATTGAATATATTTTAACAGAGTGATTTGATTAAATAGATCTTATTTCTGTAGGAAAACAGACCATTTAAATATGTCTGACTGAATACATCATATTTTCATTAAATTATATATTTTAATAAGAATGAGGTGTACTTTTCTGTGCCTTGATATTGTAGTGTCCTGACGGGAGCCTGACATGGATGCCTGTTGCTATTACGTCCGAACACGAACAAAACATAGAATGACCCCATGTGCAGAGTGATGTTAAAAGTGCACTGTGCAGATTGCAAGACACTCGGTGGAAGTGAAACAGGAAATGCGAGACCAGGAAACACACACGGTGTTTCAACTACAGTGAACAGTGAAACGCTGCTCTGCGAGTATGACTAGAACCCCAAGACGTGATGAAATACCGGACTGGAACACTGGACCAGGACTGGAGAACAAGAGGCAGGAACCGACAGGACGGGCACTCGGGACTGGAACACGAACACCTAGGAAACAAGAGAGCAGAATGGAACCGCTGATTGAGAATCCGCAATCGGTTCTGCTCCGCTTGCTCCTTTTATACCCCCATGTTCTATGAGACTGTGAGCTGATACGTGGGTGTTCCCTAGCAGCACTGAGTGGGGCCGCCTCTGACCAGGAGGGGCAGTAACCCCCTGGGACGTGACAGATGTGTATATTTACACACCTGGTTTCCACAGAGACCCTTACCTGGTGTGTCCCAGTCCAAGGTCCTTAGATGAGGGGTGCTGCCTCAGAAATGAGTCCTCCTGGGGGGGTATAAGGAGGGGGAAACAATATAAAATATTACCAACCTCCCTAAAACCTAAGATCAAACTAATGAACACACACACACAAAGTTATAATCATAAATATCAAAAACCAGTTAAAAGTGCACAAGGTAACCAAATAAAATTTTGGTTAAAATCAAAATGCAGGAGGTGGAATCCTTCATACAGCACATCAATGAAGTGGACAGCAATATCAAGTTCACGCGGGAGGACATCAGTAGGAATTGTTTGGCCTTTTTAGACTGTGCAGTGTATGTGGAGGAGGACAGAAGCCTCAACACTGAAGTGCAGAGGAAACCCACACACACAGATCAGCATCTATTATTTGATTCCCACCACCCTCTGGAGCACAAGCTGGGTGTCATCAGAACCCTACACCACCGAGCACAGACAGTACCCACAAGGACAGAAAGCAAGGAGGAGGAACAAAAACACATCAGACAAATACTCAGAACGTGGATATCCGAACTGGGCCTTCGTTAAAAGTACTAGAAGGAAACCCAGAACAGACAGAGAGGAGGAGAACAACAAACGAAAGAACATCGCCATCCCTTATGTGGCTGGAATATCAGAAAAACTCAGGAGGATTTTCAACAAACACCATATCCCTATGCACTTCAAGCCCAGCAACACTCTGAGGCAGAAACTTGTTCACCCCAAAGACAAAACACCTAGGCAAAAGCAGTGCAATGTAGTTTATGCAGTTCAGTGCACTGAGGAATGCACAGACCTGTATACTGGCGAAACAAAACAACCCCTTCATATACGCATGGCTCAACACAGGAGAGCTAGTTCTTCAGGTCAGGACTCAGCAGTCCACCTACACCTGAAGGACAAGGGACATTCTTTTGAGGATAACAACATACATATTTTAGCCAGAGAAGACAGATGGTTTAAAAGAGGAATGAAGGAAACCATCTATGTAAAACTGGAAAACCCCTCTCTGAACAGGGGAGGTGGACTGAGACACAATTTATCAACCACATATAATACAGTTTTAGCATCTATCCCCAAAAAGTTTCACACCCATTTACACCTTGGGTCTGGTGGTTCTGGCCGTTCTGGCTATTAATGGGTCGTTAAGTACTGCTAATTGTAGAAAAACAGGACACCACCCAGGTTGATTTCAATAACATCCTCCAATTGGCAGGTGATTATTGGGTTGTTAACAGACCCCAGTCATGTGAGTCTCAAATGGGCTCCACCCATAGATGTTCCAAGTTTAAAACCCAAATTCCCCACCAGTCTTTTAGAACTGAAGAAGCCACTTGGATGAGTGGTGAAACGTTTTCAAAAAACTCATGCAAGTCCAGTTGCCTTTGTTTTTTTTAGATATACTATGACTTGGATGATTGAGAATCTTCACAGACATAACCAAATAATAAAAAAAAAAGCTACTAAAATTCTGTGAACAAAATACTATGAAGTCCACACATATTAAACAAGAAGAAATAAAATAAATATAAATATACAAGGGGGTAAGATACAAGTACAATATATTTTGAAGAGATGCAATTCCATAAAGCAGATGTCCATCTTCACAGCTTCAAGAACATTCTTCCATGAGGCCTTTCCATCTGTCCTTTGCTTCATGGTAGCCCCAGGTGATCACATCCAGCTTTATCCTGAACTTCCATTCAGCCAAATTTTCAAAAAAACATCATAGGCTCCCATTTTCAGTTCCTTTCGGACAAGGTTAATGTGTGCTTTCCACAATTCTCTCTTTGTCAAACTTATAATCAACCATATCCTACCAGAGGCTGCTTTACTTACCTTGGGGGACAGTCCTTTCATAATGTCATCAGAAGTCAACGCCACCTCACCGTCTAACTCCCTATACAAAAGCTCGACCAGTGACCAGATTGTGCTGACATAACTGCAATCCCAAAAAGCATGTTTAATCGTTTCCGCACATGAACACTGGGGTTGCTGGCAGTCAGGACGTCCAATCGATGCCTATGAAGTTTTTCCATCACGGGCAATTTTTTGTGAAGGCACTGCCAGTTGAGATCTTGTAGCCTATTGTTGAGCCCCTATGGCTGAATTTGGGCCCAGATGTCTCCCCCAAGGCCCAACATAACTTGCGTTCCCCTCCTGTCTAGCAAAGCATTATATAACAGTTTATGCTTGAGGAGGGTGCTAGCATCAGTGTCTGCCGGAATGATCTTACTCCATGTCACCATCTGCTTGTAGTGATCTGGCAGAGACTCGGCCTTGGTTCAGCACTGGACCAGGAATTCACCAAATCCCAGAAGGAAGGTGTCATGTTTTCGTTCCACACAATGACGGAATTAAGTGCAGGAGAAGTCTTCAAATCGATGTTTATTACAGTAGACAGACGTAATCCAAAAGAGAAGTCGGGGACAGGCGAAGGTCAGGCGATTGGCCAACAGGATACACAGGACAAGGCGATAATCGTGGTCAAAGAACAAACAAGCAAAGGTCGAGGTCGGAAGGAGTTACATGAAACACTCGGGAACGCAAGAGAAGTCACTGAAAAAGGTTCGGCAATTGCCGTCTCCTTGGCGTCCCTTTCTCTCCCTGTTCCCATCAGTGAACAGCAGGTGTTGCCGATGTGCTGGTTGATGGAGACGTGACAGAAGGATAGCCAGAGGTGAAAAAAATGCTGGTGTGGGTGTTCCAAGGGAGCTGCTAGATGAAAGCAGTGCTGCGCAAAAAAAGGCAATCAAATTCAGAGGGAAGTCAGTGACCCCCCATTCCCCCCCCGTCCTTCCCTAGGTACATCGCCTCCCTCCTCACATACTCATGTTTCCCACCCCAGACCAAGCCAAACACGTCTTGACAAACCCTTTCCGTAAGTTGCGAGGCATGGGGTAGATGTGAGCTAAGCAAAGTAAGGTTGGGAGGACATCGACTTTCAAAATCAACACCTTACTCATGAAGGACAGGGATCTCACCTTCCACAGCCCCATCTTCTGCCTAGCTATCGCAAGGCGCTCCTCCTAGTTGACCAGGGCTGCTCCTCCTAAAAGAAAAATCACACCCAGGACTCTGAGGGGACCCCTGCAGAGCAAGAGACCACTGGAGGTATCTTTTCTCGCTCCCCAGAATCCAAAGTACTTTACCTCTGTCTTCCCGAGGTTGAGCACCGAACCCAAGGCCCTACCGAACGTCTGTGTCAGGTGCAGCACTTGGGCGAGTGACTGGTCGGAGCATGCGGACAAAATGGTATTGTCCACGTAATGAGTCACCTCCCGGAATGAGCAGCCCATCTACTCCCAGGTGGGCCCGGATTGCTGCCGCCAAGGGTCGTCGCCGGGGGGGGTCGAGGTGGTCGTCAAGTTTCAAGTTTATTGTCATAGATACAGTACCATGTACATGTATCATGAAATTCTTCCTGAATGCTTCTCCACAGACCATGGACAAGGACAGAGACAATAGAAATACTGCACAAACAAAACAGTGACAAACAAAACAGTGACAATGACAGTGAGCGCACGGTTGTTAGACGCACAGTCGTTGAGCGTGTCGTCAGGTGCGCCAGGAGTGACAGGAGTGACACTTCATAGATAGTTAATAGGTAGTTATGCAGGAACTAATACAGAATTAATGGGTAGTGCTTCATTAACACTGCACTAACTACTGATAACTAATAAGGAAGAGTAATTAACTAAACTTGCAGTAACAGTTAATTATTAGTTATGTAGTAGTTACTAACAACTCTTAAATAAATGTTGTGCCTCCGGGGTGCGGTGGTACAGTGGGTTGGACCGGGTCCTGCTTTCCGGTGGGTCTGGGGTTCAAGTCCTGCTGGGGGTGCCTTGTGATGGACTGGCGGACTGGCGTCCTGTCCTGGGTGTGTCCCCTTACACCCTGAGTTGCTGGGTTAGGCTCTGGCTCCCCGCGACCCTGTATGGGACAAGCAGTTCAGAAAGTGTGTGTGTGTCGTGCCTCCTGAAGTACTACGCATATAATACAATTTTCAGATTATGCTTTTACGTCAGGAGGCTGGTCAGAGTCTTTTGAACCTTGTATGTCCCCTATCACCAGACTGAGGGTGGTGTGGCAGTGGGGTGGGTTTGATTGGTGCCTTGCTGTGTGGTGGGTCTAGGGTTCGAGTCTGGCTTGGGGTGTGTGGTGGTGCCTGCTTCCCCCTGGGTTTGCCTCCCCTGAGATGCAGAGAAAGGACCTGGCAACCCACCTCTCTTCCTGTCTTGAGTTGCCTTGAAATCCATGCAGGTGGTTACTATGGATCTGGTTTGACTCAGCACCCTGCATACATGTATCACCATACTTAATAACTCATTAAGATTGTATATTGCCATCAGTTAAATGGGTCTGTTGTGTTCTTTAACCAGAAAGAAACTTAAGAAATAAACCCCCTCTTAATCGCATCTCATGGAAAATTGTCACTAGCCAACTTACCTCATAAAATCTATACAGATTCCATGTGTTCCACCTTCGTTGTATTTGTGACATCTCTCTTTATTACTCTTTATGAGTAAATTACATAATGGGGGGAGGGGAGGTGTTCAGTACTTATCTTCTGACGTGGAGAAGTGATGTGTGATACTCTATCATGATAGCGCCGCGAATGGCCGCCTCGGTGTGGAGCTCCACAGTTGTTTTACTGTTTTTGTTAGTTTGCCCTGTCTTTAGTTATACTCCGACAATCAGTTTTACCAGGGAAGAACTGCTGAACATTCGGCAGTACACACCAAACGACATTTTACCGGTTTTCGACTATTCTGACGTTTTGCTGGACATTGCAGTCGGAGGTGCAGCGGCGCTACTCAAGCGCTCCAAGACGCGCAAGCGTGGAAAGCGAGCCGGCGCGCTTGTCAAGCTCCGAAAGCGCAACAGCGCTGCCTAGTATCCATCTGGCGAACCTCCGCTCCTTACCCAACAAAATGGACGAACTTTTCCTCCTGTCCCAAAGAAACAAGGACTTCTTAAACTCTGCTGCTCTGTGTTTCACGGAAACCTGGCCGAATGAAGCCATCCCGGACAGCGCGCTACATCTGCCGGGCTTCCAGCTGTTCAGAGCGGATCGCGACGCGGAATCAGCGGGGAAATCACGTGGCGGTGGGACATGCTTCTACATCAACGAAAGGTGGTGTACAGATGTAACAGCGTTGAAGAAGATGTGCTGTCCCGACCTAGAAGCGCTCTTCATCAACTGCAAGCCCTTCTACTCGCCGCGGGAGTTTTCCTCGTTCATTCTCGTAAGTGTTTACATTCCACCGCAAGCGTGCGTGAACGCAGCGCTGCAACAGCTGGGCGACCAGATCACTGACACAGAGCAACAACACCCGGACTCTGTTATAATCATTCTCGGGGACTTTAATAAAGCAAAAATCTCTCCCGTAAACTGCCAAAATACAGACAGCATATTACATGTCCCACCAGAGACAATATTTTGGACCACTGCTACACCACAGTAGTAAAGGATGCATATCACTCTGTTCCACGGGCAGCTTTGGGGCTCTCTGATCACTGCCTGGTTCATCTTATACCGACCTACAGGCAGAAACTGAAATCAGCTAAACCTGTAATAAGGACTGTTAAAAGATGGACTGGGGAAGCAGAGCAGGACTTACAAGCCTGCTTCGAGTGCACCGATTGGAGTGTTTTTGAGGCTGCTGCTAGCGATCTAGGTGAGCTCACAGACTCTGTAACATCATATGTCAGTTTCTGTGAGGATATGTGCATCCCTACCAGGACTCGTTTAACATACAACAATGACAAACCGTGGTTCACTGCAAAACTCAGACAGCTTCGTCAGGCCAAAGAAGACGCCTAGAAGAATGGGGACAGAGTCTTGTATAAACAGGCCAAAAACATACTGGCAAAGGAGATCAGAGTGGCTAAGAGAAACTACTCTGAAAAGCTGAAGAAACAGTTTTCAGCCAACGATCCTGCATTGGTGTGGAAAGGCCTGAAAGACATCACAAATTACAAGACACCACCCCCCAGCACCGTGTCAACTCAACAACTAGCCGACGATTTGAATGAGTTTTATTGCAGGTTTGATAAACCCTGTCTCACACCCTACACCCATTCAGACCCTCTCTCCACGAATCAATTAACACCTCCAGTAACCCCCACCTTCCCCCCTCCTGCACCTTTGATCTGCGAAGAGAAGGTGTGTCAGGTCTTTCGCAAACAGAAGACAAGGAAAGCACCAGGCCCAGATGGTGTCTCACCGGCCTACCTAAAAACCTGTGCTGACCAGCTGGCCCCTATCTTCACAAAGATCTTCAACAGATCACTGGAGATGTGTGAAGTTCCTTCCTGCTTCAAATGCTCCACCATCATCCCCATCCCAAAGAAACCCAAAATCACAGGACTTAATGACTACAGGCCTGTCGCCTTAACGTCTGTGGTCATGAAGTCACTTGAAAAACTGGTGTTGGACTACCTGAAGGACATCACTGGACCCTTGCTGGACCCCCTGCAGTTTGCTTATCGAGCAAACAGGTCTGTGGATGATGCAGTCAACATGGGACTACACTACATCCTGCAACATCTGGACAAACCAGGGACTTATGCGAGAATCCTGTTCGTGGACTTCAGCTCAGCCTTCAACACCATCATCCCACACCTCCTCCTGTCCAAATTAACCCAACTCTCTGTGCCCACCTCCATCTGTCAGTGGATCACCAACTTTCTGACAGACAGGCAGCAGATAGTGAGGCTGGAAAAATTCTCATCCAATACTCACACAATCAGTACTGGAGCCTCCCAGGGATGTGTGCTCTCCCCACTGCTCTTTTCCCTGTACACCAACGACTGCACTGCAAAAGACCCTCTGTCAAACTCCTGAAGTTTGCAGACGACACCACACTCATTAGCCTCATCCGGGATGGTGACGAGTCTGCTTACAGACAGGAGTTCCAAGAGCTGGCTGTCTGGTGCAGTCATAACAACCTGGAGCTGAACACGCTCAAAACAGTAGAGATGACTGTAGACTTTAGGAGAAACACCTCAGCATTATCCGCACTCACCATCATGAACAGCGCTGTGGCAACAGTGGAGTCATTCAGGTTCCTGGGTACCACCATCTCACAGGACCTGAAGTGGGAGCCCCACATAGACTCCATTGTGAAGAAGGCCCAGCAGAGGTTGTACTTCCTTTGCCAGCTGAGGAAGTTCAACCTGCCACAGGAGCTACTGCTGCAATTCTACTACTCCACAGTCATCCAGTGTGTCCTCTGCACCTCTATAACTGTCTGGTTTGGCTCAGCTATGAAATCAGACATCAGAAGATTACAGCAGATAGTTCGGACTGCTGGAAGAATCATTGGCACACCCCCCCCAGCTCTCCAAGAACTGTACTCGTCCAGAGTCAGTAAAAGGGCTAGCAAAATCATTCTAGACCCCTCACATCCAGACCACTTCCTCTTCAAACCTTTGCCATCTGGCCGGCGCTACAGAGCACTGAGCACCAGGACAGCCAGACACAAGAAAAGTTTCTTTCCTCAGGCCATCTGCCTCATGAACAGCTAAATCCCCCTAAAGAGTAAAACAGTGCAATACACTATGCTATTTATATTTATAACTATTTATCACATCATATCTCTTACTCACACGCCCTTGCATTTGTATAGAACATACCTGTGCATACAGACAATGTCTAGGGACTATTTTTGTATATTGGGTACTTTATATTTTTATATATTTTTTATCCTTCATTCACATATTCTATTTTCTCATCTGTGTTGTCACTGCCATTCTGTCTGTGCTGTGGAAGTTTCTGTCACCAAGACAAATTCCTTGTATGTGTGAACATACTTGGCAATAAAGCTCGTTCTGATTCTGATTCTGATTCTGATTCTGGAGGACCTTGATTCAGTGTAGAAAAGAATTAAACCGCAGCCATCGCTGCCACAGGCACCAGCCTACAGGTAACACATCAAATCATTCACAAGGTTTTAAATCTAATTTCATTTAAGCGAAGTATATAGTCACGATCCACATGGACGATACCTCTAGTGACCAAAGGGGGTGCCACTCAGTTCCACTAATCCAAACCCGCACACCTATTCACAATTTTGTGTGTTTATGTTCCAGTCCCGAGTGCCTGTCCTGTCTACTCCTGCCTTTTGTGCTCCAGTCCAGGTCCAGAGTTCCATTCTGGTATTTCATCACACTTCCGTGTTCAAGTCCCACCCACAGATCCATGTTTTACTTTTCACCTTTGTGAGAATACACTGTGTGTGTCTTATAACACTGATTCTGATTCTACAATACAGTATCTTAGAAAATATAGTGTGTTTTTTTCTACATTGACTTCAACTCACAAAAGAAATTATGTTTAATAAGATGTATGAACCCTTTGTTTTATCAATGAACCTGACAGTAACATTTTTGTGTAGAACTTCTCAAGAACTCATCAATATTAAACAGATGAAATCAGTGACATTTTTAAGTGTAGTACAGCCTATTAATGACTACAATTATCCTTTCTTTATTCCACTGTACCTGCCTCATGTGGTTTCCCACCTGCCTCTGTCAATAACACCACTTTTATTATTATTATTATTATTATTATTATTATTATTATTATTATTATTATTGAGAGAAGTGAACACAGAGGTAGAGGCTAATGGAAAAGCAGTTGAAACAACCAGCTGCTGCCACTGTCAGTTACAAATTCAACTTTAGATAAACGTACTGGTAAGTTGTGGCGAAGAAAGAGCCACACAGTAGGATTTTAAGGTGCAGGACAGCAGATTGTGTTAACAAAATTAAGGTAATTGATAAACAAAAGTCCCCCCAGTGGGGGGTCCTTCAACAGGGAATATAAACCAAAACCCAAAATGTGCACACCTCCAGAATAATTCCATTGAAGTCTTCAGGCTAGTTGCGTTAAACTCGGTACAGGTACCCCTCAACTGGTAACAGCTGGCTGCCATTATTCAGTTAACTCTGTATCACCTTCCTCTTATCCTCATTTTACAATACAATATATAAAAATATGGGGTGCAGTAGCACAGTGGGTTTGACTGAGACCTGCTCTCCAGGGGGTCAGGGGTTCAAGTCCTGCTTGGGGTGCCTTGCGACGGACTGGCGTCCCGTCCTGGGTGTGTCCCCTTCCCCCTCCGGCCTTACGCCCTGTGTTGCCGGGTAGGCTCTGGTTTCCCGTGACCCCGTGAGGGACAAGCGGTTCTGAAAGTGTGTGTGTGTGTGTGTGTGTGTGTGTGTGTGTGTGTAATTTTACCAGACAATTTGAGCATAAGTACTGTGCTCAAGTGTATTACAATAGTAATCAGCATTCAAACCTGAGGCCTTCAGATCCAGAAGTAACTTCTCCAACCGGTAACTTGTCAGTTGCTCTCAGTGTGTGTCTGTTAGGGAAGAGGGCGGTAGAGTTGTTGTGGACCCAATTGCGGGTTCTATTATTGTGGAAACCAAAACAAGGAGTAAGCGAGGATCATAGTCGGGGACAGGTGTGAGTCGCTCGAGGTGCAGATGATGTTCTTGGGGCGAGACAGGAATCTAAGTCAATTGAACAAAGCAGGAGATCTGAAACTGGGAAAGCAGCAAACAAAGAATGAAGGGCAAAGAACGATGAGGGACTGGAAGGACAAGGAGTTAAGTAGGGTTCTTTCACTATCACAGGAGATGGGGGTAGACTCAGGGGGCCACAGAGGCACAGCGAGTAGTGCTGCTATCTCCCAGCCCTTGGGTGGTGCCAGAGGACATGGGTTTGACCGCACTCAGTCTGTGTGGAGTTTACATGTTCTCCCCATGTCTGTGTGGGTTTCCTGAACATCCATGGCGCTCCCCTGTGTACGACGTCGTGGAGCTCTGAGAGTCAAGCAAGCTAGGGCAATGACAACAGATCACGCTAGGATACAACAGCAACAGATCACATTAATGGAAACAACAAGACATAAATTTAGTTATGACCAGGCGACTTTAATAGAGCTAAGAGAGCGAAGTCGGAGTTTACTCTTTGATTCGAGTGTGCTGGCCTCCTTCCCTGAGCTACTCGTGACGCCAGACCGAGCCCCAGTAGGGGGCTTTCCTAATAAGAACAGGCCGAAGAAGAGACGCAGAAGGCGGGGAGGAGCCGAGCGGAGACTCCGGCGCTTGGTTAGCAGAGGCAGGCTAACCCTCCCGGCCATACTGTTGGCTAATGTCCAGTCTCTGGAAAATAAAATGGACGAAGTGCACGCACGGATATCCACGCAGCGGTACGTACAGGACTGCTCCATGCTGTGTTTTTGTGAAACGTGGCTGGGACAGGATACGCCTGACGAACTCATAACACCGGAAGGCTAGATGATCTTCAGAGCCGACTGCGATGCGGTGGATAGCGGCAAGACTCGTGGTGGAGGAACGGCCATCCTTGTCAAGCGGACCTGGTGCACTGACTGTAAGGTTATTTCACAATTCTGTTCTGTTGACCTTAAAGTGTAGACCGTTTTATTTACCCAGAGAACTACAATGTGTTACTGTGAGTGTTGTGTACATCCCCCCCTCTGCCAAGGAGGAGGCTGCACTGAACGAACTGCACAACATGATCATCAAGCATGAAAATACATATCCTGACAGTGCTTTCATTATCTTGGGAGATTTCAATCATTGCAATCTCAGGAAAATTATGCCAAAACTTTTTCAGTTTGTGTCCTTTCCCACTAGGGGCAAAAATACACTGGACCATTGCTATAGTAACATCAGGAACACATACACAGCTGTGCCTAAACCTCACTTTGGGAAATCTGACCACTTGACAATCTTGCTAAAGCCCACATATACCAAATGGCTGAAGGCTAACCCGGTCACAGTCAGGATTATTAACATCTGGACTGACAGTGCACTGGCTAATCTGCAAAGCTGCCTAGAGGTCTCAGACATGAGCATCTTCAAAGATGCTACAAACAACATTCACGATTACACAGAGACTGTCAGTGACTACATCAGCTGGTGTACTTCCATCTGTGTCCCCTCCGGAACTGTTCGGGTTTTTCCAAACCAAAAGCCCTGGTTCAATGCTGATGTACGCATGAAGATCAGGAAAAGACGTGAGGCTTTCAAGTTGGGGGATAGTGAGAAGTACAAGTGGGTCCGATACGATCTACGCAAGTCAATTAGAGCGGCAAAAAGGGCATATTCCCAAAAACTTGAAAGCCTCTATCTGCAAAACAACATACGTAGCATGTGGCAGGGAATCCAGGGAGTCACAAACTACAGGAATAACACAGACAGCACGGAGGCTAGAGACACCACTTTACCGGACAGCCTCAACAGTTATGCTAGATTCGACAGACTCAACGTGGATACCCCCATCAAGCTCCCCTGTGACCCTGAGGACTCTGCTTTCCAGGTGACACACACACACAGGTCCTGAAGGCTCTGAAGCAGGTGAATCCCTGTAAGGCAGCAGGTCCAGATGGCGTATCACCCAGAGTCCTAAAGACCTGTGCTGAACAACTAGCAGATGTGTACATGGACATTTTCAACCTTTCCTTATCACAAGCAGTAGTCCCGCGCATATTCAAGTCCTCCATCATTGTACCAGTTCCAAAAAAATCAGACGCTTCCTCCCTGAATGACTTTAGACCAGTGACACTCACACCAGTAGCCATGAAGTGCCTAGAAAAACTGGTACTTACTCACATCAACTCTGTGGTCCCTGACACCAGTAACCCTCTACAGTTTGCTTATCGTCCTAACAGGTCGGTGGACGATGCAGTGGCCATGGCCCTCCACCACACTCTACAACACCTGGACTGTAGCAGAACATATGTCAGGATGCTTTTCCTGGACTATAGTTCTGATTTTAACACCATCCGGCCAGGAAAGCTGATCACCAAGTTGACTGATCTTGGGGTCCAGACTACCACCTGCAACTGGATTCTGGACTTCCTCACAGACAGACCGCAGGTGGTGAGGATGGGAAGAAGGGTCTCTGGTGAGCTCACGGTCAGCACAGGATCACCGCAGGGCTGCTGCCTCAGCCCGAAACTCTTCACTCTGTACACCTACGATTGTGACTCCACCCAGGATGACACGGTCGTCATCAAGTACGCCAACGACATGACCATCCTGGGTCTCATTAAGAATGAGGACGAGTCAGGGTACAGGGCCTCAGTCAACAGCATTCTGGTCTATGGTGAGGAGAACGACCTTGTCCTTAATGTAGACAAGATGAGGGAGTTAATCATAGACTTCAGGAAGAAATCTTCCCTTCTGCACTCTCTCATCATCAGGGGGACTGAGGTGGAGAGGGTTGACAGTCACAAGTTTTTGGGGCTTCAGGTGACAACGAACCTGAGCTGGACTGAAAATACTGCTGCCATAGTGAAAATGGCTCAGAAACGGCTTTACTTTATCAACTTGCTCTAAAAGGCTGGAGTGAGCGTCCGCCCCCTCACACAAGCCTACGGAGGACTCGTGGAGAGCATCCTCACTACTGCCATCACTGTCTGGTATGGCAACACCACCCAGGCAGAGAGGAAGGCCCTCCAGAGAGTGGTGAACACAGCAGAGAGGATCACTGGGACTGATCTTCCATCTGTGGATAACATTTATGCACAACGCTGTAAGAAAAAAGCCCAGAAAATCACTGGCGATATACATCACCCAGCTCACCTTTTCTTCAGGTACAGAAAGTCAGTTTACAATCTGAGGCACAGCAGAGCGGACAGCATAATCACACACAAAACACAGTTTTACAACAGCTTCTTCCCCGCCACAGTGAGACTCATGGCATTAACTGCATAAGGACTGATTTAAGATTTCGGCTACCTCATACAAAGTGCAAGCTATAGGTGCAAGAATAAAATGTGCAATAATAACATGCAATAATCATCAGAGCATTAATATTATTATTATTAACATTAACCATTAGCCTGTTAATATTACTATTAACAGTATTATTGTAGTCTTTACTGTGTATTTCACTGTGTATGGGATATTTTACTGTGTGTGCTTTGTGTGAATTGTGTTTTTTATTCCTGCCCCCCCCCCCCCCAAAGTATTTGCTCCCCTCCTTTTTTTAATAGTATTTCCTCCTTTTTTACTATTTACTCCCTCTTTAACTATAGTTATTGTATTTACTGTATTATTTTAGCTTTATTTATTGAAGTTTTAGAGTATTTATTGTGTACACGTTGTTTTTACGTTTGACTCTCTCAGCATCGCTCAAGGATTCTTATGTGCCCGGACCATGTGTACGTGTACAAATGGCAAATAAAGTTCTGTTCTATTCTATTCTATTCTATTCTATTCTATTCTATTCTACACAATGCTATTTTTATTTATAATTATATTTATTTATCACATCATAGCTCTTACTTACATTCCCTTGCATTTGTATATAGCATACCTGTACATACATATAATGTCTAGTGTCTATTTTTATATACTGTGTACTTTATATTTTTATCTTTATTCACTTATTCAGTTTTTTTTATCTGAGTCTTGTCACTGTCATCCTGTCTGTGCTGTGGAAGTTTCTGTCACCAAGACAAATTCCTTGTATGTGTTAACATACTTGGCAATAAAGCTCATTCTGATTCTGATTCTGATTCTGAAAAGACAGCCGGTAGCGTAGTAGTTAGAACTACTGTCCTTGGACCCAAAGGTCACAGGTGTGAGCCTCACCTCTGGCTGTAGTACTCTTGAGCAAGGTACCAAATTGCTAAATTGCTCCAGTAAAATTACCCAGCTGTATAAATAAGTAAATAATTGTTACTTCAACACTGTAAGTTGCTCTGGAGAAAAGCGTCAGCTAAATGAACAAATGTAAATAAGTGTAAAAGAAAGCTGCTTTGGTGTTAATCTAAGGTGGATGTATCACCATGGCCATGACCTGGAGTTCCATACAGTTTATGCTGAGATAATGGATGTTATGCAGAATGTATCTGCAGTTGTGGGTTTGATACACTGAGAGAAACACAGATTTGATTCCATTGCTGTTCCCAGACTGATTTGAGTGCTGCTTGGGGTGTCCTGTGACAGACTGGTGTCCTGTCCTGGGTGTGTCCCCTCCCCCTTCCAGCCTGGTGTTGTTGGGTTAGGCTCCAGTTTGCTGCAACCCTGCTTGGGACGAGCGGCTTCAGACAGTGTGTGTGTGTATGTGTGTGTGTGTGTGTGTGTGTGTGTGTGTGTCTGTCTGTCTGTCTGTGTGTGTTACTCCCAGACTCTTAACCAGTGAGGTAGGGGGTGAAATGATGAGTCTAACAGGATGCCTCCAAATATTGTGACCAGTTGTGTGCCGAAGGCAGCCACACAGGTATAGTGAAGGCACCTGACTGTGGGTTGTACCTACACATCAAAAGGTTTTATTAAGGAACCAAATCCAAACCAATCTGGCACATGACTCCCTTGAGAGCAATTAAACCAAAGTAACAAAACAAGACTCATAGGACTCAAAACCGACCCCAGGTCAGGTCAGGGCAGGTCGCATCAGATCCGGTCAGGTGAGGCCAGGTTAGGTCAGGACAGGTGAGGTCTGGTCCAGGGAACTCTTCTTCTCCCTCAAATTTTCCTCAAAACTGCTCTCCAAGTCCTCAGACCAGCTGCTTTAAAATTAATTTTTTCTCATTTTGCAGCAGCTGGTCATCACTATGTGGTTTTGCTGAGGCTGGTGAGGACTGTGTGTGTGTGTGCGCGTGCGCGTGCGTGCGGGGGGGTTCTCTACCCATTGAGCCCCACCCCCGACATGGGTGTACCCCCCGCCAGTTCACAGTACATCTACAACACATTCTGTATGATGGTTGGTCTGACATTAGGAACATGGAGGACTGACAGCCAAATGGACATTTTAAATTTGCTAACATATAATAAAATAAAATATTTCTGTGTTGGCTGATTAGTGCTGAGCTGCGCTATGTCATCTAAGCAATGTGAAATACAGCTTGAACATGTGTACAGTGTAAAAACTGAATGCTTACTGTGCCCTGCTTTACTCAGCCTGAACAGTCACAGAACTTTTTACACAACACTGCATGACCACATCATTTCTCTGTATCTCAGCACACTTCTTCACACCAGTGAGATGTGGCACTGTGGGGAGAGCAGAGAAAATGCAATAATAAAAACGGGAAAAATAAAATAAAAAAAGACTCATTACATTTTCACAACTTTTCATTCAAGTACCTTACTCGTGCGTACAACAGCAGTAGGTGCAATTTGAACCCTTGAATCCAAGTGTAGAAGCTCTAACCACTACGCTATCAGTGACACCACTTGAGGGTGAGAGAAACACAAGATACATACAGTATATGGGGTGAAGTAAAAGCAGAAGGAAAACAGAATATGACCTCAAGACCAGTTGGACAAAGTGCTCAGACTGGCAGAGTAGCCGAAAAGGACGTGAAGAGGAGAATTCTGGGAGACATTTACTGTCTCTGATAGGGTCCACCTGGAGGTTCTGGACACTAACAAGCAACATGAAGATCCTCATTGTCACCTTCTGTCTGCTACCTGGTACGTTCTCCCCGATGTCAGTCCCACTGAACACTGTCTCAAACAACTGTGTCCACATTGGTGTGTCTTTACACTATTTTACTGCACAGCAGTAAATAACCCTAAAAGTGGAGTGTGTGGTGTACCGTGTCATTGCAGACAGTTGCAGGACCTTTATAGTAATACCACAGTTGATGTATCTTCTTTACAATCAACTCCTGTTTTATGCTTCACCTCTTTTGTGCTCAGAAGTGGACACAGTGACTGGACATGAAGGACAGGACGTCACTGTTCAGTGCTCTCACTCTTTGGCACGAAGCAATGGGAAGAACTTCTGTAAGGGACACTGTTCCAGTCATGCTGACGTTCTCATTAAAACCAAAAGACAAAGGAATAAGAAGAATGGAAGGTTCTCACTGTATGATGATGGACCAAGAACCTTCTGGGTGACCATCACTGGACTGAAGAAGACAGATATACTGGGACATACTGGTGTACGGTGGAATGGTCCATTGCAGACACTTTCACAGAGGTGTATCTAACAGTACTCAATGGTACGGTTTGTCACACTGCTTCACCTCACATACTATCATAAAAAAGTGTTTTACTGACACTGCTCCTCACCCTGGTAAACATCACTGTCTCGTCCACAGCTCATTGGCCCACAGCGCCACTACCTGGCACCTCTGCACTCAACCAGGGTGGAGGACAAATGACAGATATCTGCTTGTCTCTGTTTCTGCTTCCTGTAGGAATGGCTGCGTTGAGCTCTGCAAATTCATAACAAAAGTCATCATTGTGTGTCAGGAATTATGGGATGAGGACAGACTTTTGCTCCAGAAACGTTTCTTTCTGCCATGAGGGTGATGACATCTGGGCCTAGCACTTCAGGCCGCTTGAGTGTCAGACATTTTTAGGACCTGGTGCAACATGGGACACAACATGGATGGCAGAACTCATGTAGTAATGGATTGCCGAACCCTGTACACCCTACGTCTACATGAAGTTAGTGCAAGTCAGCGGTTATGAGAGCAGCAGAAACAGATAAAACTGTTATCTTTGTGGGGTGACAGCTGAGTGCCCAAACTATCACCTGATGAACATATAATGAAAGGCATTGAGCCATTATTGTGCAACCCAGAGCCACTCGTTGTCTACATGTCACGACACCATCAGAAACGTTCATGAAGGACAAGTGGAGACATGACCTCTCTAATCCCACAGCTCATCGGATTCCACCCCGGTAAACCTGCTACTGTGCCCTCAATGGCTCCCCATCCTCCTGTACCCTCAGGAAGCACCACAGCATCCAGCCAAGATGGGAATCCAGGCACAGGTACCTCCTGTGCTTGTTTTAGTCCTCATCTCCTTCAGTAATGACTGAGCTCATCTTGTGTTTGTCACAACTGCTCCTCAACTCCACACTTTCACTTCCACTTTCAATTTGTGGAAAGTGTGGAGCTCAGTAACAGTCATCAGCAGCTCAACTTACCGGCCTCTCTAGGTCATGGAAACGTTGAGATCTGACATCTCTCCAGTGATACAGATGACGTGAGATGTCCTGCAAGGTATAATGTCCATCTTTCTCAGTAATTCTACACAAGAGGAAGTGCACAGTGGGTGTTGCTGCTGTCTCACAGAGCCTGGCCTGTTTGGGTGAGGGTTCAAATCTGGCTCAGCCTGGGTGCAGTTTACATGTTCTCTGCATGGGTTTTCCTCCTGGTGCTCTGGTTTCCTCCCACAATCCAAAGACATGATGTGTTTCAGGTTCATCAATGATTCTGAATTCCCTACAGTGTGTGTTTGTGTGTGGCTACACTGTAGTGAACTAGCATCTCACCCAGAGTTTACCCCTCTTAGCTTGGTGCCCAGCAGCTCTGGGATGGGCTCTGGACCACCGTGACCCTGACAAGGTGAAGCAGTTAACGGAAGTGAGAGAAACAGCACATACATAAATCAACAGCAATACTGTAATTACGCAGCAATTGCAATGATGTGCAAAAGTAACAAACTTCTCAGCATACAATAAAACCAAAGATCCAACTTCCCTCAGGACATCCCTGACCACAGTAAACCACAGTCCAGGCTGTAGTCATGCAGCGTTAAGATCCACATCTGTAGCGACACTGAGATGAGATTATGGTGAAACCTAGTACAGGGGTTTAGTGGCAGTGAGAGGTGATAATCTCCAAACAGGGGGAGTGCAGCTCCACAAACAAGACACAAACGCTGAGGAAAGAGCGGCTCAGAGATGTCAGACAGCAACACAAGTTGTGAACTATGAAGCGCAAAAAGATGATGCTGTCAGAATGAGGAAACAAGCAACCGCAGCTGTGCAAGGGCCGCAGCCACGTGTGCAGAGCAGTGATGAGGATGCGGGTCAGAAAGCCCTCCAGTACTTATAAGCAAGCATTGCACATGACATCATGACAGTCCCACCGCTGCTGCAATACCCTCAAATGCAGTACTTACTTACCCTGAATTGCCCCAGTCAAAATTTCCCAGGTGTATGAACAAGTAACACACACACACAGTGTCTGAACTGCATGTCCTACTCAGGGTCGCGGGGAGCTGGAGCCTAACCCGGCAACACAGGGCATAAGGCTGGGGGGGGAGACACACACCCAGGACAGGACACCAGTCTGTCGCAAGGCACTCCAAGCGGGACATGAACCCCAGGAAAGCAGGACCCAGTCCAAACCACAGCGCTACTGTGCCTCTACACCCCCTGGGGGCAGAGTAAACCTCACTAAATGAGTGTTTTTCATGAGATTTCCTTAAGTGTTAAAAGAAGATTAGGAAAACATTGCAAAAATGGATGTGAAACACAACTGTCCTGCGTGTATCAGTCTGACTGTTACTGGGCGTTGCTACGTTACGGTACGTGGATGATACATTTGACAGTGGAGGAGGTCAAGGGTTAAGGGTCAAGGAGAGCCCCCCCCAAGAGGGTTAAGGCAGGTAGCTACTAACTAGATGACTAGATGTCATCATGGCTACTAATAGTCCACCTCGTAAACAAAAACGATGAGAGAAGTATGAAAAAAACAATGGGAGACAGAGCACCAATGGCTTAGCAAAGTGGAGAACAAGTTTATGGAGAACTGTAATTTAAACTATGTTTGTAAGAGAGATTTTTATCTCAGCCACGGTGTAGTATGCGACGTAAAACAAGATGCGTCCACAGAAAATCATCAATGGAACGACCAAGGAGCAATTTCCAGTTTTTTTTTTTTTTTTGCACCCACCTCACTTGATGCTAATATGGTTAGCTATTGTTTTTTATGTTGTATTACACAGAGACATCTTCTTTAAACTTTTACTTTTCAAAATATATTGGAAAATGCATAATCCATTGGTTAAAATACATTTCCAGTATAAAACATTTGATTTGAGTGAGCTACAAGCAAATTAAATGTCTCAGATTCATTTTAGCATTTAATTCAGTCAAGCAGAGACTTCCTTTTTACACATACACATTAGCTAGAAATAAATTCCGAGAGTCCCTTATATTGTCCCTGATTTTCCTACAGAGAACCCAAGTGTCCCATTTTTTTTTCTGCAGAGGTTGGCAACTCTAGACACTGGAGCAATTATCTCGAAAGTTGAGTTTGTTTAATATTTATTGTATGTGATAATCAACAACAGGTGTACAGTTCAGGCAGAGTTTTACCAACAATAAACACCATCAGTGGGTCCCGCTTCAGTTCGTTATTCATCCAGGTAGTAATAAAGTTTTTTAATTATCCTCGGTTAGTCACTCTTTTTTATCACTGTGACCTTTCAGAGTCTTAAGGAAACATTAAAATAAAACAAAATAAATACAGTCCATTCTAAGTCACACCAACAATGAAACAGTGATAATAAAACGAAACAGACCCAGCACACTAGTATCTATTCCATCTCACACAGGGACACTGAGGAACGACTCCAAACCCTAAATGCAGGACAGAGGGGCTCAGTGAATGTGGAGGTGAACCTGTACAGGAGAGTCAGTTCACCAGAGGAGACGCTGTAGAAGGACAGAGTGCCGGACACACAGTCCACATACACTCCTACTCTGGGGGAGGGGGGTACAGCTATGGCGATGTGTGTGTTATTGTGACTGACAAAGTAACTCCAGTGAGAGCAGAACAGAACCCAGGACTTGTCGTTGAATCCAAGCCCACAGTCATCACTGTCTCCTTTCCTCCTGATTCCTTTATAAGTCACTCCTATTACAGCTGCATTTTCAGTCCACTGAACCTCCCAGTAACAGCGACCAGACACACTCTCTACACACACAACTTGGTACCAACAGTCAAATCTGTCTGGATGATCAGGATGTTTCTGTTCCACTTCACTCCATGTCACTTTCCTGTTGTCCGCAGATAGATACAGGTGTGTGTTTGCTGTGCTGGGGTCCAGTGTGAGCTGGCAGGAATCTTCAGATGAAACACAGTAAAAACAGTGTTAAATGTCCAGATTAAACCCAAATTTCACCAAATCCTGTTTATGTAGCTGTGTGACACTGTATTACTGGCATCTGTATCAGACAAACTGACATGATTTTTTATTTTCATTTTATTATTTTATTTTTCTTGTTTTATTCTTAAAAGTTAATTATAACATGATGGTGACATATCCTTTTTAGGACATTTCCATATTTCACTAACTGAAGTTTATTATTTGGTTGGAACTCAGGATAGTAAATGTCTCTGAGGTCAAGATTAAATCTCTCTGAAATTCCACTGGACCTTGTGTGATCATTCAGTCACCAGGTTACAGATGAACTTCTGTTTTCTCTGAGCTAAACGTCACTTTAGAGAAAAGTGTCTCATAAATGAATAAATGTAAATGAAACTGTATTACAGTTTATTGTTTTTGTAGTGAACTTTCAGTTGTCATAGTGTATGAAACACTATGAAAGTGTTACTACATGTATGTAAATGTAAGGCAGTGCTGAAGAACAGAACAATTTCAACACTTTACTCTTTACATTTACATTTATTCATTTAGCAGACACTTGTCCAAAGCGACAGACATCTCAGCAAAAGTACACTTTATGCATTACATTAAGAGAAAGAGACATAGCTGCAGACATGACTCAAGTAAACCTAGTTTGTTACCTACCATTTGCTGCACCGAGGTTCATCGTTCAAGTAGGTGCATAAAAACACAGGATAGACAAATCCCAATACCCTCCCACCATTTTTTTTTTTTTTTAAATATTATAAGATACACAAGCAAGCAAATACAATGCCGGAGTAGTGGCTGAATAAAGGCTTATCTGGGGATGCTCATGAAGTTACAGTGAATGAACATTTACACCGTACATAAGCTTAAGAGATCTTGGGCGAAATGGGTCCGGAAAAGGTGAGTTTTAAGACCCTTCTTGAATATAGACAGAGCTGCTACAGTTCTGAGTGAGAGGAGAGGATCGTTCCACCACAATGGAGCCAGAACCGAGAACCTCCGTGCTTTACCTTTCGTGCGTAGTACCACCAAGCGAGCAGAAGTAGATGAGCAAAGGGGTCTAGCTGGGGTGTAGCAGTTGATCAAGACCTGTAAATAGCTGGGAGCAATTCTATTGATGCATTTGTAGACAATAACACACACACACACACACACACACACACACACACTTTCTGAACCGCTTGTCCCATTTGGGGTTGCGGGGAGCCAGAGCATAACCTGGCAACACAGGGCGTAAGGCTGGAGGAGGAGGGGACACACCCAGGACAGGACGCCAGTCTGTCGCAAGGCAACCCAAGCAGGACTCGAACCCCAGACCCACCAGAGAGCAGGACCTAGTCCAACCCACTGCACCACCACGCCCCTCCTTAGACAATAACCAGAGTCTTGAATTTGATTCGGGCAGCTATAGGAAACCAGTGCAGAAAAATGAGAAGAGGAGATAACATGGGAACGTTTTGGCAAATCAAACACAACTTGTGCAGCAGCATTTTGTAGAAGCTGTAGAGGTTTGATGGCAGTAGCAGGAAGGCCACACAGGAGAGAGTTTCAGTAGTCCAGATAGGAAGTCACCAGGGCCTGGACAAGTAATTGGGCAGAGTCAATTGTGAGGTAGGGATGGATCCTACGACTATTATGCAGGATGTATCTGCAGGACCAGGTTGTGGCTTCGATGTGCTGAGAGAAAGACAGACTCGTATCAATGGCAGCTGATGGCAGCATGCATCTGGAGAATGTCAGTGCGCTAAATGCTTTCACCATCTTGGAGCACGACGTGAGGAAAGCCTTCAGGAGAGTGAACACTAGGAAGGCTGTAGGACCAGACAGCATCTCAGGTCAGATCCTTAGAGCCAGTGCTGACCAGCTAGCACTAGTGTTCACGGAGATGTTCAATCTCTCCCTTGCACAGTTGGTAATCCCCACATGCTTCAAACAGTCCATTATAGTTCCTCTCCCAAAGAAACCCCGGCCTGCCTGCCTCAACGACTATCGCCCAGTAGCTCTGACCTCAGTTATGATGAAGTGCTTTGAAAGACTGGTTAGAGACTTCATCACCTCTTCACTACCTGACACCCTAGACCAGGGGTCGGCAACCTTTCGCATTAAAAGAGCCATTTGGACCTGTTTCAAACCAAATAAAACCCATCTGAAGCTGCAAACTCAGTTTGATCCCTAAAATGAAGAAAACACAGCATATATAGTTTGCTTACACTTATGCTATGTATATGTCACGCGGAACACAGGGAGCCGGGATAGCTGAACCCAAGTGCAGCATTGTTTGTCTGGAGACGAGGGATGAGGCAAGTTTCCGGTGTCGGGGACAGGCGAAGGGTCAGTCGATCAGTGGTCAGGGTCAGAGAGAAGATCCATGGACGAGGTCGGGAGACGTAGCAAAGGGTCGGTCGAACGGCGAACAGGACAGGAACGAGGATCCGTGGATGTGGTCGGGAAACAAAGCGAGAGTCAAAAACTGGAGGACATGAAATGAAGCGATGCTTGTGCATGAAGTGTCATGGGAAAGGGCGGTTGTCCCTGACGAGATTCCGCAGGGGTATGGGACCTGAAGAGGGTCTTTATACGGTAAGTGATTACGTGTGAGTTAGTGCGGAGTCAGGTGCTTGTGCTGTGGGCGTGGGATGTGACAGTATATAAAGACTACAACTGTTACATTTATGAAATAAAGGAACTACAAAGAGAAAACAACTGACATTTTATTTCTGAATTATCTGTAACAACGAAAACAAATTCTTTTGAACTCTAAAAAAAAAAGACACTGGCACGTATAAGTTTATTTATCCCTTATTTGTGGATTTTTTAAAAAGAAATCAAAAGAGCAAACAAAAAAATGCCAGTTTATTCTAAAGGTTGCCGTCATCGGTTGATTTCCTCAGTCGCGCAGCTACAGCAGTCAGCCGCCAACCTGAATATAAAACATAACTACATTAGTTCAGGGTCCAATATAAAAATATATATTTGCAAAATAATAACTCATTAAATGATTTCGTTCACTTGGTTAATGTGACTTCTGCTCCTGAACCTCACTGCACAGCTGATTAATATCAGGGCTGTAAGACGCCACTTTGATCTTCACGCAGGATTGCAAGCTGTCATCCGTGAGGGGGTCAAAAGTTTAAGACAAGTCACTTGCCGGGCGGTGACAGGTGACGCATACAGTGGTATCAACCAATACAGAGCTGAGACGCAAATTTTGATTGACAAAATATTACGTTTTATTGTAATGCTACAAGATCACCTTAATCTCCAAAATAATAACTATTACATTGATAAAACTAACTAAATAACAAAATAATTTAAATAAAATAGCCATTTATTCACATTATTTTTTCAACGCCTCGGGGAACCACGGCAGAGGGATGAAAGAGCCGCATGTGGCTCCGGAGCCGCGGGTTGCCGACCCCTGCCCTAGACCCATTACATTTTTCATACCATCCCGATCGTTCTACTGAGGATGCCATCTCATACCTCCTACACACTGTTTTAAACCACCTGGACACCAGGAGGGGAATTATGTTAAAATGCTGTTTGTAGATTACACTTCAGCATTTAACACTATAATTCCCTCCAAACTTATAATCAAGTTGGACGACCTGGGAATCACATCACAGAGAACCTTTCATGGTTACATCACATCAACACCTTGACAAAGAAGGCCTGTCGGCATCTTTACCATCTTAGATGCTTAAGAGACTTTAAACTGCCCTCTAAGGTGCAGAAGAATTTTTACATCTGCACCATTGAGAGCATCCTGACGGGAAACATCACGGCCTGGTTTGGGAACAGCACCAAGCAGGATTGGCAGGCTCTCCAGAGGGCAGTGCAATCAGCTGAGCGCATCATCCGCACTGAGCTCCCTGACTTGCAGTCTATTAACAGCAAGGGGTGCTGGACCAAGGCCAGGAACATAGTGAAAGACCTCAACCACCCGAACAATGGACTTCTCTCTCTGCTGCGGTCAGGGAAGCATTTTTGCTCCCTGAAGGCCAACACAGAGAAAATGAGGAGGAGTTTCTTCCCGTAGGCCATTCGGACTTTTAACCAGGATAACAACAAGGAGTAGAGACTGGACTGTATGCACAAGAAGCACTATCTGAGCCAAATATTGCACAGCTTTTTCTTTTTTTTTTTTTCGCACAACATTGCATGCATTGCAGTTTTTTTTTATTAAACCTTTAATATTGGACTTTACATTCATTCCATTCATATACTTGAATCTGTACTGTATTCCATTTTTCTCCTCAAATACATTCTAATTTGTATTTTTGCTGAGGTGTACATTGCTTTGGAAAAAAACATCTGCTAAATGGATAAATGTAAATGTATTTTGCTCTATATTTCTAATACATTTTTATGTGTAAGGGTATGTAGGTTATGCCGAAGTCAAGATGCCAGATAGAAATTAAGAGGTTGATTTGGGAAAGAAGACAGTTAAAAAGACTTTGGAAAAAAGCAGATGAAGGGAGGAGGGGTATCTTGCAGGAAGAGTTGAAACGTAGACTGTTATTGCTGAGGAGAGCAGAGAGGCTTAGTTTGAGAAGGAAGAAGAAAGAGCAGGCTAGAGTTGCATTTTTCAAGGACCCATTTAAATTTATGAAGTCGTTGCTTGAGCAGGAGAAGACCAGTTGTTTAAATGTTCAGAGGAGGGAGTTGGAGAGTTATCTGCAGGAAATGCACACCGATGGTGAAAGAGGGAGGGTTCTTGAAGTGCCTGCAGATATTCCTCCATTAGAGAAGATTGTGGTGCAAATATATATGTGTTCTCCGAGGCTGAAAGAGGTACAAGAGGTAGTGCAACATGCGAGGGCAGCATCTGCACCGGGACCCAAAGGTGCCCCGGATGTCATAAAATTTTTATGGAAGCAGATGGTGGTTGTATGGGGGAAAAGCTATCATTCTGAAAGAGTGGCAGAGAGCAGGAGGGCTATTCATACCCAAAGAGAAAGTTGCTGCAGAGATAGGGCAATTCAGGTCAATTTGCCTCCTTAATGTTGAAGGTAAGATGTTTCTTCGTGGAGTGGCACAGAGGTTGTCTGCATATTTGTCATCAAACAATTTAATTGACACATCTGTGCAGAAGGCAGGAATTGCAGGATTTTCAGGTTGTCTAGAACACTGCAGTTTGATCTGGTATCAGATCAAGGAGGCTAAGACGGAAGGTAAAGACCTCCACGTGATTTTTTTTTGGACTTGGCAAATGCCGTTGGTTCATTACCACATGTTTTGTTGTGGAAGGCATTTGATTTTTTTTAAAGTCCCAGAGTGCATTACGAGACTGGTTAAGGTGTATTTTGAAGGCATTCACTTTTATTTCTGTCCCAAACAATACACCACATCTTGGCAGCGGTTGGGGATTGGCATAATGGCGGGATGCACAACCTTGCCTTTGGCTTTTAGCATGGTTATGGAGATGATAATAAGATCTTTGAAATGGATGGTTGGAGGTATGAGGCTGAAGGACGGTACCCGCCTACCACCAATCAGAGCATATATGGACGATATGACCGTGCTCGCTACTACTGTCCCGTGTACTTGTAGCTTATTAACAAAGTTAAATGAAAATCTAAAGTTGGCTGGATTGAAAGTTAAACCTAGCAAGTGTAGGAGCTTGTCAATAGTCAAAGGCAAGTTATTGCAGGAAAATTTTTAGATTGATGGGGAAAGGATTCTGTCAGTGGTTAAAAAGCCAATTAAGAGCTTGGGCAGATGGTATGATTCTTCATTAAGCGATAGGAAACAGGTAAAAGGATTAAGAGAGGATGTAGTGCAGGCAATTAATACGATTGATAAATCTTTTTTACCTGGGAAACTGAAGGTTTAGTGCTTGCAGTTTGGTATATTGCCTCATATTAGGTGGCCGCTAACTGTATACAAGGTTTCTATATAAGACGTGGAAAGATTAGAAGGTGTTATGAGCAAAGCTATAAGGAGATGGTTGGGTGTTCCTCAGGGTTTGAGTAGTGAGGCTTTGTATGGAAAGGGGTGTGGTGTCTGAAAGGAAGGTACACCGTTCTTTGGAGGTTTTACTGAAACAAAGCACTGGAACACTCAGAGTGCACAAATAAAAGAGTTTATGAAGAACAGCAGCTTGTGTCACAAACTCACTTCACACCGCGGACCCTCGTCTCTTTTCGCGCGAAAAAGCCCGCGTTATATATAGTGCCGCCAATAACAATTCCCGCTTCACTTATGAAATAACCAATGACAATTATCCTTTGTCAACTTACACCCTACAGGCTGGCAGGAACCTTTCTTTTACAAAACTCTCAATGATTCGTTCTTGGTGTAAAACACCACACGGGGGTCTTGCAGTTGCCACTAACTAGTGTAGTAAAAGAATTCAAGTGTGCCAAGTTTGGCTTGGAATTGATGTTGTCAGGCACAAGGGACCCAGTGGTGAGAATGGCTCCTGGTAGATTAAGAACAGGACGTAAGTGTAATCCACGGGAAGCGGTCGCGCATGCTCAGAGAGCACTCGAGCACAGAGATGTGGTCAGTCAGGTGTAAGTAGGTAGGGCAGGGTTCAGTGCTGGTGATCCGATAAAGTTGTGGAGCAAAGCTAAGTTGCCAGAGAGGAGGAAAATGGTTATTGGCTTTATCTGTGAACAGGAAGAGGAGACAAGATGGGCAATTGTGACGTCGCACAGAGTCCAGGGGGGATAATTGGCTTAGGAGCATGTGGAGAAATGGAAGATCGCCTGGTGTGATGTGTGGGCGATGGACGCCGGTTGTATTAAGTTTATCATTGGAGCCACCTACGATGTTCGTCCTACTTCACAGAATCTTAGACGCTGGATAGGTACGGAGCAACTTGTAACTTGTGTGGTAGTATAGCCTCTTTGAGGCATATTCTCTCCGCATGCAAGGTTAGTTTATCTCAGGGAAGATATACATGGAGACACAATGAAGTGTCAAAATTCTTAGCATGCTTGTTGGAGGATAAACAATCTGAGGTCAACTCTCTCCCGCATTGCGGGAGAAATAAGGTAATTTCTTTTGTGCGGGAGGGGGAGAGTGTTACATGTCATGCGCATGGGCGTGGTGGTATGGGTTCTAAGTGGGGTGAAGTGCAAGATTGGAAGTTGGTAGCGGATGTGAGAAAACAGCTGCAGATGCCGCAGTCCATTGCAGTCACGGTACTGAGACCCGATCCTGTACTGTACTCCGAGGGCACATGGGTAGTGTACGTCGTTGAGTTAACAATACCTTTCGAAGACACAATGGAGGATGTCTTTGAGAGGAAGAAACTGAAGTATGCTGAGTTGGCTGCTGAGGTGAGGGAGCAAGGCTAGCAACAACATATCACTGTTGTTGGATTTTGGTTTTAGGGGTTGGTCGTTAAAAGCAGCGATTAAAAACTTGTCGGAGGTAGCAGAAAGATCCAGTGGTTGTGGATAAAAAGGCAGCAGAATGTTTGGGATGCTCAAGAATGCAGACTTGAGCTGGGAGGTATTCGCTTATGTGAATATCAAATGGTAAGTCTTGTTGTTGCCTCCATGTGCTGATGGGGTGTGTTGATTGGGTATTGGTCAGTGGGTGGTTAATGGATTGCTGGAGTGGGAGGTTTCTTGGTCGGCGGAGTCACCGGGATTGCACTGCAAGCATGGAGGGGGGTGGGTCTGGGATGCCAGATCTTGCCATTGAGCCTTCTGGAGGTGTTGTAGGCTTAATTCAATGAAAAATCAACAAAAGAAGGTGCCCGCTTGACAACCCCAGCAAATTGCTCGTCATGGCTCTCGGTGAGGAGAGTAGTACCTGTCCATTATGTGGGTTGAGTTGCAGGTAGAGGGAGATATTCTGAGGAGGGTTGGGTGGTATATAGAGTTTCAGGGGGAATGGAGTACTGGTGCCCCTCCGTGAACCACCACATTACCGTGGTGGAGGGGTTTGAGTGCCTGAATGAGTCCAGGAGCTATGTTGTCTGGGGCTATATGCCCCTGGTAGGGTCTCCCATGGCAGACAGGTCCTGGATGACAGACGAGACAAAGCGCGGTTCAAAAACCCCTTATGAAGAAAAAATCAAGGCTTTCGTTTACCCCGCCCGGTATGGGGTCACCGGGGCCCCACCCTGGAGCCAGGCCTGGGGGGGGGGCTCGCATGCGAGCGCCTGGTGGCCAGGTCTATGCCCACGGGGCCTGGCCGGGCTCAGCCCGAAGCCATGACGTGGAGCCGCTCTTCGGTGGGCTCACCACCTGCCGGAGAGACCGTAAGGGGCCGGTGCATTGTGATTTGGGCGGTGGTCGGGGCTGAGTGCCCGGCCGACCCAAACCTCGGGCGCCAACTCCTGTTTCTGGGACTTGGAATGTCACCTCACTGGCGGGGAAGGAGCCTGAGCTGGTGCGGGAAGTTGAGAGATACCGTCTAGATATAGTCGGGCTCACTTCCACTCACAGCTTGGGTTCTGGAATCACTCTTCTCGATCGAGGGTGGACTCTCCACTATTCTGGCGTTGCCCAAGGTGAGAGGCGGCGGGTAGGTGTGGGCTTATTAATAGCCCCCCAGTTCAGCCGCCATGTGTTGGAGTCTACCCCGGTGAATGAGAGGGTCATCTCCCTGCGCCTTCGGGTCAGGGAACAGTCTCTCACTGTCGTTTGTGCTTATCCATAATGAACACCATGTTCATGCATAAGGGTGTCCATCAGTGCACTTGGCACCAGGACACCCTAGGTCGGAGGTCGATGATGGCCTTTGTAGTCGTTTCTTCTGACCTTCGGCCATATGTCTTGGACACTCGGGTGAAGAGAGGGGCTGAGCTATCAACTGATCACCACCTGGTGGTGAGTTGGATTCGATGGCGAGGGAAAAAGCTGGACAGACCTGGCAGGCCCAAACGTATAGTGAGGGTCTGTTGGGAACGTTTGGCGGAGGCCCCTGTCAGAGAGGTCTTCAACTCCCACCTCCGACAGAGCTTCAACCAGGTCCCGAGGGAGGTGGGGGACATCGAGTCTGAATGGACTATGTTCCGCGCCTCCATTGTCGGGGCGGCGGTTCGGAGCTGCGGCCATAAGGTCTCCGGCGCCTGTCGCGGCGGCAATCCCCCGACACGGTGGTGGACACCGGAAGTAAGGGATGCCGTCAAGCTGAAGAAGGAGTTCTATTGGGCCTGGCTGGCTCATGGGACTCCTGAAGCAGCTGACGGGTACCGACGGGCCAAACGGAGCGCGGCTCTGGCAGTCGCCGCGGCAAAAACTCGGGCTTGGGAGGAGTTCGGTGAGGCCATGGAGGAAGGCTTTCGGTCGGCCTCAAAGAGATTCTGGCAAACCGTCCGGCGACTCAGAGGGGGGAAGCGATGTTCCACAAACACTGTTTACAGTGGAAGTGGTGCGCTGCTGACCTCAGCTGAGGATGTTCTCGGGCGGTGGAAGGAGTACTTTGAGGATCTCCTCAATCCCTCCGACACGCCTTCCGTAGAGGAAGCTGAGGCTGGGGACTTGGAGGGGGACTCGTCCATTACCCTGGCCGAAGTTGCTGAGGTAGTCAAAAAACTCCTCGGTGGCAAGGCTCCGGGGGTGGACGAGATCCGCCCCGAGTTTCTCAAGTCTCTGGATGTTGTGGGGCTGTCTTGGCTGACACGCCTCTGCAGCATCGCGTGGAGTTCGGGAACGGTGCCTGTGGACTGGCAGATCGGGGTGGTGGTCCCTCTTTTTAAGAAGGGGGACTGGAGATTGTGTTCCAACTACAGGGGGATCACACTCCTTAGCCTCCCTGGGAAAGTCTATGCCAGGGTACTGGAAAGGAGAATCCGACCGATAGTCAAACCTCGGATTCAGGAGGAGCAATGCGGTTTTCGCCCTGGCCGTGGACCACTGGACCAGCTCTATACCCTCACTAGGGTGTTGGAGGGTTCATGGGAGTTTGCTGGGCGCACCCTTAGGGATAGGGTGAGGAGCTCAGTCACCCGGGAGGAGCTCGGAGTAGAGCCGCTGCTCCTCCGCATCGAGAGGAGCCAGTTGAGGTGGCTCGGGCATCTGTTCCAGATGCCTCCCGGATGCCTCCCTGGTACAGTGTTCTGGGCTTGTCCCATGGGGAGGAGGCCTCGGGGCAGACCCAGGACACGTTGGAGAGACTATGTCTCCCGGCTGACCTGGGAACGCCTTGGGGTTTCCCCAGAGGAACTGGAGTAGGTGTGCAGGGAGAGGGAAGTCTGGAGGACTCTGCTCGGACTGCTGCCCCCGCGACCCGGCCCCGGATAGCGGAGGAAGATGGATGGATGGATGGATGGAGTACTGGTGGCATGGTTGGTTTGTGTCCAGTCCCCTTAATTTTGGCACAAGGGTTTGAACATCTTTCCCTGTGTATTATTGTATGATTTATTATACTTCTCTTATTCCACATTCTTAGATTACTATATTTTTATTTTACCAGTATATTTTTATCTTACTTTATTTTTTTTATCCTATTTTCATCATTATATATTCTTCATATTTCTGTAGTATGTTTCTAATTTCTACTTTATTTGTATTGCCTTATTTTAATTATCTGTACTATTAGTCTGTATTATGGAGAGTCTGAAAAGCATTTTACTGCACGTTGTACTAAGTATGGTTGTGTATGTGAGAAATAAAATCTGAATTTGGCTAAGAAAATTTTTTGCCCCAACAGACTAAGAAAATGTGTGCTCCAATTGTCATCAACGAGGATGGGAGACAGGTGGTAGGGTTTAGACCCAAGTGTGGGTATGTTTATTTCAGTGCAAAACACAGGATCAGACAGAGAACGAAGGTTGTGGACAGGCGTGGGTCTTCCAAAATGCAGGTGTCGTTTTCAGGGGCGAAGCAGAACTCAGTAACCGGGTGAACAAGCAGGGGTCAGAAGCCAGGAGAGTCAGGATCAATGAACAGGAAATAAGGTGCTGGGAACAGACCGCTAAATGACAAGCCAAGCAGGTAGGCACTGTAAGATTCCGCAACCCTGTGCACTGACGGCGCTCCATATATACCTGGCCATTCTGATTAGCAACAGGTGTGGTTGCTTGGCTTGCTGTTGTGGGTGTGACACCAGTGAACTTAGAAAATTCTCACAACATTTAGACTTAGAAATTTTTTCTCTCCGATGGACTTAGAAAATTTTTACAACATATAGACTTCGAAAATTTGTGCTCTGATGCATTTATAAAATTTGTGCACCTATGGACTTAGAAAATTTTTGCCAAGGATAGACTTTAAAAAATTGTGCCCTGATGGACTTAGAAAAATTTTGCCCCAGTTGTCATGTACACGTCCGCACCACAATCGACAGCACCTGAAGACAATCAAATGCCTGATGACAATTAGAACACTCGGCTTTAAAAGACCCTCCTCGGCTCTTTCACGCTTGCGGAATCTCAATGAGACAACCATCCTCCTTAGCACTCATGTCCCAATCTCCTTTGTTTCCAGTCCCTGTTCTTTGTTCCCCAGCTTCTGGCCATTCGCCTCGTCTCCTGACTACGTCCACAGATTTTCAGAATCTGAATCAAAATCAGAATGAGCTTTATTGCCAAGTATGTTCACACATACAAGGAATTTGTCTTGGTGACAGAAACTTCCACAGCACAGACAGAATGACAGTGACAAGACACAGATGAGGAGATAGAATATGCAAATAAAGGATAAAAAATATATAAAAATATGAAGTACACAATATACAAAAAATAGTCACTAGATATTATTTGTATGTACAGGTATGTTCTATACAAATGCAAGGGAATGTGAACAAGAGATATGATGTGATAAATAGATATCATTATTAATATAAATAGCGTTGTGTATTGCACTAGGGGGTGCGGTGGCGCAGTGGGTTGGACTGCAGTCTTGCTCTCTGGTGGGTCTGGGGTTCAAGTCCCGCTTGGGGTGCCTTGTGGCAGACTGGTGTCCCGTCCTGGGTGTGTCCCCTTCCCCCTTTGGCCTTACGCCCTGTGTTGCCGGGTAGGCTCTGGTTCCCCGTGAGGGACAAGCGGTTCTGAGAGAGTGTGTGTGTGTGTGTGTGTGTGTTGCACTGGTTTACTCTCTAGGGGGGATTTAGCTGCTCATGAGGTAGATGGTCTGAGGAAAGAAACTTTTCTTGTGCCTGGCTGTCCTGGTGCTTAGTGCTCCCACTCTGACCACTGATCGACCAACTCTTTGCCCATCCTCAATAACGAGAATTCACCTGAACTCTCGGTTTCTGACAAACGATCCTGCACTTGGGTCCAGCCGTTCCCACGTCCTCGGTTCCGCGTGACCCCAACGGACTTAGAAAATTTGTGCTTTGATGGATGTAGAAAATTTTTGCCATGTTGAATTTCAAAAATTTCTGCCAAAATGGACTTCAACTCAGTGACCTCATTTCACATGAAAAACTGGTTCAAAATCACATACATTGTACCTCATAATGGGAATAAGCTTCTTTTTCAAATTAATTTTCTCTAGGATAAGACATTTGTGAGATATTTTGTAAAAATGCTTGTGGTAAATATCCAGCAGGTGGTTATACATTGCAAGCCTGTCGGCGGACCCAAGTGCAGAGCGAGATTCGTGGTTTACTCAGGGAGATCCGAGAGTGGAGGTCAAAAGACAGGCAATTGGTCTTCAAGGAGCGAACGTCGTTACAAGGGGAATCCAAAAGGCAAGGTCGGTACACAGGCAAGAGGTCGATGATCCTAGGGAGGTACAGGAAAGTAGAAGCAAGGAACAGGAAGGAGTGGAGCAAGAGGCTAGGAGATTGCTAACAACAAGGCTGAACAAGGTTCCGCATCAGCGGCTGGTCTGACGCAGCCTTTTATGCCCCAGTCTGCACCGTGCCCCAGGTGTTCCACATCGGCTTGAGGATGTGGGCGTGGCAGTACCCCCCCCCAGGAGTGGCCCCCGACGCACGAGTGCAACCAGAAGGATGACCCCGAGGCCAGGGCGCGGGCTGGTCCGAATGATCCCTGTGGAAGTCGACGATGAGGCTAGGGTGTAGGATATCTCTCCAACAGTGTTCCTCCGGCCCATATCCTTCCCAGTCTACCAGATACTGAAGGACCCCACCACGGGAGTCCAGGAGCACCTTATCGGCATAAGCCGGTGCACCCCCATCTGGCAGGTGTATCGGGGCCGGCGCCGCTGGTGCTGGCTGGTGTAAGGAGCTGGCCAAGGGCTTGAGGAAGGATATGTGGAATGTTGGGTGAGTCTGTAAATGCTGGGGCAGCTGCAGGGACTCGGCGGGTGACTTTGAAGGGTCCGATGTACTTCGGGCTGAGTTTCTTCGACATGTAGGTCCTTGGAGATCCCGGGTTGACAACAATATCCTCTGTCCTGGTGTAAAGGAGAGGAGCCGTCAATGTCGATTGGCATGATGTTTGATCCAGACATGAGTTCTGAGAAGGTGTCGTCTTACAGCTGCCCATATCTCACTGCTGGTCCACTACCAGGAGTCCACAGCAGGCACATCACAGGAGCCTGGTTGCCAGGGGAACAGAGGTGGCTGGTACCCCAGGATACACTGGAATGGAGAGACACCTGTAGAGGTATGGGTCAGTGTGTTATGGGCATATTCTCCCCCTGGAAGGTATCGAACCCAGTGATTTGGGCACTCCAGGCAGTGTACACACACACACACACACACACACACACACACACACACACACACACACACACACACACACACACACACACACATTTTCAGAACCGCCTGTCCCATACGGGGTCGCGGGGGAACCAAAGCCTACCCGGTAACACAGGGCGTAAGGCCAGAGAGGGAGGGGACACACCCAGGACGGGACGCCAGTCCGTCACAAGGTACCCCAAGCAGGACTCGAACCCCAGACCCACCGGAGAGAAGGACTGCGGTCCAACCCACTGCCCCACCACACCCCCTGCTGCTCCAGGCAGTAACTTCAGAGAAATCAACCGATATCTTGTTACAGTCGTTCCACTTGCCCATTGGCTTGAGGGTGATATCCCAAAGTCATACTCACCGAGACCCCAAGTTTTGTCCAAAAAGCCTTTCGGACACAGGAGGTGAACTTAGGTCTCCGGTCAGACATGATGTCTTTGGGTAAACCGTAGAGCCGAAAGACGTGATGGAAAAGCATCTCTGCGATCTCCAAGGTGGAGGGGAGCTTGGGCAGGGGAATCAAGCGACAGCCCTTGGAGAACCAATCTATGACAGTCAATATGGTGGTCTTACCTTCCGACGGGGGTAGGTCTACAAAGAAGTCCACTTCTATATGTGTCCAGGGACGGTTGGGCACAGGTAGGGGCTCCAGGAGCTCTGTTGGTTTCTGAGTTGAAGCCTTGGACCGTGCGCAGACCGGACAAGCCCGGACGTAGTCCTATATGTCCTCCAGGAGGGACGGCCACCAGTACAGCTGCTGTATTCTGGCCTGGGACTTCCCAAACCTCGGGTGGCTCGCAGCCAGATGATCATGGGCCCATTGCAGGAGCGTAGTTCGCAGACCTGGGGGAACATATTGTTTTCCACCAGGTTTACCTGGTGGTTCGGGGTTTGAGTTTTGCGCTTGGGTGAGGTGTTGGGTGAAGTCCCAGTGAACAGGTGCAATGAAGCAGGACCTGGGAAGGATGTAGTCTGGGTGTGGAACATCCTGCTTTTCATCATGGAGTCGAGACAGGACGTCCACTTTGGTTTTCCTAGGGCCTGGCCAGTATGTAACAGTAAAGTTGAACCAAGAAAAGAACAGTGCCCACCTGGCCTGATGCAAGTTGAGGCGCCATGCTGTCTGCAAGTACTGTAAGTTTTTGTGGTCTGTAAGTACCAAAAAGGGGTGTTGTGCTCCTTCCAACCCATGTCGCCACTCTTCCAGGGCTAACTTCATTGTTAGTAATTCTCAATTCCCAATGTTATAATTTCGTTCGGCAGCTGACATCTTTCCGGAAAAGAAGGCACAAGGGTACAACTCCGTGGGCTAACCTTGCCTCTGGGAGATAACAGCCTCTACCCCTGCCTCTGAGGCATCCACCTCCACCACGAATGGTCACTCCGGGTCTGGTTGATGCAGGATGGGGGCTGTCGTAAATTTATCCTTGAGGGTCTCGAAGGCTCGTTGGGCTTCTTGGTTCCATGGGAGACGAGGTGCTTTGCTCACGGTAAGCATCGTCAAAGGGGCGACGATCGTGCTTAAGTTCCTAATAAATCAGTGGTAAAAATTCAAGAACCCCAGGAACTGCTGGAGAGCCTTAGAGGTGGCCGGCCGCGGTAACCCAATCAAATGCTCTGCCCGTGAGCAGGGAGAGTAGGTAGGTGATCCAGCTCTGTTTGGTGCTATAAACATGGGGCATACTGGAAAAAACGAGTTTGCATTGTAATAAGAACCCTGCACAACGAGCCAGGGTCCTGTCAAAGCAGGTCAGAGGGGTACGCGAGGACAGGGTATCTGCTGTTCCGAAGCCACAGGAGCAGCTAACACAGGTTTTCGCAGGCTGCACGAACACGTCCTGTGTCTCCAAGCTGCTTACCAGTTTGTTATAAGCAGACACGAGTTGTCGGAGCATCTGTTGAAATGCCCCTAAGCGCATTTCCCGAGCATGGAACTCCGCCTGCAGGTTGCTCGGCTCCACTGGGTCCATATTCATAGCAGAACCTTCTGTCATGGTTGGTTTCGGAAGGAAGCGGCGGACCCAAGTGCAGAGCGGGATTCGTGGTTTATTCAGGGAAATCCAAGAACTGAGGTCAAAGGACAGGCAATTGGTCTTCAAGGCGTGAACGTTGTTACAAGGAAAATCCAAAAGGCAAGGTCGGTACACAGGCAAGAGGTCGATGATCCTAGGGAGATACAGGAAAGTAGAAGCAAGGGATGGGATGCGGGAAGGCGTCAGGGAACAGGAAGGTGTGGAGCAAGAGGCTAGGAGATCGCTAATAACAGGGCTGAACAAGGTTCCGCATCAGCTGCTGGTCTGACGCAGCCTTTATGCCCCAGTCTGCACCGTGCCCCAGGTGTTCTGCGTCGTTTCGAGGGTGTGGGCGTGGCAAAGCTATTTTACTCTATTTGAAAGTCAAAACCTGATTTGAACCTTACACAGTGCATATAAAAATGAAGGATATAAATTGTGGAGTCAAATTCAACGGGTTTTTAAATGTAGAACAAGGCCATCATAAGCCATCAAGCAAAACCCATGTCGTCGCTGTTCAGCAGGTTGCTACATACTTCAACTTA
Source organism: Scleropages formosus (assembly GCF_900964775.1). Lineage (NCBI taxonomy): Eukaryota > Metazoa > Chordata > Actinopteri > Osteoglossiformes > Osteoglossidae > Scleropages > Scleropages formosus. The sequence continues at coordinate 38,262,763 of NC_041808.1, read as the reverse complement.
CTGGACCTCATTTCAAACTGAAAAATGGTTCAAAATTAGACACATTGTACCTCAAAATGAGGATAAGCTTCATTGTCGAATACAATTTTTCAAGGATAAGACGTTTGTGATATACTTTGCAAAACTCAATTTATTTTATATCCAGCAGGTTATTACACATCAGAAGATATTTTATCCTATTTGAAACTCAAAATCTGATTTAAACCTTACATAGTGCACAGAAAAATGAAGGATAGAAATTGAAGAGTCAAATTCAATGGGTTTTTGTATGTAGTACAAGGCCATCTTAAGACATCAAGCAACAACCCTTGTCATTAGGGTGGTGGGGGTGGCTACAGACTTCAACTCATTGGATCTCATTTCAAACTCAAAAATGGTTCAAAATTGCACATGTTATACAACATAATAAGGAGAAGTTGGTTTTTTCAATTTTAATTTTTCTAAGATAAGAAATTTGTGAGATATTTTGCAAAAACCCTTGTGGTTTATATTCAGCAGGTCATTAAACATTGCAAGGTATTTTACCCTATTTCAAACTCACAACCTGATTTAAACCTTGCATTGTGCACCTAAAAATAAGGAATATTAAACATGCAATGAAATTCATAGTGTTTTTATATGTAGCCCACCCACTCAATTCTGATGTGTTTTTTCAACCTTACTAGCTTGGGAGGTGAATCGTGGAGTCTACAGCAACCAACTTTGGGGATGCATCTACTGTTGCTTCCCCAATTGCAGGGTATAACTCTCGCTAGGGTGAGGAGAGGCCCAGTTAGCGTCGTGCAGCTATACTGTTATATTGTGAGTGTAAACCTCGCATGCATCACACTTAGCAGACTCAGCCCCTTTTCCTTTCCCTTACAAAAACCCATTTACACACACACAACAGAATATCACAACACTCAGGTTAAATATAAACCCAAAGAACATTTAATATAAAAACTAACTAATCTACATATATCAACATTACAGTACTCTCAACGACAGAAAACGAACACTTCTACTCAGGTTTTTTTATGACTCAGTCTCTGGTACCGTCTCGTTGGCACGCTTACTGGAACTCCTTGTCCACCACCGAGGGAAGTACTCCACCATTACTCACAGTTCCATGCGATGCAGGAAACCGACAGCAACCTGTCCTCACATCCGACATCCTCTTTCTCTTGAGGGTGGAGTGATAATGGCGAGTCCTGGCGACACTCTCTCCGCGGTCCAGTTGCGCTGGCAAAACCCAGGCACCTCCACTGCCACACTAGAGGTCACAGCTCCAAAAAACTCGGTGCAACAGTACCTTCCGTGACATACATCTTGAGTTCCCCCTCTTTCCCTTAAACTAATCAAAACCAGCAAGCCTCCCTCACACGCCCGCTGGCTGTTAGGCTCGCGTAGCTTATCGAAACAGCTGAGTGAAAACTGGCTCGTTCTCCTAGCTTGAGCTCCTGAAAAAAATTCCTTTCTCCTCACGCGGTTTTACAACCTCTCCTTCCTACTCCCTCTTCTTCTCCAGAACTTCACGCCCCGCAAGGTCGCGCAAACTTTCCCAACCAACACTGATTGGGCAGTCCCTAAATTACATTTTTCCTGCCAATGAACACCGAAAAAACTTATAATATAGGAACAAAAAAAAACATCAGATTACAAAACCATAATCCTCTCCATATTTATACAGCTATTTTATACCAATAAAGTTTACACACCAAATACATAAACACAACATGGGAAGAGATTGCATAGGGGCTACATATATGTAGTGCAAGACCTTTATAAGATAGAGAATAGAATAGAATAGAATAGAATAGAATATACTTTATTGACCCATTTCTGCGAAATTTGTCTTGGACAACCATGACACTGCCAGTGCACAACTGTCACACCCCCAGGAACGAGCGGAGCAGCAACACCTGTGGCTAATTGATGACACACGGGATAAAAGGAGTTTTGAACCACACAACGACGTGGATTCTTGCAAACGCCCTCATGGTTTTGCAGTTTCAGCGGTTTCTTATCCTGTGCCTACAACTTCTGTTCCTGATTCCTGACCATCGCCTGTTTCCTGACCACTGAGTTTCTCTTGCTCTTGTTGTGACGTTCGCACCTCTAAGACCCTTTTCCCGTCCCTGACATTGATCGTGTCCTGCCCTTCGAACCTGGAGAAAGGAATAAAAGCAACCTGCAATTGGGTCCACAACCTACCTGTCTGTCTCCAGTCCGTCTGTTGTCATGACAGAAGAATCTGCCGCTTTCGTAGACCCAGCGGAGTTGCAGCGCCTGCACGAAGCGGTGTCCACGCATGGAGTCCTGCTCGGCTTCCACGACCAGACCCTGCAGCAAATTATGACGGCTCGCCTGAGAAATGCCGGGGATTTATTATGCAGTGTGAAGTGGTGTTCGCTAGCCACCCACACGTTTATAGCTTGGATGCCATCAAAATCACCTACCTAATTGCGTTGTTAACCGGACCCACGCTGGACTGGGCTACAACGGTCTGGCACAAGCAGGAACTCACCACCTATGAGTGCTTTCTTAAGCAGTTTCAGGCGGTATTCGACTACCCGCTGTCGGTGCGCTTCGCCAGCGACTGCCTGATGGTGATTTTGGGATTCACATGGCTGGAGAAGCACGACCTGGTCTTCTCCTGAAGCCAGGGGTGGATTAGTGATGTGGGGACCACAGTGCGCCTCCTTTTGCCTGAATCTCCCCTGTCAAGCTACCACCGTAGAGAGCCCGGAGACGGCCAAAGAGTTCGTCGTGCCATGTGAGTATTGGGACCTAGCCGAGGTGTTTAGTAGCAGTAAGGCAGCTACCTTATCCCCGCACAGGCCATAGGACTGTGCCATTGATCTGCTGCCAGGCACGACTCCCCCTAGGGGTCAGATTTACCCTTTGTCCCTGCCCGAGCAGAAGGCCCTCCAGGAGTACGTGAAGGAGGGTTTGGCCTCCGGCATCATTAGATCATCCATTTCCCCAGCAGCTGCCGGGTTCCTCTATATTATGAAAAAGGACAGGGGCTGCGGCCTTGCATTAACTATCGGGGACTGAATGCAGTCATGGTCAAATACCTGCATCCCTTGCCACTCATAACCGTGGCGCTGGAACAGGTCCATGGGGCTCGAGTTTTTACTAAACTGGACCTGCAGAGTGCATACAACCTCATCCAGATGCGGGAGGGTGATGAGTGAAAGATCGCGTTCAGCACCTCCCTAGGCTACTACGAGTACCTGGTTATGCCATTCGGCCTAGCGAATGCGTCATCCATGTTCCAGGCCTTTGTCAGTGATATCTTGGGAGACCTGGTTAACAAGAGAGTGCTCGTCTACCTTGATGACATTCTCATCTACTCCAAGATAATGGATCAGCATGTCCTCCTGGTGAGGCAGGTGCTACGGAGGCTGCTGGAAAATCAGCTGTACGTTAAGGGAGAGAAGTGCATCTTCCATGAAAACCAGGTCTCCTTCCTTGGGTTTGTCCTGAAAGCTGACGGCCATGGATCTGAACAAGGTTCAGGCGGTGCTCTACTGACCCCGATCTATGATGATCAAGGCCCTACAGCATTTTTTGGGCTTTGCTAACTTTTATCGCCACTTCATCCAAGGGTTCAGCTCGGTGGCAGAAGCGCTGACAGCCCTGACACAGGGTAAAAGGGCGAAGCTGGCGTGGACCGAGGAGGTCCAGACCGCATTTCAGACCCTTAAAGAGCGGTTCATGACAGCATCGACCCTCCGGCACCCGGATCCCTTGCTTCCATTCGTGGTGGAGGTGCATGCCTCGGAGGTAGGAATCGGTGCTGTCCTTTCCCAGAGACAAGGTAATCCTCTGAAACTTCACCCATGTGCATTCTTCTCGAGGAAACTGACCCCAGTCAAGCATTATTACAATATTGGGGACCGGGAGCTATTAGCCATTAAATTGGCTTTAGAGGAATGACGACACTGGCTGGAGTGCACTAACCACTCGTTCCTGGTGGTCACGGACCACAGAAACCTAGAATATCTGCACAGTGGCTTAACCCCCGGCAGGCGCGCTGGGCCTTGTTCTTTACCTGTTTTCAGTTGAGGGTGTCTTACAGGCCAGGGTCGAAGAATTCCAAGGCAGATGCCCGGTCCCGCATCCACAGCTGGGACCTGGACAGGGAGTTGCCCACTTCCATATTGCAAAAATATTGCATTGTGGCTCCAGAAAGGTAGCAGGTTCAGCAGGAACTGCAGACAGCACAAGATGAGGACCCAGGACCTGCGGGAGGGCCAGAGGGGAAAGAGTACATACCCGTCCAACTCCAACTGTCCCTCCTGCACTGGGCTCACGACTCCCTGGCAGCGGGACACCCAGGTCACCAAAAGACCTTGTCCTACTCCAAGACCATTACTGGTGGCCGTCCATGAGGGAGAATATCTAGGAGTACATCGAAGCCTGTGAGATGTGTGCCCAAGCCCAGACTCTCACTCAAAAGCCTGCAGGTCTGCTGGAGCCGCTCCCTGTCCCAACGCACCCCTGGTCACATGTGTCCATAGATTTCCTAGTAGACTTCCCACCATCCGAAGGTAACACCGTCATTCTCACAGTCCTCAACCGATTCTCCAAGTCCTGTCACTTGATACCGTTACCGCAGCTCCCCTCAGCTCTGGAAACTGCGGAAGCCCTGTTTCACTTGTATGACCTTCCGGAGGACATAGTCTCCGACCGTGGCCCATGGTTCACCTCACAGCTCTGGAAGGCCTTCTGGCGGAAGCTGGGAGTTACAGTAAGCTTGACATCGGGGTATCATCCACAGGCTAACGGGCAGGTCAAGAGACTCCATCGGGACCTGGGACGGTGTCTGAGGTCTTATTGCAGCCAGAGGCGGCAGCACTGGGCCCGAAATCTACCGTGGGCAGAATATGCCTGCAACTCCTTGCCTCATACCTCCACCGGAATCACACCTTTTCAATGTGTTCTAGGGTACCAGTCTCCTCTATTCCCCTGGCATCTGGAGCGCACTGAGATTCCCACTGTGGACGCTTGGTATCAGAGGAGTGAGGAGACCTGGAGAACAGTTACAGCCTGGCTACACAGCAGCATGCAACGGTACAAGTGTCAGGCAGATCGCCACCGGAGGTCCGTCTCCTTTCATCCTAGCCAGTGGGTATGGTTGTCCACCAAGGACCTGAAGATGAGGCTCCCGTCCCAGAAACTCAGCCCCCGCTTCATAGGCCCATATCAGATCATTCGGCAGATGAATCCGGTCGCTTATCACTTACGTCTCTTCTCATCTGTCCGGGTCCATCCCTCCTTTCATGTCTCCTTCCTGAAGCCATATCGAGTGTCACATCTCCAGGCTCCGCAGGCTTCAGAGATGCCCCCGCCAGTCCAGGTGGGTGGAACCCCGGCGTATCAGGTTAAGAAACTCCTGGACTCCCGAAGACGTTGGGGCCGGCTACAGTATTTGGTTGACTGGAAGGGTTACGGCCCAGAGGAGCGCAGCTGGGTGCCAGCAAGAGACATCCTAGATCCTGACCTGATTGCGGAGTTTCACAGAGACCACCCGGATCTCCCGGCACCCCGGAGGCATTTGCCCTGGCCTCAGCAGGCTAGAAACAGATCCCTGCTAAGCTGTTATAGACTGCCGTGTAGTGTATCACAAGCCCTCTGTAAACAGCAGTTGAGGACACTTTGACATTAGCCCCTGAGACTGAAGCACTAGTAGAACTCTTGAGCATGTTGCTCAAATTTGCTGTCTGTGCTATACATATGTTTCTGTCTGTGTCTTTTCTGTTTACATCAATACCGAAAAAGGTCTCTGTTTGGTCATACAAACATCCAAAAAGTAAATGCTAGCAACACTAAATGTAAAAGAAAATTTAATGGACAGAAACCTATTGTTCAAGTAAGAATGAAACTGATGCAGTTTGGCCCCCGAGCCACCCCAGATAAAGGTACTATTGGTACTAGACAGATACTATATTACTGTGCCTAAAGATACTATAACAGTACAATTTATTTCTTTAAAAAAACTACTCAAAAGTACTTGCTGTCACGTTCACACCCACAACCCAATTGACAGCACCTGACTCCAGTTCCTGACTAACTGCTCACCCTTTAAAAGACCCTCCTCAGCACCCATACCTTTGTGGAATCTCGTCAGAGACAACCACCCTCCTTCAAGTGGTTTGTCTGGGGTTCGGGTCCTGTTTGGGGTGCCCTGCAATGGACTGGTGTCCCGTCCAGGGTGTGTCCCCTCCCCCTCCAGCCTTGCGCTCTGTGTTGCCGGGTTAGGCTCTGGTTCGCCACGACCCTGCTCAGGATAAGCAGTTGTAGCCATTGTATGTGTGTGTGCATGTGTGCATCTGTGTGTGTGTGTGTGTGTGTGTGTGTGTGTGTGTGTGTGTGTGTGTGTGTGTGTCTGTGTGTGTGTGTGTGTGTGTGTGTGTGTGTGTGTGTGAGATTACCCAGAGTTCATGACCATAGGTGAGGGTAGGGACATAGATCAACCGGTAAATAGAGAGCTTTGCCTTATGGCTCAGCTTCCCTTTCACCACTACAGTCTGGTACAGCGACCACATTACTGCTGCTGCTGCTCCCAGTCTGCGGCTGATCTCATGCTCCCTTCTCCCCTCACTCGTGAACAAGACCCCAAGATACGTAAACTCCTCCACCTGGGGCAAATTCTCTCCCCTTACGTGGAGGGGACATGCCATCCTTTTCCATGAGAGAGCCATGGACTCAGACTTGGAGGTGCTGATCCTCAACCCAACCGCTTCAGTACGCGGACACAGCTCTCGTTCCATGTGTACAGAGACCGAATGGCCTGCAGTACTGGCCCCAGCACCCCATACTCCCTAAGCACCTCCCACAGAATTTCTCGGGGAACACGGTAATAGGCCTTCTCCATGTCCACAAAACACATGTAGACTGGATTAGCAAACTCCCATGCCCCCTCAATTATCTGTGAGAGGATAAAAAGCTGGTCCACTGTTCCACAGCCAGGACAGAATCCGAATTGCTCCTCGTCCATCCGAGGTTCAACTATTGGCCAGAACCTCCTTTCCAGCACCCTGGCATAGACTTTCCCAGGGAGGCTGAGAAGTGTGATACCCCGATAATTGGCACACACTCTCCAGCCCCCTTTGTTAAAGATAGGGACCACCAGTCCAGTTTTCCAGTCCAAAGGCACTGTCCCCAAGGCCCATGCAACATTGCAGAGGCATGTCAGCCATGACAGCCCTACAACATCCAGGGCCTTAAGCAGTTCCAAGCAGATCTCATCCACCCCCAGTGCTTTGCCACTGTGGAGCTTTCCAACTACCTCAGTGACTTCCACCAGAGAAATGGACTCTGATAGCCCGGAAACCTCTGGCCCTGACTCCTATAAGGGAAGCATATCTCTCAGGTTTAAGAGTTCCTCAAAGTGCTCGTTCCACCTCCCGACAATGTCCTCATCAGTCAGGGACAGGCGTGGGCCGATCGAGGTGCAGACTTTGCTCTTGGGACGAGACAGGAATCTAAGTCGATCAGGCAAGGTAGGAGATCTGAAACCAGGAAGGCAGCAAACAGTGAATGGAGAACAAAGAATGAGGAAGGACTGGAAGGTTGAGGAGGTAAGTGAGGTTCTTTGCTATCGCAGGAGAAGCAGTTTGATTCAATGAGGTTCCTTAACCTGGTGACCTGGGACGACGTCTTTTATGCTTTTTGGCTCTGATTCAGAGCAGGTGCAGTCATTTGACTCAAGGGCGTGGGCGTGACACGGGCAGCCCCTGCCACCCTACGAGCTTTTAAACGGCTCCCGCTGGGCCTGTGCGCCACCTGGTCTGGGTGGTCAGGGTGGAAATCCGGGGTCAAAATATCCCACGCAGAAATCCAGCTCCTCTCCTCCAGGCCATACCCCTTCCCAATCCACCAGGTACTGTATGCCTCCGCGCCAACACCGGGAGTCAAGGAGTGCCCATACCATATACACTGGGGCCACATCCACCTGCACCGGAGGGGGAGGCACAGTGCCTCATGGAGCCTGCAACAGGGAGGGACTGTATAGTTTGAGGAGATACACATAGGACGTTTGGCAAGCACGTAGGTAAGAAGGTAGTTGCAAACGGTACGTCACTGGGTTGATCTGGCTCGGGATCTTGAAGGGATCAGTGTAGCAGGGACTGAGATGCAACTTGAGATCCCTGGTAGACAACCACACCCTCTGTCCTGGTTAGAAGTATAAGGTGTGGCGGTGCCAATTTAAACCTGTGGATGCTATGCTGGAGGTGGTCCTTCATCACACACCAGTTCTCTGGTGAAGTCTCTCCACCTAACCATTAGCTTGGGGGGTGGTATCCCGAGGTAAGACTCACTAAAACCCCCATCTTGCGCCAGAATGCCTTCCATACCCTGGAGGTGAACTGGGGTCCTCAGTCAGACACAATGTCATCTGGGATGCCATACAGATGACAGATGTGTTGGACTAGGACCTCTGCAGTGTCTAATGTAGTAGGAAGACGAGGTAGTGGGATGAGGCAGCATGTTCTGGAGAACCGGTCAATGATGGACAGGATGACGGTGTTACTTCTGAAGGAGGGAGGTCCACCAGGAAATCGACAGCCCCATGTGACCAGGGCCGGGATGGTATTGGCAGAGGCTTGAGCAGCCCCGCGGGTTTCTGGTTCAGGGTCCTGGCCTGGAGTGGGCACAGTGATGCAGCAGGTTTAGCCGGGGCCTGCTCTCTGGTGGGTCCGGGATTCGAGTCCTGCTTGGGGTGCCCTGCGACGGACTGGTGTCCCGTCTGGGGTGTGTCTCCTCCCCCTCCAGTCTTGCGCCTTGTGTTGCCGGGTTAAGCTCTGGTTTGCCGCTACCCCACTTGGGACAAGCGGTTTCAGAGAATGTGTGTGTACAGGTGCATGTGCATGTGCATGTGTGGGTGGTCCTGACCTGGGCAGGTCTCAAAGGCCTCTATGTATTTCTGGACATCCTCTCGGGTGGAGGTCCACCAGAAGTACCCTTGCAAGAGGAAAAGAGTCAGCTGATAGCCAGGGTGCTAGGAAATCGGGGAGTTGTGGGCTCACTGGAGGAGCGAAGGGTGGAGGCTCAACGGGGCATGCTCCTTCCTGGCTGGCTTGTCCTCGCAATCGGGTTCTTCCTCCTGAGATGACTTGAGATTCTGCAAGAACTGCCACTATACTGGAGCCACAACAGACTTTTCAGGCAGGATGGGGCCTAGCAAAACAGTAGGCAAGTCCTTAACATACATGTGGGATAAGGCATCGGCTTTGCTGTTCTTCATGCCCGGTCTGTATGATAGGGAAAACTGGAAACGAGTAAAGAACAATGCTCATTGGGCCTGGCGAGGGTTTAAGCGTTTAGCATTCTCCAAATACTCCAGGTTTCTGTGATCCGTAAGAACCAGGAAGGGATGAGTGGCACCCTCTAACCAGTGTTGTCGCTCCTCTAATGCCAATTTGATGGCCAGAAATTCCTGGCTCCTGATGTCGTAGTTGCATTTGCCTGGGGACAACTTGCGTGAAAAATACACACAGGGATGGACCTTCGGAGGTGTGCCCTACCATTGGGATAGTACCATTCTGACTGATGCGTTCATCTCGACTACAAAGGGTCACGTGGGATCCGGATGTTTGAGTATCTGAACCATTGTGAAGCCCTCCTTAAGTGCACAAAAGGCGTCAAGTGCCTCTGTGGTCCACACGAGCCGGGTTCCCTTCCCACACAGCAAAGCCATGAGGGTGCAGCCACCAAACTGAAGCCCTGAATAAACCTTCGGTAGAAATTGGCAAAGCCCATGACTCATTGTAGGGCTTTTGTGGAGGTAGGCCGGGGCCAGTCCAGAACCACTTGGACGTTATTGGGGTCCATAGCCACTCCCTGCACACTCAGGACAAACCCTTGGAATGAAACTTGCTACTAGTGGAAAAGGCACTTTTCTCCTTCAACAAAAAGACGGTTCTCTACTAACCATTCTTGGACCTGCCATAGCTGCTGGATGCGTTGTTCCTGAGACCTAGAATAGATCAGGATATCATCCAAGTACACAAGCACGCACATGGTTGACAAAGGCCTGAAATACCGAGAATGTGTTGGGACAGACTGAATGGAATAACGGTGTACTCATAGTGGTGGTCTAACGGTGGTGCTAAATGCGGTCTTCCACTCGTCCCATTCCCTTATCTGGATAAGGTTATATGCGCCCTTTAGGTCTAATTTGGCGAACACCCGTGCCCCATGGACCTGCTCCAGGGAGGCAGTGATAAGCGGCAGGGGATGAGGATATTTTACGGCTATCACGCTGAGTCCCTGATAATCGATACACGGCCGCATTCCTGCAGATAAAGAAGAACCTTGTAGAGGCAAGTGAGGTTGAGGGCCTAATTATACCGAAGGCTAAAGTCTCGGTAACATAATCTTGCATGGGCTTCTGCTCTGGCACAGACAGAAGGTAGACTCAACCCCGGGGGTCAGTGGTGCCTGGTAGGAAATCGATCTTGCAGTCTCATGTCCGGTGTGGGGGCAGAGCGGCAGCTCAGATTTTACTGAAAACCTCTGTGTAGCCCCTACGCAATTTGTTTCCATGTGTTGTTGGATATTTGGGGTGGAAAATAGTTATATAAATATGGAGAGGGTTATGGTTTTGTAACGTGATGTGTTGTTTTATTCCTATATTGTACATTTTTTTTGGTGTTTATTGGTAGGAAAAATGTCATTTAGGGACTGCCCAATCGGTGCTGGTGGGGAAAGTACTCGCGACCTTGTGGGGCGGGATGTTCCGGTAGAGAAGGGGAAGAAGATGGGGTAGGAAGGAGAGTTGGAACACCATGTGGGAAGAAAGGGAGTTTTTTTTGAGACCGGGCTAGGAGAACGAGCCACTTTGGGTTTGTTCTCGCTCGGGTGTTTCGATAAACTGCAGGAGCATAACAACCAGCAGGCGTGCGGTCAGTTGATTTTGAGTAGTTTAAGAGGGGGAACGGAGCACGTGTGTGAGAGACACCGCGTTGTACCTAGAAAAGTGTTCATTTTCTTTGTTGGTGTGAATACTGTAATGTTTATTTGTGTGGACTAGTAGTTTTATATTAAATGTTCATTGGGTTTATATTTCACCTGAATGTTGTGACAGTGGGGGTGCGGTGGCGCAGTGGGTTGGACCGCAGTCCTACTCTCCGGTGGGTCTGGGGTTCGAGTCCTGCTTGGGGTGCCTTGTGACGGACTGGTGTCCTGTCCTGGGTGCGTCCCCTTCCCCCTCTGGCCTTACGCCCTGTGTTGCCGGGTAGGCTCCGGTTCCCCGTGACCCTGTAAGGGACGAGCGGTTCTGAAAGTGTGTGTGTGTGTGTGTGTGTGTGTGTGTGTGTGTGTGTGTGAATGGTTCTTTTTTTGGGGGGAAAGAAAAAGGGGCTGAGGTTGCTAAGTGTGATGCATGGGAGGTTTGTACTCACAGTATAAAAGTATAGCTGCACGACACTAACTGGGCCTCTCCTCACCCTAGCGAGAGTCATACCCCGCAATTGGGGAAGCAACAGTACACACATCCCAAAGTTGTGTTATAGACACCACCGATTCACCTCCCATGCTAGTAATGTTAAAAAAAAACATCAGAATTGAGTGGGTGGGCTACATCTGCAAGGTCTTGATATTCTCTTGGCATGGTCAAGGGCTGGGCTACGTCGAGGCTCTCTATGGAGGTAGACCGACATAGGAGAGACAAACACATCTTCACACATTGGGATCCCCATGCGACCAATTCGTGGGTGCTCCATGTGAATACAGGGTTGTCTTCAGTGAGCCAAGTGAACCTCAAGATGATGGGTGTATCGGGGGGACCTAACAAGGAGAAACACCAGGTGCTCCCTGTGGCATGCCCTGACTTGCACTTGCGAAGGCTCCGTCCGTGACTCCACCCCCCCCCGGTGCTTAGGGGTTGCCCACTGAGCGCGCTGACTTGTAACGTGATGTCACACCCTTAGACCCAGATGTCATGAGCCTTAGCAAAGGTGGCATCCATGAAACTGTTGGCAGCCCCTGAATCCACCAGTGCGTACGAACACCTGATTCTCCTGCCAGGACATGACTATGGGTACCGTTAACTGATTTGCGGGTCCGCAGATGCCACTCACCTTTGGCTCCAGACAGGGTTCTCAAGGTGGTGGTCGGACTGGGCAGACGGCACGAAAATGACCGGAGTCACCGAAGTAGAGGCACAATTGTCCGCAGAGCCAGCGTTGCATTTCATTGGGGGTGAGGCACCCCTGCTCCAGCTGTATGAGTTCCGAGGAATTGAGTCACTGTGTTTGTTCCTGGCCCAGATTGTCAACCATGATGGCGGTCTCCACAAAACAGTCAAAGGTCCAGTCTTCCTCCCGGTAGGCAAGCTTGGCCTGGATCCAAGGCTGCAGGCCATTCCGGAAGCTTTCCAGAAGGGCTGCGAAATTCCAGCCACTTTCTTCTGCTAGAGTTCGGAACTCCAGGGAATATGTGGCCACGGTTCACTCGCCCTGCTGGATTGTCAGCAGGCGGTCACTGGCGGTGCAGGCTGAGAGTGGGTGGTCAAACAAGGCTTCAAACTGTTTATGGAAATGCTCATAGGTGGTGGGAGCACGCTTCGTCCAATCCACCATGGCCCGCTTGAGCACAGGTCCGGTCAACAATGAAAACAGATATGTTATTTAACTGTCATCTGTCTAATATACGTGTGGCAGCTAGAGAACACAAGCTCGTATTGGAGGAGAAACCCCTGGCAATTGTTGGGAGAACTGTTGTATCTTTCAGGCATGGTCAAGTGGGTCAATCGAGGCGCAGACGTTGTTCTTGGGACGAGACAGGAATCTAAGTCGATCAGGCAAGGCAGGAGATCTGAAACCAGGAGGACAGCAAACAGAGAATAGAGGACAAAAGACAAGGAGGGACTGGAAGGATGAGGAGGTAAGTGGGTTCTTTGCTATTGCAAGAGAAGCAGTTTGACTAAATGAGGTTCCTTAACCTTGCGAGCTGGGATGGCGTCTTTTAAGCTCTGTGGCTCTGATTCAGAGCAGGTGCGGTTGTTTGGCTTGAGTGTGTGGGCATGACAGTCTGTCTCAGTCTTCAGATCCAGACTAAGGACTTACATGTTTACTCAGGCATTTCACCTCGAAATTTAATTCCACTTAGCTGTGTTTACATTTTTCCCACCTCTATACCACAACATATCAAATTTATTTGTTTGTTATAAATTATTAACAATTTCTTCTTGTTGAGCATTGTCCCCCTACAATAAGACCTGAGGAGGCTGGCTGGCAGTCACAGACGCACCCCATGCTGACTGAAAATGATGAGTAGTTGCCATGATGGATGAGACGTATCTTTCTGAACTGGGAAATCAAGCTACCATACAGCAACAATGGCATTATTTCTTGTAAACTGGCTTAGAAGTCTTATTAAATCTAGAATGCCCAGGAGGGGTGGGCAGCCACTGGCCCTTGGACACCCAGAGGTTTTTTTCTCTCCTTCAGCTTTCAATTGGGAGTTTTTGTTCCTTTCCTCCATGGCCAGTAGGCATACTTACAGCTCTATAAAAGCATTATATTATGATAGTTGGTAGTCAGCTGTCTTCTTTGTTTCTTTATCTGATGTATTTGTTGTTCTTGCTTTATGCCTGTGTTAAAGCATTCTGTGTCACTGTGTGAGAAGAGCGCTCTATAAAAATTTAAAAAAAAAGAAGTGATGAATGCCAATTATATTTGTTGTGCCAGACAGTTTGTGGTAACCAGACACCTTTGGTGTTTTAGTTGTCCATTATGATCTGTTACAAAAAAGGTTCTCAACCAGTTAAATTTGCTGTTGGTATTACCTACCATATTGCGAGGGGATTTTATGCAAATTGGGTGTTTTTAAGGCTTTCTTCTTTTGTTTTTACATAAAGCAAAGAGTTGAGTGAACCTCATTAATTTGTGAATTGCTAACACGGTTTTCTAGTTCATTTTACCTTAAATCCACTTATGTTTAATTCAGTGAAAAAGCTGCATGGAGAAATGTTATATAATTTTTAAAAGGAAGTTCAGTTTTCTTTTGCAATAAACGTATTGGGATTATGGAGTTAAACTGTACAGGAAATGTAAATAAGTTTCACTGTGCAGTTTTACTTCTCATTAGATAAGCTAATTAATTAATTAATTCTTTCTTTTTAAGTAACTGTATGTCCAGTGGAGGATAAGCATAATTCATTAGAATAAGATATAATAGAAATTTTGAATGATCAGTCAGTCCTTACTAATAGTAGTGACTTATAGCTTGTAATATACTGTACATACACAAACACATTCCTAATGTTTTTATAAGCTTTTTCACTTAACCATAAAATTATGATAACAGGTTGATTTCAGCATTTTTATGTGTTTAAATCAAATTAATCCATTTAATTTATGGAATGAAAAACATCTTTCACTGCAGGTGGGTTGACCCTCTATAACAGTAACAGCAATAATTTGATAGCAAAAATCAATGATGCTTCCCTTGTGTATATGAAAACCCAGGTTTTGTTCATCTGTGTTCTCCCTTCTATTACAAAGCAACATTTAAATGGTACATTCATAGGAGTCCACGCTGACTCGAACATTCACTGAAAATTTCTGATCTCATCCATCTCTAGTAAAAAAAACCTTTAACTTTGAAAGTTTGCATGGGAAAATGTTTAACTTTATGTACATTCTGTACCTATTGGTGGACAGTAACAGACTTATATATAAACCTGGCCTTAACTGGATTTCAAAAGTCTAATACAATATTAGAGGGGGGTGCGGTGGCACAGTGGGTTTGGCCTGTGCCTGCTCTCAGGTGGGTCTGGGGTTTAAGTCCTGCTTGAGGTGCCCTGTGATGAACTGGTATCCCATCCTGGGTGCATCCCCTCCCCCTCCAGCCTTGCCCCCTGCGTTCCTGGGTTAGGCTCTGGCTTGCCGCGATGCCACTTGGGACAGGCGGTTTCAGACAGTGTGTGTGTGTGTGTGTGTGTGTAATACAGTATTACAGTATCAGAAATCCACGTGGTAAAATTGGTAACGTCATAATGATATTTTTTGCAATTTCTTCAGATTCACCATTAAGTATTATAAGTCCATCTTATACTTCACTGAAATATGAAAAAAATCTGTGCAGTGTCATACTGAAATGATGACTTCAGAGTTCATGTATGGCCCACTTTACATCTTTTCTGGAACAGAGCTTTAAAGCAAACATATTAGAGTTGTGAATAAAGATAATTTTCCCCTTTTGAAAGCTTATTTCCATGCATAACAAATTATTTGTGTTATTTAGCACTAAGTGACAGTTAACCTCTATAGCACTTTTTTTCCCCATAACAGAATGCTCAGTATGCCAGTGGGCATTCGTGTGTGATATATGCCAACCAACATATTTTTTTTTTGTCTGACAGATGGATGTCCATTTAATATATGGCTAATGTTATAAGCAGAAGTCCACCAAATTTTTAGATTAGGGCCAACTATCCTACCTATATCTCCTCCGTGAACCGCCACCTTACCGTGGTGGAGGGGTTTGAGTGCCTGAATGAGTCCAGGAGCTATGTTGTCTGGGGCTATATGCCCCTGGTAGGGTCTCCCATGGCAGACAGGTCCTGGATGACAGACGAGACAAAGCGCGGTTCAAAAACCCCTTATGAAGAAAAAATCAAGGCTTTCCTTTACCCCGCCCGGTATGGGGTCACCGGGGCCCCACCCTGGAGCCAGGCCTGGGGGGGGGGCTCGCATGCGAGCGCCTGGTGGCCAGGTCTATGCCCACAGGGCCTGGCCGGGCTCAGCCCGAAGACACGACGTGGAGCCGCTCTTCGGTGGGCTCACCACCTGCCGGAGAAACCGTAAGGGGCCGGTGCATTGTGAGTTGGGCGGTGGTCGGGGCCGAGTGCCCGGCCGACCCAAACCTCGGACGCCAACTCTGGTTTTTGGGACTTGGAATGTCACCTCACTGGCGGGGAAGGAGCCTGAGCTGGTGCGGGAAGTTGAGAGATACCGTCTAGATATAGTCGGGCTCACTTCCACTCACAGCTTGGGTTCTGGAATCACTCTTCTCGATCGAGGGTGGACTCTCCACTATTCTGGCGTTGCCCAAGGTGAGAGGCGGCGGGCTGGTGTGGGCTTATTAATAGCCCCCCAGTTCAGCCGCCATGTGTTGGAGTCTACCCCGGTGAATGAGAGGGTCGTCTCCCTACGCCTTCGGGTCAGGGAACAGTCTCTCACTGTCGTTTGTGCTTATGCGCCTAGCGGCAGTGTAGAGTACCCGGCCTTTTTAGAGTCCCTGGGGGGCGTGCTGGAAAGCGCTCCCACTGGGGACTCTGTCGTTCTACTGGGGGACTTTAACGCCCACGTGGGCAGCGACAGTGATACCTGGAGGGGCATGATTGGGAGGAACGGCCTCACTGATCTGAACCCGAGCGGTGAGTTGTTATTGGATTTCTGTGCTAGTCGCGGTTTATCCATAACGAACACCATGTTCATGCATAAGGGTGTCCATCAGTGCACTTGGCACCAGGACACCCTAGGTCGGAGGTCGATGATCGACTTTGTAGTCGTTTCTTCTGATCTTTGGCCATATGTCTTGGACACTCGGGTGAAGAGAGGGGCTGAGCTGTCAACTGATCACCACCTGGTGGTGAGTTGGATTCGATGGCGGGGGAAAAAGCTGGACAGACCTGGCAGGCCCAAACGCATAGTGAGGGTCTGTTGGGAACGTTTGGCGGAGGCCCCTGTCAGAGAGGTCTTCAATTCCCACCTCCGACAGAGCTTCAACCAGGTCCCGAGGGAGGTGGGGGACATTGAGTCTGAATGGACTATGTTCCGCGCCTCCATTGTCGGGGCGGCGGTTCGGAGCTGCGGCCATAAGGTCTCCGGCGCCTGTCGCGGCGGCAATCCCCGAACACGGTGGTGGACACCGGAAGTAAGGGATGCCGTCAAGCTGAAGAAGGAGTTCTATCGGGCCTGGCTGGCTCATGGGACTCCTGAAGCAGCTGACAGGTACCGACGGGCCAAACGGAGCGTGGCTCTGGCAGTCGCCGCGGCAAAAACTCGGGCTTGGGAGGAGTTCGGTGAGGCCATGGAGGAAGGCTTTCGGTCGGCCTCAAAGAGATTCTGGCAAACCGTCCGGCGACTCAGAGGGGGGGAAGCGGTGTTCCACAAACATTGTTTACAGTGGAAGTGGTGCGCTGCTGACCTCAGCTGAGGATGTTCTCGGGCGGTGGAAGGAGTACTTTGAGGATCTCCTCAATCCCTCTGACACGCCTTCCGTAAAGGAAGCTGAGGCTGGGGACTTGGAGGGGGACTCGTCCATTACCCTGGCCGAAGTTGCTGAGGTAGTCAAAAAACTCCTCGGTGGCAAGGCTCCGGGGGTGGATGAGATCAGCCCCGAGTTTCTCAAGTCTCTGGATGTTGTGGGGCTGTCTTGGCTGACACGCCTCTGCAGCATCGCGTGGAGTTCGGGAACGGTGCCTGTGGACTGGCAGACCGGGGTGGTGGTCCCTCTTTTTAAGAAGGGGGACTGGAGATTGTGTTCCAACTACAGGGGGATCACACTCCTCAGCCTCCCTGGGAAAGTCTATGCTAGGGTACTGGAAAGGAGAATCCGACCGATAGTCGAACCTCGGATTCAGGAGGAGCAATGCGGTTTTCGCCCTGGCCGTGGAACACTGGACCAGCTCTATACCCTCACTAGGGTGCTGGAGGGTTCGTGGGAGTTTGCCCAACCAGTCCATATGTGTTTTGTGGACCTGGAGAAGGCATTCGACCGTGTCCCTCGTGGCATCCTGTGGGGGGTACTTCGGGATTATGGGGTTCGGGGCTCGTTGCTACGGGCTGTTCGTTCCCTGTATGACCGGAGCAGGAGCTTGGTTCGCATTGCCGGCAGTAAGTCAGACCTGTTCCCGGTGCATGTTGGACTCCGCCAGGGCTGCCCTTTGTCACCGATTCTGTTCATTATCTTTATGGACAGAATTTCTAGGCGCAGTCAGGGAATGGAGGGTGTCTGTTTTGGTGGCCGCAAGATCTCGTCTCTGCTTTTTGCGGACGATGTGGTCCTGTTGGCTTCATCAAGTCAAGACTTGCAGCGTGCACTGGGGAGGTTTGCAGCCGAGTGCGAAGCAGCAGGGATGAGAATCAGCACCTCCAAATCCGAGGCCATGGTTCTCAGTCGGAAAAAGGTGGATTGCCCCCTCCGGGTTAGGGGGGAGTTGCTCCCTCAAGTGGAGGAGTTTAAGTATCTCGGGGTCTTGTTCACGAGTGAGGGAAAAATGGAGCGGCAGGTTGACAGACGGATCGGTGCGGCGTCCGCAGTAATGCGGTCATTGTACCGGTCTGTTGTGGTGAAGAGGGAGCTGAGTCGTAAGGCGAAGCTCTCAATTTACCGGTCGATCTACGTTCCTACCCTCACCTATGGTCATGAACTCTGGATCATGACCGAAAGAATGAAATCGCGGATACAAGCGGCAGAAATGAGTTTCCTCCGCAGAGTGGCTGGGCGCACCCTTAGGGATAGGGTGAGGAGCTCAGTCACCCGGGAGGAGCTCGGAGTAGAGCCGCTGCTCCTCCGCATCGAGAGGAGCCAGTTGAGGTGGCTCGGGCATCTGTTCCGGATGCCTCCTGGACGCCTCCCTGGGGAGGTGTTCCGGGCTTGTCCCACTGGGAGGAGGCCTCGGGGCAGACCCAGGACACGTTGGAGAGACTATGTCTCCCGGCTGGCCTGGGAACGCCTTGGGGTTCCCCCAGAGGAACTGGAGGAGGTGTGCGGGGAGAGGGAAGTCTGGAGGACTCTGCTCGGACTGCTGCCCCCGCGACCCGGCCCCGGATAAAAGCGGAGGAAGATGGATGGATGGATCCTACCTATATAGTTGCATCCAGTGGTGTAATAACTTGGGAATCAATCAATTAAGAAAAATCTTACTTTTATTTCTCTACTGTGTAATAGCCTGTTTCCATAACTATAACCCTGGCTAAATTATGTACAAAACGGGTAGAATGTATCAAATGTCAAATATTAAAGATTTGTTTGTTTTTCAAAGCAAGAAGAAACGCTATGACCTTTTTTCAATACAGAAAAATGACTCTTCGCACAATGCCACAACTGGAGTTTCTTTTTTTTTTTTTTTTTTTTTTGCCACAACTGTAGTTTAAGCTCGAGCGTAGAATTCCGGCGTTGTCTCCACGTTCTTCCATTTAATTGGCTCTGGCGGTGACCGTACATCAAATGATGTCATTTCCGGCGATGTGACAGTGGGGTCCCTGTTGCTCATGTCAGTCTGCTGCTGCTATACTGCAGTAATTGCCGTATTACGGCAACGCAACATTAAAGCGGACGGGTAAATAAAGCTCCCGTTTGCGTTTCACACGCCTGAAATGGATCTTCTAGTGCAGCATGACAGTGTTTTACATTCTGTCAGATTGCACAGATAAAAGAAACGTCGTCGAGCGAAAACTGATGTGTGTTTAGGGAAATAAAACATGGTGAGTACTTCAGTCAGTGGTTGATCGTGTTGTTGTTTTCAGCTTTGGACCGACGTCATAATTCATATAACTATAGAAATCGTTTGTTCTGATCTGATGTGCTTGTTTTTCTTGCCTTATTTAAGCGCTCTGTGTCTGTCACAGTCTGTGTCACTGCGCGAGAAGCGCGCTCAAAATGAAAAAGAAATCGAATTGAATTGAAATGTAATTTTGCTTATGTACACTAGTATATAAGCTGTGTGTGATGCATTTCTAGAAATCAAGTGCCCCGAACTCATACACACACCCTCATGTCGGCTCTGGCAGCGGCAACCAATCCGCAGTGCATTAAGATTAATCATTCACTCGTGCCGTATTCATGGTCGAAGACAGCCTAGTCTTTGATAAGATGTGAAAGAATACTATAGTATATATGAAGTGTGATAAGCTTCACAGAGAGAGAGAGAGATGACCTTACAAAATGGTGCTCGACCGCTTTGCGGCGCCAGCGCTAGACAGATGTAATACAGCTGCAAAGTGCCGCTTAAATAATGATACTGTAAATGTGCCGCATGGAAGGTCGTGTCCCTGTGAACATTCATTGCTCTCGGATTTTCACGAATTTGCGGATTGTTGCTTGTTTAGGAGTGAGTACCGAGTCCATGTAGATGATGGAGCGGTAATGAGAGTAATGGTGTTGTCTTGTGCTGCATGAGTAATGTTATGTAACCTGTGGCTCAGCAGAAAGAGCAATACAAGTGCCCTGCTATGCTGGGGACATCCCTCCCTGGTGTGGTAAAGTCTAACTGGCAGCATCTAAAACTTATTTTGCAACAAAGCAACACTTATCTAAAACTGATGAAGTCCAAAGTCTGTGTTTAGCTCTTCTTCGTCAAAGGGCATTAACTGGCTGCTTAGAAACCCTTCATTTTGCCCTGCTCTGGAGAAACTCAACATTTAAAGTGCAGAAGGGACTGTCTTGTACTCTATTGACTTGCATATAAACTTATGCAAAACTGCTGATCCAGCAGTTATGTACAGTACATAATTAAGTTTTTAGGTCCCTGTTATAATTCTTGGAGGAATTTGGTGAAGTTATTTTGAAACTTAAATCATTTTTATCCGCATCCTTTCAACAGTGCACTTTATAAGTACAGTTTAATGCTTTAGTCAAGAATTTACTAGTGAAAGTGTCACTTTTGCTTTGAATCAATGTTCCATTGGTGATGGTTGAGCAAATTAAGACTGGATTCAGTGGTACTTCCCACAGAAGCTGAGAAGCACTTGCTCGCCTGCCACCCTTCAAGCAGACTTAAATAAATCTGCAGCAAGAAATGTAATTTGTTGCTTTCTCTGAATTTCCCCACTTGCCCCTAGGTACCACATAGGGAACTGTGTGCAACATCAGAAGACAACTCAGAGTGAGAAGTTGCAGCTTGTGCTGAGAAAAACAGACCTGTATCACAGTTGGTACCGTGGCACACATTCCCTGACCTCTCATTTACGCCAGCCATGTCCATCATGGATCACAGCCCCACGACTGGGGTGGTCACCGTCATCGTGATCCTCATTGCAATTGCTGCCTTAGGGGCTCTGATCCTGGGGTGCTGGTGCTATCTGAGGTTGCAGCGCATTGGCCAGCCTGAGGATGAGGAGAGCATAGTTGGTGAGGGTGAGACCAAGGAGCCCTTCCTCCTTGTCCAGTACTCTGCCAGGGGACCACGTGTGGAGCACAAGACGAAGCTCACTCCTAACAGCACTGAGAACCATGGTTAGGCAGCAGGAGTCAGCTTGAGAAAACACTACACACCTTTTCACTATAATCTGCTGTACTCAGATCTCTTACATTTGTTTCTTTTTTTAATTGAAGAAATTGTGGATAATACACTAAGTATGAGCCATTATGTTTCTGTTAAGAGGAACAGTATGGATGACCTTTGGCTTTTGAATGGAACATTCAAACAGGTTTTTAGAACAAGTGCAAGCACTAAACAAACCTCAGTTATTTAATGTTTGTTTTTGAGTCAGTGTTATTTTTTAAATATGTACTGTGTGTTCTAATTATTCAGCTGAGCCTAATGTCAATGTGAAGGTACAACTAATTTTTTTAATTTAATAACTTATTCTGTAACTTGTGTATGATCGATAGACAAGATGACACGACTCCACGTGGTTTAAAATGTAAATTTATGATTTCTGTTTTGTTCATTTTGACTCAGTGTCTGGTATAACCGTAAAATTGGCTGGACATGAAGTCTGTGAATAATAATGACAGCACGGATCAGTTAATACCTCTGCATTGTGTGCACAGACACCTTTCAGCATTTGGTCTTCTTTGCTGTGCACATCTTTTCAGTATATTCAATTTTCCAGTCATTAAAATGGACCAATTGGTATTAATTTATATTCAATTATGCAAGGAAAAAGCCAACAAAAATAAAAAGAAATGAAGATGTTCAAAGCCCATAGAATCAAAAAATTGTAGCCACCACACTGTCCTTTGAGCTTTATAAATTTAGTACAAATTATGTTGATTAATGATTTATCCAACAATACTGTTTAACAACTACCTGGTATAACTGAATGTGTTGGGAAAAGCCATGTCATGGTAAGTTTACACAAAGGAGCGTATGACTTTATCATACTTGTATGCTAATAAAGGTTGAGTGTTGATGTGCATTTGTGCCCATAATTAGATCCTAATTGCTAGTGCTGTTTTGATTTCCAAAGTTTGTATAACTGAGGATTTCATGTCCATCATAAAATAATTAACTGTAAGAAATACAGTCATGAGCAAGTTTGAAACCTTGTTTTGTTTAGGAGTAGTATATTCATACCAGGTGCTCTTTTTTGTCATTTGCAAATTCTTGTGTCAGGAAGCCACCAGCAGCAATCGAACTTATGATGGTGCTCCAGAATCCAGATGGTTCATGTTTACTTTTTGGTGGCTGAGCACGTTTGTATTTGAAAACAAAGGAAGCTTTAACAGCATTAAAAAAACAGAGAATATGAATTTTATAAAACAGTGTGGTGGATGGATTGAAATATTTTTCTTCAGTTATCCTTTTGTTCTTTATGAATTCATAAATATGCTTTGACTTATTTTCCATTTTCCATTCATAAGCTGAAAAGAAAATTAAATGTTTATTTTTATATGACGCTTTGGACAATTTGCTTTTAGAATTACAGTCCAATTGAGGAATTTATTTTCAGGCATGCAAAAGGTGTTAATGATGTGGGGTTGAGGAATGGGGCTGAAACGGTGATTGGAGGACAAATTCAATGTAAACCAAAGAAGTCATGTTGAGGAAGCCCCTGCCCTTCACCAAGTCCACTGAGCAGGTTTATGCATAAAAATACAAATGTATTTTGTATCATGCTTCAACATGAAAGTGAAACAACTGAAAGCACTGCTGCAATATGGCATAATGAATGATGCCAGCTTTATGTGGCTGAGATTTGGCATGTGATTCCTGGCCTGCATGTTTGGAAATATATTTGTAATTTTAAATGTGCCAATGAACTGGAACTGACAGTGCCATTCAATTCAAAAGATCCCATTGTTTGTGCATTTCAGAATACTACAAACAAGTGTATTTTGTTGCAAGAGTGTACTTCTGTTGTCCCTTTCACCCATAATTTTTCTTGTGTTGTGTGTATTGGGTATAAATTAAACTTTTGTAACTTTGGCCTAAAAGATTCAATAACAATGACTGTTTGCTCTCATTTTACTGCATTATTTACACATTTGATTCTTTCAGTACATCCTTATTGAGCATGACTTGGTCAACAGAGAATATACACAAAATAAACAGCAAAGAATACCAAAAATATTTGAAGATGACAATTTATTATGTCATTAATGGTCCATATCCATTAAAACATCAATAAGCATATATGTTCATATTTAAACTTGATTTAAAAAAAGGCTTGGGAGATATTGTCAGGCTTCCCACTTCTGTTCCTAACTCCAAGAAATACATGAAACAAAGTACATCAGACATTGGAAACAGAGAAGGCAGCTACATCACATTTTTAACTGGTAATAAAAAGACAGCCATAAATTTCAGATAAGCAGTTGCAATGTACTTTGAGAACATTTCTCTTCATGCTTAACTGTACTAAAGTTTTTCCACTGTAAATTTAGCCTTTTCAAACAGGAGAAAAAAAAAAGATCACTAACATTTTAAACCTTATTTGATCTCTTTAAGCAAAAAACTATACTTTCCAAAATCATTGTCATTGGGAGCTATCAAGTGGTCCTTCCGCGCCTTGGAAAGTTTCATCAACAGGAATTCAGTGCGGTCCTTCCACTCCTTCAGCTCCTCATCCCCATGTGCCAATTTGCAGCTCTCCATTTCAGTACAAGTGCCTTTCAGGTACCTAGAAAGAACAAAGCAATAACATTTAGAATTATACATGCAGAAGTAACACTCAATGAAATAGCTAAATTAAAATGTTTACCCATCACAAATCAGTGCCATCACTCAGATCTAAAAAGGAAAAAAAAAAAAAACAAACTTTAAAAAGAAATGCATGTGTAGAAACCTTACCTTTCACAAATTTTGAAGGTGCCGGTGGGAAAGCGGTACTGCCAGCAGTTTTGGTCATCCTCTGAATTGAACACCTTGTCTTTGTGCTTTTCCGAGGTGATGTGTTGCTGCCACTGCTTTTCACTGTTGCAGTTCTTCCCACACAGCCAGCAGTGGTTACCAGCCTGTTTCCACACAACTAAGTGAGACCTAGTACCACAAACTTGAGGGATTCAAACTGTTTTTCAGGCATGTAAAGTTAGTTTCTCATTAATGCTCATGTTCCTCTGTCCCTGATCTGACTAATTTACTTAACGGTACCACTGAGTATCACAGCCACTTTCAGGTTATGCTTATGTCACTATGTAAGAAATAAATTTTCTCTTGTAACAGCCAGTAATTAGTGTGATGCGTAGTTTAGTAACCCCAGAGAAGCAAAATTGGTCCCAAATATTTGAAAGACAAATTTCTGATCAATTCAGCAGCCCAAAAGGGTGTGCAGGTACCCCAAGTGAATTTCAACCTCAGCTGAGTGTGGAGAATCAAGCTTCCCACCCACTGCAGTGCCACTGCCTCGGCCGTCTTAATATCTAAGCATGAACCGCAGGGACACCAAAGCGCACACCACTGAGTGATATAAGGAAGGTGGAATTGTATAGCACTGGAACATATATACTGCTCTCAATAGCAATCCTCTTAATTGATGGAAAGAGAATGGGCTCAAATTCACAGTGCTTTCAGCTCTGACCGAATCATACCCGTTTTCCTGTACCCAATGAGCAAATCTTTTCTCTTCCAGGGGATATGGTGACAGCACAAAGATTTCAGTTACTTCCTGACAGTGTGGACATGCTAAAATTTATTTATTTCATTTTTTATTAAATGCAAATGAAATTAAACTCTCTTAAAATCTTTGCAACAAAAAAAGAAGGTTTATAAGGTTTAGTTGAGCAGAAGAACAGAAAAACAAACATGCTAGCATCACATACCACTTCCTCTGCATAATCTGTTGGCATGTGAATCTGTTTTCCATTTTCTCTAGTAGATGAGTTGGATGTTTCCTTGCTGCAACCAGGCTTCTGAGATTGGAGCCAGAGCTCATACAGCTGTTCCAAATCTACAACTGCATATTGAAAAGAGGGGGAAAAAAAACTGTGTTGGTGACGCATGCACACCACAGAGATGTAAAAACAATGCTGGTCTGACACTAGAACTCACTGTTATTGTCTTTCATGAAGGTCCACAGATCTCGCTCTTCAGGACTGTGTGCAAAGGAGCAGTTTCCTACATACTGACACTTCTTACCAGAAGACACATGCAAGCAGATCTAGGCCAGGACAAAAGAGTAAGGGGGCAGTTATACATAGTTCACTACACCGGACTGGGAGGAATGCTTCCTCAAACTGACAGCAACGTTTCTGAAGCAACCTACCTCAAACTGAGAAGGAATAGGCTTTTTTGTTGGAAGAGGTCGAATTTGTGTCCATGTTTTGCGTTCGGCAGAGCTCACAAGAACAACTCGTCTGTCTTTTGACCAGCTATAGAGAAAAAGGTAAAAAATCACCCCCTTTTCTGTCCATGCAAAATTATATACAGTATAATCTTTTGTAACTGCAGACTCTCTAGCAACAATAGCTGCTACTTACGGATGCCTGGCCTTGGCAACACAGTACTTCCTGTTTTTGTCTGGCTCATTGACTTGGCCATTTCTCCAGCACTGACCACATACAAAGCGAATCTTCAGGTTGGGGGGCCCAAACTTCGTAGGAGCACTATAAACCTGCAGGAAAAGATGGCACACACAGCCATCTAATAATTTATTTTACAGTGTGCCTAAGAAATGACAGTGGAATGCTTTCTGGACTTACAGTATAACTGTCAATAAAACATGCAATCAATTTCTTGTCCCCACCTGGGCCCCTTGGGAAATGACTTCTGTGTTCCAGCACTTCTTGGACTCTTCTACAATACTCTCATGGGGAATGCCTTAGGTTAAGAGAGAAAAGGTAGAATCAGCAGAAAAATCATTTCTACAACAATAAACAATGTTGAAATCCCTGCTTTAATAGCTAAAATATACTATAAATATTTAAACAATAACATTCTGCATAAAAAGAAAGACCTCCAGTACAAAAACAAATTTACCATCACACTCCTTTGTCAGAAGTAACTCGCAATGTAAGGTTTGTATACCAAGCAAGAAGGGTTTTCTTGCTGGAGCAATTAAGGGTAAGTAACTTGCTTAATCTTACTAAAGTTGGAAACCAAACCAAAAATTTCCAAACTGCACAGTGACAGCACTTCCCTGCTGCCCCAGGTAGATGAGTAATTAAATAAACTACCATCCACCAACACTATTCCAGGTACATTCAAAACATTCCAACATCTTCAAAAGCATATAATCAACTGAACATTGAATTTCATAGAACTTTGCTAGCAAGAATTGCCCATCTCCACTAGTTCATTTATTTTCAAAAGCTCCACAACTCTACCTTACTCTCATCCTTACTGGAAAGAAAACTCACGTTGCTCATACTGCATCATCCACACCTTCAGCTCAATGAGGCTGTGAGCAAAAAAGCAGGCATCCTCACGCACACATCCATATCGTGCCTCGTGCCGGCACAGGTCCAGCTGGCAGGTTGGGTCGTAGCGCCGGATCTTGGTGTACCGCACCGTGTTTTCTCGGTGTGTGGCTGGCTGAAGCATTTCACATGGCTCACCCACCATGTGCACCAAGCATCTTGAATAATAGCACAGCAGTGTTGAGTCTCAGGACATTGCACCTCAATGTTCAATAGGGACATCAAACCTGAAACTTCTATGCAACCTCAAAAACCATATTTCCATACATTGTAGCATATCTGTTCATACAAGAATACTTGTTTTTCTCTTTCCGACATCTACCGCTGTCAATTTTTCAACAGTCTTGAACAACGTGTGTTTCTAAGTGTGCTTACTTGTTTTCTTCAAAAGTATGTTTTGTCACAGGGTGGGAACATAGCAAATGGTTGTCTTTGCTGGTTTTGCTGATAATCCTTGGCTTGTTGTCAAAACACACCTGAAAAGAAAGTCAGCAGTAGACATTGGAGTAAAGCAGAAAAACATAACACACACCTGTAAGACTGCTGATTCTCAAGGTTAGGTGTAAACCATCAACATGGTGTGCTGCTTTTCCCTCTTAAGACACTTAGCTCCTGCAGAACAGGGTGCAGGGTAAGGAAAATTACAAAAGGAAATGAATGAAAATAAACCCACTTTAATGACATAACTGGCCTTTTGCTAGAAACAGCAGAATTTTTATGCATCATTTTTAGTCACACTGGAGCCACAGATTAACAATTAACAAGTACAAAAGCAACACTGCATGTCTAAAGCAGAAACACAGAGGCCTCACTTTCTCTTCAAAACAGTGTTTCAAGCATAGGGCACACCTGTGGCTATTAATTCAACCCTTGAGAGCCCCCCGACAGACAATTACATTAAGCAGTTGATCTATACAACAAATAGATCTAACCAAAAGATTCAAGGTAGACAGGAATAATTAATAGGGGGATTAAAAACCAAGTAAAAATACATTTAAATTTACTCAGTTAGCTGAAACTTCTCTTCAAAGCAACTAACAATGTTAAGCTACCTACAATTCACCCACTCATAGAGTGGGGCAACTTTACTGAAGCAAGTTTCCGGTAAGCACCTTGTTTAAGATGGAAGTGGGATTTGAAGCTGCAGCCTTTGGGTCCAAAGGTAACAGGTCTAACCATATGCTACTTTACATTTTACATTTACATGTATTCAGTTAGCAGATGCTTTTCTCCAATGTGACGTACATCTTATAGAAAATACAATGTATGCATTGGCAGAAAGAGATATAGATGGAGACGCATGATTCTTAAATCCAGCTAGTTTCTTTCCACCATATGAACCAATGTTCATCATACAAGTAGCTGAATCAAATTTGAGTCAATCACCACTTCGAGACTCTTAGCTGAGGAGGTATGCAAAATAAGTGGGTTGTGGGTTTCAGCGAGAGATTCTGACAGGAAGACAGACCAGCTGGGAGGTGTAGGACCTCAGTTTCAGACAGGCTGAGTTGTAGGGTTGTGATCAGACATCCATGCAGAGATATGCGAGAGGTAGGCAGCAATGCGCACAGAAATGTCAGGTGCTCCAGGTGGAAATAAGAGGAAGAGTTGGGTGGCATTGGCATAGCAGTAATAGTTAAATCCATGTGAGGTGATGACAGGGCCCAGGAAGGAGGTGTAGATTGAGAAGAGCAGAGGGCCCAGTACAGAACCCTATGGGATACCATTTGAAAAAGGTAGAGAATAACAGGAGGCCCGCCAGACCACTTGACAGCATCTATCTGAAAGGGAGGACTCAAATCATCTTGGTCACCTTGGGATCAAAGGAATGGCACCAAGACATTAAAATTTGGTGGTTGACAGAATCGAATGCTGTAGACAGGTTGAGGAGGATGAGGACTGAGGAGAGGAGGCTGACTGATATCCATTGAGGAGATGGTTCCGGGAGAGGAATTCAGATTGATGATCACAGGCCATCTATTTCAGGGCTTTTTGAAAGCAGATGGGATGCAGCCAGAAGAGAGCAAGGAGTTGATGATCTTGGAGATGAAGGTAGAGAATTTCGGGAAGACGGTGTGTAGGATTTTATATATGTATTTTTTTATCATCCTTTTAAGAAATAATGGGGGGGTGGTATGGTGGTGCAGCCAGTAAGTGGTGGTGCCTCACAGGCTATGTAAGTGAAGGTGGGTTTGAATCCAGCCTAGTCAGTGCAGAGTTTGTATGTTCTCCCTGTGTTTGTATGGGTTCAGAAGTCAGATCCTGCAAGTATTCTGGTTTTTGTCTTGCAGTCCAAAAACATACATTTCAGGTGAACTGGTGACTCTGAACTGCCTGTACGATGTTATTATCACATAATTTTGTGTGTGTGCACCCAAGTGACCTGCAATGAGCTGAAATCTTATCTACAATACACCCTGCCTCACATCCTATGCTTCTGGGACAAATTCCAGACCACCGCAACCCACAACAAATGTTATGACAAACATTTACCAACAATAAATAGAAAAAAAATTAAAAGAAATAATGGACCCTGCATAACTGTTCATCAACCTAACAAGGTGAGTGCACTCAATGAATTAGCCCCAATTCCCAAAACTGAAACATGAAATAGCTGAGCCTTCATCTGACTTTGTGAACAATTAGCTGTAAGTCTAAGGCCAGAATTCTGGTAAATGTTATTTAGGTAAAGAGCTTACCCCACAGAGGAACATGAATATACCCTGGTGCTCCTGCAGGATCTTAGGGATGGATAAACTGACCCTCCTATTGTCACTGAACAACAGGTCCCTGGAAAGGAACCCTTTACGCTCAAGGGTCCACACATCAATCTCCTCCTGGCAATAGGCAAAGGTGCAGTGGCCAGGATACCTGCACTCTTCTCCCCCAGCAACATCTACCAGAAAAACATTCATATACATTAGTGGCCATAAGCCATTGAGAACAACACCCTCTGATAGAAACTGGAAGTTCACCAATAGCTAACCTTTGCAAATATAATAAGGGCCATCATACTGATTCTTGGTTGGCCTTGGTCGAATCCGCTTCCATCGAAGGTTGCTGGAGTGCTTGAGCCTTCCCAGAAGTACGTCCTTCTTGCATTTGTGTTCTTCTGACATCAGGGTGTAATCCAACAATCCAGGCCCTGAGGGCAAGACAAGCCATTCAACGAGCCGTCTTTAACATAATACTTACAAGCATCTCACGCATATGCAGATACACAGAAAACGTGGTTTTACCAGATTTCACAAAGCACACTGAGCAAGCTTGACAAAATTCATGGGTGTCAGCCAAAGGATTTTTAGCGAGGTCCAACTCCTTAGATGTATCCATAACATTTAAGATCGCTTTTCCTGGAAGTCTCATGGTACTATCATTGCAGGTCATCTGGAAACAAGATTTCATGATTCAGAACTTCAAATAAACCTGTTAGGTCCCAGAATGTTTTAATCACTAAATAACAGTTCATAAAATTCATTGGTATTCTTGAAACATAAAAATAGTGGAAAAACTTACAGGTAAAAATGAATGTTGTCCATACCCAGC
Source organism: Scleropages formosus (assembly GCF_900964775.1). NCBI lineage: Eukaryota > Metazoa > Chordata > Actinopteri > Osteoglossiformes > Osteoglossidae > Scleropages > Scleropages formosus. Next base: position 38,232,688 of record NC_041808.1, on the reverse strand, counting down.
ACTTCCTGATTGACATGTAATGGAGGGGGAAAAAAAAGAGAATTTACTTCGGAAATGTAACTACAAAAATAACAGTATAGATACTCATAGTAAAATAAAAAGATTTTTACCGTATAATACTTTAACTAAATACTGAATAGGCTTTATTTTTCACCTATATTTGAGCTATAAAAATACGTGACTGACTACATACATGAAGCAAAATGTTACATATGAATAAGTTATTAACGATTATTTAGTTAACACCTTTGTACAAGGTGACTGCCAATGTCAGGTTTGTATACTAAGCTATTTACAATTATTCACAAATTTATACTTGAACTGCAGTCTTTTGACAAGAAGGTAAGGAAGGGCTCTAACCACTAGGCTACCTGCTGCCCATCCATTCAATGTAATTAAAAACATTGTACTGATTTTACCAAACTGGCATGTGGATTATATCCACCTATCCCGTTAATGGCTCTAGTTTGTTCCTAAAAACTGAATATTTGAAAAACTAAATAATGACATTCCTCAATTCCTTTCTGGAGAAGAAAATTCCAATGCATTCTAACTCCATCTCAAGTTCACCTCAAAATGTTCATAAATGATGCCTAACATTAAAAAGAAAAGGTAGCATAAGAGACTAACATTTTAGTTATTATAATACAAATATTGAAAAATATAAGTTACTTTTTTTCTTTTGCCACCCTCACTGCTGCTAATGACATCAGGACCCTTCACAGAGCTCACATGTATAGGGTAATGGCAAGCTATTCACAGAAACTTCATTCATTAAAGATTGATACATATAAAATAATTTAGGGAAAATGATTTCATAAACTTACTGTGATAGTGTACATGGACTGGTTTACGGCAAAAGGTATATGTGACAAATTAGTAAGAAAAGTACAGCACAGTAGGTCTTGCTCTTGTACACAGCTGTTTGGCACAATTCTTAATTCCAGTTTATGTTGCCGAACCGAAAAGTTCTGGCTTGGACCAGATATGGCAGACTATCTAGACCAACTAACAATAAGTAGTATTAATAATCTTGGACTAAATGCATGAGAAACTGGATCTCAGGAGTTCGCATAACAGGGGATGAGTGTATATAGAAAAACAAGTATTATGACTTATAAATGTCTAGACAGTTTTCAAGATTGTTCTAAAATAGCCTCATACTTTACACTGCATTAATTTTACATACCAAGACTAACAATATGAACCATACTGGCATACACAAGCACACATACCGCTCTGGGAATCAGAGACTGAAAGAGTATCTAAAGAATCCAGGACACAAGGAAATGGGTCCAGACTCAGTCCCGAGTATCCAGATGACCCAGTTTGGTGGAAAGAAGGGGGCAAATTCACGGGTGGTATAAGTGCAAATGGATGATTGGTATGGCCAGGTGGGACCAAAGTTGCAGGAATCGGATTAAGAGAGGATATACTGGTGGGCAAAGGGATTGTACCCTTCATCACAGGCACTGCCTAGAAAGGAAGTCAAGAAAGTAAAAAATGGAAAGAGCATTAAACCCAAATACAGGTATACCCTGGTTTACAGACTTTCAGTATAACAGCCCTATAAAAGTTGTACCCATGTTTGGTATATGGACCTACTGCTTCTAGGATTATGGATTTCTTTGGGTATTTGGAGCAGACTTTTCTCAGATGTAGGTCAACATATAATGACCTCTTGTTAATACTGAATTGTTTTTCAAGTTGTTGAGAAGTTTTGAGAAAATGTTTTTTTTTTTTTTTTTTTTAAAATGTTTTTTGTTCACGTACCTCAGTATTTGAGAGGGGTCTGAAAATAACTCTTTCAGGCTCACTTCTCCCCTAATCTTATAAGTGCTCAATAAACGTGTATGTGTTTGTTATGTTTTATCATTTTTAATAATTTGTTTAATAACGAAGAAGCAAATAAACAGCTACTCGTGAAAGCCTGTGGTACGTGACAAATGGACTGTACTCAAAATCAAGTGTCTTTATCCAAATCTCTCCTTCCGTTGGTGCAATGCACTTTCTGTACTATACATCTCAGAGTGTCTCACAGATGTACATCTCAGGTTCACAGATTCTTGGTACATGGACAGTTTCTAGGAACGAATTAGGACTATATAATGGGCGATACCTGTATATAAAAATTTTTGCATTCAAAAAATGTAATAAATAAATGTAAATTATTGTATGCATAGCACCTATTCTATGCTATAAATAGGACCTTATAGGGTATTATCTGTTGTTCCCCCCAAAAAAAAAAAAAAAAAAAAAAACGTGGAAATACAGGTAGGGTAAAGGCATCAAAATTAGCTTTAGTAAATGGCTAATTTCAAGCTGAAACAGAAGGTGTACTTACTTGTCATCTTAAAAATTAGTTTTATATTTTATACAATAATTAGGAGCCGTCCTAAACTCAAGGGAAAAATATACACTGTTCAGCTCTGAAACACTGAAGTAACCAATCCAAAGGTATTTCATTACACCGGGGATCATCAACCTATTTGTTTAAGCATGATGACAAAACTCGTGACTGTTCAACAGGAATACATTTTCAAGGGTAAGAGAGTTAACTGTTCTTGGGTATAGTAAAAAGTAAGTTAGAAGAGCAAATTTACCACAGGGGATTCGACAGGGATCACACTATCAATCAGGTCATCCAGTTCATCCCCAATGATCTCAGCATCATATTCCAGCCGGGACTCAGGAACAGGGTATGACTCGCTGCCTCGGATTTCGCCTCCATCTGACAGTGGGGGTAACGGTGTTGCTTTTGTCTCCATGGAGGACAAACTGCAATCAGGCCCCGTCTCACTGGTCCCGTTCTCACTCACAGACGCCTGTACCACTGAGCACAACACAGAGATGGAACAACCTGTTTTGTTAGTGCACGTGGACACTTGGGTGACACAAAGAGAAAAGGGAAAGAGCCCAAAACTGGATTGGCATCACTTCAAAAATCATAACACTGCCCTTATTTTGGAACAAGGTGATATATAGAGGGGGGGCGCGGTGGCGCAGTGGGTTGGACCGGGTCCTGCTCTCCAGTGGGTCTGGGGTTTGAGTCCCGCTTGGGGTGCCTTGCGGCGGACTGGCGTCCCGTCCTGGGTGCCCCCCCCCCAGCCTTACACCCTGTGTTGCCGGGTAGGCTCCGGTTCCCCGCGACCCCGTATGGGACAAGCGGTGTGATATATAGATTGTGGCAAGTAGATGATCATGCATACTATAAATCAGAGAAGCTTACCTAGTTCAATATCTTCCACAGATTCAGACCCGTTACAACTCTACAAAATAATAGTAAAACACATTTCCTAAGCACAATGAATTTATTTAAACACATTGATGTAAATACATGTTCTGTTATCCTTTTTAAACCCTGAAGTCAATGTAGTGAAACTGTTAAATAGAAACATAAGTTATTTACAAGACAGGCAAACACTAACAGATACCATAACCATCACATACCTTGACTAGATTCTCATAGTAATGTTTACTGAACAACATAAAATAACTTTTAGTCCTCACCTTATCACTGGAGATGCCTGAATTTCCAGATCCTGACAACACATTTAATGTTGGCTGAAAAATTGATAACAGATTATTAAAATATTATAACTTCATACATTCACAACCCTCTAAATGAGGTAAAAGGACTAAGTGTCAACTTCAGTTGCTGAAAAGGGCTGTATGTCACATGTATATACTGGGGACATACAATCCTGCAGATATTTTTAACTGGAGAAATTCACGGAAAACAAAACCTTATGATTTAGTCTGGAGTAGGGAAACCATTTCAGATTCAAAGTGTTTACAATTCTATGTAATCCAATATTACATAAACAAAATAAAATTACCTTGCTCCTCACATATGCTTTACGTATTTTAAGCCCCAACAGTTTTGCCAAATCCTGGGTCAGTTTTATAACACTTGTGTCCTGTCAAAATAAACAAAAAGGTGGCCGTTTAAGCACCAGGAGGGAAGGCCTGTGATATCCATTTCAATAGACTGAGCTGAAACAGGACTGAGTCCAGCCAAAATGAACAAACTGAATGAGGATCAGTCCAGGTTTTCTGAAGGACTATGTCACCCCACGCATTTTTTTTCTTGTAAGCCTTATAAACCACACTGAATCACAGAAACGGAGGCAAAGTACACCAGAAATTGCAAATACATCCACTTACAGCAGCTATAAAAATTATTCACTTTCCTTTGACTTTTTCCATTTTGTTTACAAGGAACCATGATGGTTAATTTTTTCCCACTTTCACATTATAGAGTATTGTGTGTTGATGAGTTGCAATGTGGGGGGCGGGTGGTGCAGTGGGCTTGGCCAAGTCCTGCTGTCTGGCGGGTCGGGGGTTCGAGGCCCGTTTGGGATGCCTTGCAAATGGACTGGATTCCTGTCCTGGGTATGTCCCCTCCAACCTTACGCCCTGTATTGCCAGATTAGGTTCTGGTTCGCCATGCTTCAGCCAACGTGTGTGTGAGTGAGTTGCAATGTGTTAATTACAACATGGTTCCGTGATGCAGATTCTGTGAATGAGCTTGAAGTTTTGTTCAAAAATGGTGAAAGGGATGCAGGCAGGGAATACTTTAGTACATGTAGATGACCATCATTAATAAAAGAGAAGTCAATGTCATATTGCCTCCCTCAGTGCATCCTAAGAACCGGTACCGGGTGGGGGCTGGTAGCATAATAGTTGGAGGTACTGCCTTTGGACCCAAAGGTTGCAGGTTCAAATCCCACCTCTAGATGAGCACCATTTAGCAATGTACTTACCCTAAATTGATAAAGTAAAAGTATTACCCAACTTTTAAATGAGTAAATCTGTGCAAGTTACTTAACGCTGTAAATTGCTTTTGAGCAAAAATAAGCAAAAATTAATAAAAATGTAATTGTTGAATAGAAATGTAAATGTACCAATACTTGATAAAATTGGAATTGATAGTTGCAATCAGTGGTTTCTCAAATTTAACCAGCATCCAGTAACCAGTGTTAGTATTAAAGCAAGTTCATCCTTTCAAAAGATCAGGAAGTCATTTCACATATCTGGGTAAACAAAGTGAGTTTTGTTGCAATCAGGAACACATTATAAATGTTCTGACTGAATTGTGACTTCTGCTTCAAGTTATGATAGATTAATTTATGAGCTTTCAGAAGAATGCATTGACTTTTTGCTTCTTAGTCATATTACAGCAATGAATACAGCACAGTAGCATAAAATAACCAAAAACTTGTTAGAAATGCATTTTAAAAATCATGTTCACCACTTTCATTGTCAATTTGCCAAAAGTGTCAAAAGTATACAACTCAAACCTTGAACAACTCAGTTTTGAACTGTGCGGGTCCACTTATACGTGGATTTTTTTCAATAAATACATTGGAAAATTATTTGGAGATTTGCGGCAATTTGAAAAAACTCGCCAACGAAACGCAGAGCGTAGAAATATTGAAAAAAACTAAGAAAAAGTTAGGTACGTCATGAATGCATAAAATATACATAGTCTATCACTTACTGTCATAATATACACAACTATTATAAAAAATTTATCAAAACTTACGCACACAGACCATACAGGATGCCATTCAGTCAAGAGAAATGTAAACAAGTGTAAAGATGCAGTATTAAATCATAACTGCATAAAATTAACCGTAGTACATACTGTACTACTGTAATACTCCATTTTATCATACAGGGGGTGCGGTGGCGCAGTGGGTTGGACCGGGTCCTACTCTCTGGTGGGTCTGGGGTTCGAGTCCCGCTTGGGGTGCCTTGTGGCGGACTGGCGTCCCGTCCTGGGTGTGTCCTCTCCCCCTCTGGCCTTACGCCCTGTGTTGCTGGGTAGGCTCCGGTTCCCCGCGACCCCGTATGGGACAAGCGGTTCAGAAAATGTGTGTGTGTATTTTATCATTTATTACCATAAATTACATACATTTAAGAAAAAATTAAGTAAAGATTTTGTGAAGCAATCGTATCGATTACACTAGGCTTCTGTAAAGCAATCATATTACTGCTTTGTTATCAATGCTTGAATTGTTATACCTGTAAATAAATAAGAATTTCTTTTTCACATTATCTTTTGCTGGGGATTGGTATAATGGCCGGATGCACAATCTCGCCTCTGGCTTTTACCATGGCTATGGAGGTGTTAATAAGGGCGTCGAGATGGGTGGTTGGGGGCATGAGGCTGAAGGATGGTTCTCACCTTCCACCAATCAGAGCGTATATGGATGATATGACTCTGCTTACTACTACTGTCCCATGTACACACACACACACACACACACACACACACACACACACACACACACACACACACACACACACACACATTTTCAGAACCGCTTGTCCCATACGGGGTTGCGGGGAACCAGAGCCTACCCGGCAACACAGGGCGTAAGGCCGGAGGGGGAGGGGACACACCCAGGACGGGACGCCAGTCCATCACAAGGCACCCCAAGCGGGACTCGAACCCCAGACCCACCGGAGAGCAGGACCCGGCCAAACCCGCTGTGCTATCACACCCCCCTGTCCCATGTACTCGTCGCTTATTAACAAAGCTGAATGGAAATCTAAAACTGGCCGGATTGAAAATTAAACCTAGTAAGTGTAGGAGTTTGTCGATAGTTAAAGGGAAGTTATCACGGGAGAATTTCCAGATTGATGGGGAAAAGATTCCGTCAGTGGCGGAAAGGCCAATTAAGAGCTTGGGTCGCTGGTATGATTCTTCATTTAGCGACAAGGAGCAGGTCAAAAGATTAAGGGAGGATGTTGTACGGGCAATTAATAGGATTGATAAATCTTTTTTGCCAGGGAAGCTGAAGGTTTGGTGCCTTCAGTTTGGTTTATTGCCCCGTATTAGATGGCCGCTAACTATATACGAGGTCTCTATGTCAGAGGTTGAAAGACTGGAAAGGGTTATGAGCAAAGCTATTAGGAGATGGCTGGGGGTTCCTCATTGTTTGAGCAGTGTGGCTTTGTATGGAAAGGGGGTCTTGGAATTACCACTGACTAGCCTCGTGGAAGAATTCAAGTGTGCCAAGGTTGGTTTGGAGTTAACACTGTCAAGCTCAAGAGACCCAGTGGTGAGATCGGTTCCTGTAAGTTTAAAAAAGGGACGTAAGTGGGATCCACGGGTAGCTGTTGCGCAAGCGCAGACAGCGCTTGAGCACAGAGATGTGGTCGGTCAGGTGCAGGTAGGTAGGGCGGGGCTCGGTGCCGGTGATCGAATAAAGTTGTGGAGTAAAGCTAAGTTGCCGGAGAGGAGAAAGATGGTGATTGGTTTTATTCGCGAACAGGAAGAGGAGGCAAGGCGGGTAACTGCGACGTCACATGGTGTGCAAGGGCGATGTTTGGCTTGGGAGCATGTGGAGAAGCGGAAGATCAGCTGGCGTGATCTGTGGGCGATGGACGCCGGTCGTATTAAGTTTCTCATCGGAGCCACCTACGATGTTCTTCCTACTCCGCAGAATCTTAATCGCTGGGTAGGTACAGAGCCGACTTGCAGCTTGTGCGGTGGTGTAGCCTCTTTGAGGCACATTCTATCTGCATGTAAGGTTAGTTTATCTCAGGGAAGATATACTTGGAGGCATAATGAAGTGTTAAGATCCTTGGCATGCTTGTTGGAGAACAAGCGGGTTGAAGTTAATTCACTCCCGCAGTATGGAAGAAATAAGCTTATTTCTTTTGTGCGGGAGGGGGAGAGTGCTATAAGTCACGTGCGTGGTCGTGGTGATACGAGTTTTAAATGGGGGGAGGTGCGTGACTGGAAGTTGGTGGCGGACGTGGGAAAACAACTGCAGATGCCGCAGTGCATTGCGATCATGGCGTTGAGACCCGATATTGTGCTGTACTCCGAGGGCGCACGGATAGTGTACTTCATCGAATTAACAATACCCTTCGAAGACTCATTGGAAGATGCCTTTGAGAGGAAGAAATTGAAGTACACTGAGTTGGCTGGTGAGGTGAGGGAGCGAGGCTGGCAGTGCGTTATTAGACCAGTGGAGATCGGTACTAGAGGGTTTGTTGCAAAATCAACCACGCTACTGTTGGAGTTTGGTTTTAGGGGTCAGTCGTTAAGAGCAGCCATTAAAGGCTTGTCAGAGGTAGCAGAAAGATCCAGTCAGTGGTTGTGGATGAGAAGGCACCAGGGTGTTTGGGGGAAGCACACTTGAGTGGGGAGTACTCGCCTAGGTGAACATCAATGGTTTGAGTTTTGTTGTCACCTCCATATGCTGATGTGGTGTATTGGTTGGTTGTTGGTGGTTGGGGTGGGTTTTTTGTGGGTGGAGTCGCTGGGATGGCACTGTGGGCATGGAGGGGGGTGGGTCTGGGATGCCAGATCTCGCCGTTGAGCCTTCTGGAGGTGTCGTGGGCTCAATTCAATGAAACATCAACGAAGGAAGGTGCCCACTTGACAACCCCAACGAAGTGCACGCGGTGGCTCCCGGCAAGGAGGATGGTGTTTGCCCATAATGTGGGCTGTTTTTTTTTTTTTCTTTTTGAAGGGAATTGTTTGGTGGGGTTTCGGGAGGGAATATTGCGGCGTGGTTGGTTTGTGTCTAGCCCCCCTTGATTTTGGCATGAGGGGTTGAACATCTTTCCCTGTGTATTATTGTATGTTCATTTCTGATGTCTAGTGCCAATAATCCGTATAACATCTACATTTATTCATTTACCTGACGCTTTTATCCAAAGCGACTTACAATGTAAAGGTTACAATTATTTACCCATTTATACAGCTGGGTAATTTTTACTGGAGCAATTCAGGGTAAGTACCTTGCTCAAGGGTACTACAGGCAGAGGTGAGGCTCGAACCGTGACCTTTGGGTCCAAAGCCAGTTGCTCTAACCACTACTAACCATTTTCTTCTCTCTAGCTTACTTTATTGTAAGAATACAGTATATAATACATATACAAAATATGTATTAATCCACTGTTTATGTTATCAGTAAGGCTTCCGGTGAACAGTAGGCTATTAGTAGTTAAATTTTTGGGTATTCAAAAGTTATACGTGGATTTGACTGAGTGGGGGTCGGTGCCCCTAACCCCCACATTGCTCAAGGGGCAACTGTACATAAAAGTGTACAATCGGCTAAGGCCTTCTGGACACTGCAAGTCAAGACACCAATACATATACAAGAAAATGCCAAGAGACACACACCTGCGGCACAGCCAGGGAACACTTAGCTACTTCATCATAGGCCTCTTTATGCCTCCCCATCTCTTTCAGGGACCTAGCTTTCCGGTACAGAGCTCTGTAGTTACCTTCATTGAGCTGTAATGCTTTGTCACAGTCAGCCAGTGCTTGGTCATACAGACCCTGAAACACAAACACAGGATTTTTTCATTCTTTTTCACACACAGATTTTCACCACAACTTTAGCAATAGAGGTGTACCCTACAATCCACTCTCCCAGTAGCAGCGCTTTCGCTATAACACCTCTTGAAAATGAATGCCCTTCTTCACTATCCATGCCAATCCCTCCTTCTAAAAGGCCATTTCGTAAAAGGGTCTTTGCAAAATTAGCCTCTAAGGTAGCGTTTTCTTATACAGTATGCTCTTACGCAAATTAATAAAAATGCTTCAAAACATAATGCGGTAGAGTAGTATCAGTGGTGACAGGAGCAGCAGCTCTCCCATAATGCCGCACTGTTGCTGTGGATTTAAATAGTTGTTGGACAAGCACTGTAGGGAGTTAACGAAATTTGTCAAAGTTAGTTGGGGTTTTCAGGCTAGACTGGGAACCGGTTATCATTTTCCCCATAAAGAAATATTGGTTAAATGAGCTCCCCTTATCTGCACGTTCATTGTCTACCCCATTTTAAGGAATGAATTAAGAGAGGATAGCGAGGTACGCCTGTATTGAGCAATTGATCATTCATTTTATTGTTAAATATTCATGATTATTAAACATAAAACATGACTTTTTGTATAACCAGTAAATATTTGTTGAGGAATGTAGGATTTGGGAAAAATATCTAATCAGACGGAACTGCATTAACCAATGTGTGACACACCTAACATACACCCCTATAAAGAAATAGCGAAAGAATATCTCTTAAGGCCTTCAAGTATTTATGTAAATACTAATTTAATCTCTCTACAAGAAAACTGTATCCTTAAATGGACCCCCTTTACACTACTGTAATTATAGTGGAGTGGAACAAAAATATGCACAATTATTTGGGGGTGGGGGGGGTTCACTCCTTGTTGTCACCCGTGTAAATATAGAACTCAGATGCTAATGTATCTCATACTAAATCTACTTTCATATGGAATACTTAAAAGGCATACAAGGCCATAATGGTACTCTATTCTCACAACAAAAAATATAAATAAGACATTCTAGTGATGTCAGACACACACCAGTACAGAACTTAAAGCTGCTCCCATTTCCCCCAAGACATACTTACAATGTTCAAGTATGCAGCAGCACGATTAGCATACAGCTTTTCAATAATATTGGAAGAAATGTTGATATCCTCAGAGTTCGCATAATCTGCAACATTTAAGGCTTCTGCATAGAGCTCTACAGATTTGGTCCATTCCCCTTCTCTGTATACATCATTTCCTTCACCAAACAGATTTTTCACCAAGTCTTGAATGAATACCTAGAAAAGCAAAAACAATGTTAAGCATTCAGTGACAGATGAGGATTTTTCACAACAGCACTAAAGCAAAAACAGGAATGAAAAAAACTCATTTTTAATAGTCGTTTTTAGGTGGACAATTAGGTAAATTCTCCATTCTCCCAAGATAGAAACATATCTTCCATAAAATGCTAAAACAATATGATTCTACTCTGTGAGTTTTCCCATAAAACTGATTTATATCATTACAGATGCATCTTTCAAGAAAGACAACATTCACACATCAAGAAAAAAAAACAAAGATGATAAATTTTCTTAATTATGTGTTTGTTACCGGTATATCCTGGCATGCATTTCCCTCCTGGAATTATGCATATAGTTCTAAGTAATCTGTTGTACAGTTGTAGGTTTGTTTATTTATTAGCAGTTTTCTAAGTTTGCTCCAAAATATCAAGTACTGTATACTGAGTGTCACACAGGGGTTTAGTATAAGTGTACCACCCCCTTGTTTATGTTGTAATCACAGAGCAGTTTTCATATTGGCTCTCAACAGATGTAAATTAGTGAGCTTCAAACTACAGCAAGTAACATGTAGTGGCAGCCTCATGAATTGCTACAATATATGTTTTGCCATCCACATGTTTTACAAGACATCCTGCGCCATAAATATTTTACAAAGTTGCCTGCAGCAACCAACTAAGCAAAACCACTGTCATCGGAGACCCAGATGCTCCTGCTGTTACAAAAACCTGGTCTATCCTCATCTATCAAGCCCTCCATCCTCCATTCAAGCTCTCCATGGGAGTCTGGAATTGCCAGTCTCTTATGAGGAAGGCTGATTTCAACTTTTCAAATGCCTTCCATGTCTCATTGAACCTTCCTGCCCTAACAGAAACCTGGATTACCCCAGCTAACACAGCCATACCTGTAGTCCTCTCCACAAACTACTCATTCTCCCACAACCTGTGCCCCTCTGGAAAAGGTTGAGGCACAGGCCTGCTCATCTCTATCCAGTGGGAATATTCTTTGCTCCATCTCTACCTGCCTGACCTCCTTTGAATTCCATGCCATTTCTATCACTGCATGGACCACACTCGTGGTGGTCGTTCTCTATCACCCTCCTGGCTCTCCGGATTGCTTCGTGGATGACCCTGATATCTTTCTGAACTCTCTCCGAGGGAAACACACTCTGTTGATTCTCCTGGGTGATTTCAACCTGCATATCGGGAACATTCACGTAAGCAGCCTTCTGTCGCTCCTGCAGTCCTCTGATCTTTCTATGTCCCAGTCCTCTGTTACTCATAAGTCCAGCAATCACCTCGACCTTGTCTTCTCTCAAAACTGCGGCTGCTGTGTCCTCTCTTACTCTGCTGCATGCGTCTGATCATTTGTCTTTCCAGCGCTGCATGACTACTACTTAATCTTCTCCTGCAATCTTCATCACTTTCTGCTGCAACATAAAATCTCTCTTGCCCTCTCATCTCCTCTGTTCCACTATCCTCTCTCCCTTCTGCTGCACAATTCCCTGAGATGTCCACAGACAATGCTACCCATGTCTTCCTCTCAGTCCAATCCTTCTCTGTAAAATCTCCATCCTCTAACATCCAGACAAGGATGCCCAAATTCCCACGGCTATCAGATGCACTACGTCCCAAAACAAACAAACTACGGGCTGCAGAACAATGATGGCCAAAATCTCGGACATGGAAACTAAGGAACTCCCAGCGGCCTTCCACTCTGCTGCTTCCTTGGCTAAAACCACCTTCTTCCACAACAACTACAGCCTGCAATGAACAATCCACACAGACTCTTATCCACTTTCTTATCTATACTCTGTCCTCCTCCCTGTTTTCTCGCCACTGACAATTTTGCCAATTTTCTTCAGAGACAAAGTAAACTCCACCACAGAAAAGTCAGCATCCATGTGCCCTGATCATGCTGTATCTCCCCGGAAATTCATGTTCTCTACATTTGAACCCCGTCAGAAACTGAAATCTCTGACCTCCTGCTGTCACAGAGTCATCACCTGCTCCTTCAATCCAACCCCTTTCCCTCTCCTACAAGACATGTCCCTGGAAGTTATCGCTTGTCTCCAAGATCATCAACACCTTACTCTTCAACTGCTTTGTATATTCCTTCAAAACTGCCCTCATTTTACTGCTGTTAAAGAAACCCTCTTTGGATCCAGATGAAGTCCAGAACTATAGGCCAGTCTCCCTCCTTTTTCTGTCAAAAACTCAGGAATGGGCAACCTGTGATCATTTGTCTGCATTCCTCACCCAAAATTATCTCCTTGACAGTTATCAACTCTATCTGTAGTCAACTGTTTTCTCTGTTGCATTTTCCTCATTTGCTTTTGTTCAAGCACTCACTGCATGAGAACACTCTGTAAAAATAAACTGAATTGAATCATCAGTCTGAACTCAAAGTTAAACATTCCACTGAGACAGCTCTCCTCACAGTATCAGATGCTCTCTAATCAGCTTGAGAGGCCTCTCTGTCCTCAGTCCTCATCGTCCTCGTCCTGTGCAGCATTTGACATAGTCAACCACTGGATTCTACTCTCCTTTCTTGTGCCACTTGGCATCAAAATAACTGCACTGAAATTAACTGAATCCAAACCATCAGCTTGCTTCTACCAAAGAGTCTGACAGGGTTCCCATTCATCCCCCGGCCTCGTACAGCTGGTGTTCCACAGGGCTTAGTACTGAGCCTCCTGCTCTTCTCATCAATCTACATTTCCTCTCTCGGCCCTGTCATCGTCTTCAATGGAATCCATTGGAGCTGATGAAGCTAAGAGCCTGGGAGTAGCAATCAACTGAAGCCTGTCCTTTTCTCAACATAGTGCAGCCAAACCTAATCCTGCAGATACATGCTGTATAACATCTACAGAATCACTTATCTGAAGTAATTTGGAAAACTTGGTCTTCAGTTTAACAGAAAGGCTGTTATACCACATTGTAACACAGTACTGCATGAAACTGAACTACTGATCTGAAAAACAAAACTAAAAACTGATTGCTGGCACCAAAGGGCCTTACCCTGTGGTAAATTCAAGATTCAAGAGTTTGTCATGCGTGCAGTTCGTTACACCATACAATGAAATTCTTACACTGTGAATCCTCTCAGCAGCCTATGACATAAATTGTAAGGACAAGAGGAAAGAAAAACACAAGGCATAAATCAAAAATTTACAAAAAATTACTATTAGTGCAAAAAATCCAAGAAACAAAGTTATATACATATATAAAGTGTGCAGTGCGCAATGTAAACATGAAAGTCGTACGTGTGCAAAGTCCTGCAGAGGTAGATTGGTCTATTCGCAGTTGAAAGGGGGGGTGTGCATTTGTGTGCGCAAGATATGCGGAGGTAGTCTGTGGTCTCTAATGTTATTGGCGTTGTGGATGTGTATGTGTGTGTAGGAGGGATGGGAGGTAGTTGACACCACTCAGCCTCAACGGGTAATCTCTGTCTGCTGTGATGGGTGAAGAGGAAGTGGATGGATTTTGTTCACAAGCCTGATGGCCTGTGGGTAAAAACTGTTTTTCAGCCTTGAGGTTCTGGCTTTAACACTCCTGTAGCATCTGCTGGATGGTAAGGGTGTGAAAAGGCTGTGCTGGGGATGACTGTTGTCCTTGATGATAATGGCTCTCCTGATGGTTCTGGGCTTGTATAGGCTCTCCAATGATGGTAAGGACATTACAGAGATGGTCTAAGCAGCTTTCACCACTCGCTGTAGCGCCTTATAATCCTGTACTGTGCAGCCTCCAAACCACACCATGATAGAGCTGGTAAGGACGCTCTCGATTGCACACCTATAGAAGCTTCTGAGGATTTGGCTTGGCCTTCTCAAGAAGTGCAGACGCTGACGTGATTTCTTCACCAGATGCGTAGTGTTGTGAGAACAGGTGAGATCTTCAGTAATGTGAACACCCAGGAACCTGAAGCTGCTCACTCTCTCCACCACTGTCTGACCAATATGCAGTGGTGAGTGTGCTCCCTCCTTCTCCGTGGATCAACTATCAACTCCTTTGTTTTGTTAACACTGAGGGAGAGATTGTTGTCGTGGCACCACTTCACTAGGTCAGCCACTTCCCTCCTGTATGCCGACTCATCGCCTCCCATTATCAGTCCAATGACTGTCGTGTCATCGGCAAATGCAGAGATAGTTTCATTATTATCATGGAATATACATCTTGAGTATATGCACCTCAAGGTATTTGTAAGATGCAGCATGCCTAAATTCTCCTCATTGTGAACAAATGTTGGGGATGAAAGAGAATTAAGGGTAAGACAAAAAAATAACTTCTTTCTTACTGTTGATGACTGGATCACACCACTCTATCACACTACCAACACTTTGCTGGAATAGATTTGGTTTGCATATTTTCCCAATGTTGCGGGGGTTTTCCTCCCAAAGACATGTTTCAGGTGAACTGGTGACTCAACTGCTGGTAGTACATGTGTTTGTGTGCTTTTCTTTTTCACTTGATGTAGACATGACGGGGGGGGGGTGGCCTAATGGCACAGTGGGCTTAGCTGGGTTCTGCTCTCTGGTGGGTCTGGGATTCGACTCCTGCTTGGGGTGCCTTGCAGCAGACTGGCGCCCTGTCCCGGTTATGTCCCCTACCCTTCGACCTTGCACACTGTGTTGCCGGGTTAGGCTCTGGCTCTCTGCAGCCCTGCTCGGGACAAGTGGTTTCAGACAGAACGTGTATGTGTGTGTGTGTAGACATGGTGCACTAGTGAAAATTAGCAGCACAAACAGGAGAGTCAGCAGAAAGATGCAGAAAAACACATGCCCACACCGTAACTTCCGAAACGACTGCCTGATGCACTTCAGTGTGCATGCCTCAAACATGAACACAAAGGAGAGTTTGAAGAATGAAATAAGCTATTTTTTTTTTTTAAACAGAGTTGCTAGTACTTTTTGTCATTGGAAACTCCTATTATTTAAAGAGAAAAGTGGCATTACATTATATTCTTCATAAACACAAATCTTCACAAGTAGAACATTTATATCTAGGGAAATGAATGTACTGGCAAAAAATGAATATCTACAAACAAGGAATTTCTGATAATTAACAGGTTGTATTGAGGTTAGGCTTTTGATGGCCAATCTAAAGGTTCCTGGTCTAAATCATACTCCCACTGCAATGTAGCCTGAAGGCCACAGAACAACTGCGTTACATTGCAACTGAATTGTTTCTTTTAAAAAACCAGTCAAAATAATAGAGCAGAGGTGAATGGCAATCTTATATTAACTACTTTATACCCGTTGTGGGAATAACACTACACAGAATTACGAGCCCATTTATATGAAAAAGGAGTATATATTTTCACAAAGTGTTTTGGTAGTCTTCCACTGTATGGGAGCCCATTTCTACAAGGCAATTACTTACATCATACTCATCCTGGCTTCCAGGATAGGGCAAAGTAGACCTATGAAAATAGAAAGATGTGACAAGACTGTTTAGACATACACTAACACACGAGAGTGACCTTTAATGTTCTTAAATGCTAAATAAAATTAAGAATATCTTTCACACAGCTGGTAAATAACACTTGATTCTGAGTGCAAAAGATGCAAACACATTAAAACTACTTCAAGTGATAGAAAAAAGTGAAAATAATTAACTGTCCCCTTGACACAATGTACTTGAACACCAAGAACATAAATTGGTTTTGTTGAGAAAATATTAAGCCAGTCCCAGGTATTAACTTCACTCCCTGGGGAATTTAGCAACTGGAATCCCATGATGTCTTCAGCACAAAGGTCCAAAGGTCGTGAAGACACAGCACACTTACTGTATGAACTGCAGCCCTTGCTGGATGCTGTGCCAGCGGGTGCTTCTGTCTAGAGACACACCGGACATATTCCCTTGTGCAATCTATGAAACATGTAAAGTGGGGGGAAAAAAACATTTTATATTTTCACACATAACATTCTGTAACTTTGTACAATTATTGTTCTCTGAAATGTATTACATCAGTCGACTGTTACACTCTTTTGAACTCTTTCTGCGTTCTGTAGTGGTTTACATACATGTACAGTACATGAAATGATTGTTTCTGTTAACAAATGCTTCTCGAAACTTTAAGCTACGAAAATGTGTCACGATGATGAGTTAGTGAACGACATTTTTGCCGTATCTCTGTTGTGCACAGTAGTAGTTTCTGGTATCCAAAACACAGGCCTTTCCTGACAAACAGGTTTGTAAATATGTCTTTTCAATGCTGCATTCCTACACTATCAAGTCATTCTTTGTTGTTTGCTAGCAATTAGTTAATATTTAGTTAAGTAGTGCATTGTATGAACTCTGTGATATTCATATTGTTGTTTGCTGTGTAAATGCATTTGAACAATTAGAAGTGAAGTAGGCTTTTTTTTTAACCTTGCTAGAACGACGAATCAAAGTAACAGTACAACATAAAAACATCTCACACACGACGACGCAGGAACACAAATTAATTTAGTATAATCATTTGAAATCATCGGAGTCAGTGAGTGAAACCGGATCCCAAGATGACACATGCCATGGCATGTTCCTTCCTTACCCAAACGCGACCATGTGCCAGGCTCCTATGACAAAGTATAATCTTTGTTCACCGCAAAAGTGTGATGGAAAAAACCCAAGGGCGAACACACACTGCCACGAACTTTCCACCGCATCAAGCCTGCTCATCAGGGAACCGGACACGATATAATAATGATAATCATCATCATTTGCCAATGGCAATACTGAGAGGGTTCCATCATCCATGCGGCGCCCTGGCCTGAGCTCCATTTTACCAATCAAACAACTTCTAGCTACGCCACTCTAACGAAAAAGACAGAATATTCCAAATAGTTCATAAAAAAAAGAGTCTGTTTACCTTATAAAGAGCTTCTAAGACGGGACATTTCGAAAGTCATGGCACGTCGTAATGCAACTTCCTGTACCGTGTGCGCCACAACACGTAGCGCTAGCTCCGTCGCCTCCTTTACAATGTGGAACCATAGACATACAGTGACAGGCCTTGCACAAAAACAACGTGCGCGCCGCAACGGCAACGTCGTCCGCCATATTGGAAAAATGATTCACGCGTTCAAATACAAGGACAAGGCTTTGGATGCGTTCAACCTCACTCGTAAAAAGTCTATTATTGTGTTAGGCAGTTCTCAACCGATTTACATTAAATATATTTTAAAACTAAATATATTTTCTATTAGTTCACTAAACCAGACATGTAATATCAACTAGACAAAAGCTTGAGGAAGTTCACTGATGTATAGTATACACCCGGTACCATGGTATTAGGCTATGATATAGGTGTCCATACTGAAATAAACAACTTTGGAATTTTGAGTTTTCTCTCAGTGTCGTTTTAAAAATTAGAAAGTCTAAGCTATATTTTGCATTAATTTATGTGCTTGAGTCCGGAAAGATTCCACATGGTGCCATACTGGCATACATAACATACTTGGTTTCCCATATAAAGAGCTTCCTGTGTATAATTAACAGCATAATCTAATCATCCCACATTCATAATGTGTGTTAATATACAAGAGAGATTTTCCTAGAATTTTGACTTGTACAATTTACACAAAATAATATTATCTCAGGATCCAACATACCAGATGGTATCTGGCCACCAAAGAGACTTAAAAGTTTACTGCACCATGAATGTAATTCTGTAATGTTATTACATGTAATTTTTGGCCAATAAATTCAACATTGAATTGAACTGAAAGTAGGATATTTCCAGGCCTATAAAGAAATGGACAATATCTGGTATAAAAATATATACTTTGTTATGATACTAGTAATACCAGTTATTGCTGAAGTGCCTATTGATGAAGATTCTGTGGTTAAATCTGTCAAACTTGAGAAATTAAAAACAAACCATAGAACCCACAATGAAACAATGCAGAAACATTTTAACTTTTTGGGAATTTCTATAGCTGAGCAGTCATCACAGGCAAAACATACTGATACTAAGGCAAAATAGATTTCAAAAGCATTGCTTTAAATAAAAAAGAAAACAATCCAGGAAATACTTAATTATAGATTTGCAATAGAAATTATACTACTGCATATAAATTACACAGCTTGGGGGATTTCCTCACAAACTGAAAAAAGACTCCTTTTTATCCTTCTCAAAAGACAGCCTTGTGATTGGCAAATAAGTAGCTCAAATCCTGAAAAACATGATGTAACGACCTTCAATAATATTAATAAATCATGTATTGCTCTTGCTAATTTTATAGCTCTAAATGTAGCACCTTTATATTATACAAGTAAATTTATTACAAATACAGATGTCCTATTATTGATACATCATTATCAAAAATTTCAGAAGTCTAAATTGTAAAATTTAAACAGAAGGGAATAAACTTTCAGGAGAACTGATCCCTTCTTAAACTCACACCAGTCAGGCAAAATAGTTTTAATTAAATCAATTTATGTATTAAGAACAAACACGGGGAACTGGAGCCTACCCAGTAACACAGGGCGTAAGGCCGGAGGGGAAGAGGACACACCCAGGACGGGACGCCAGTCCGTCACAAGGCACCCCAAGTGGGACTTGAACCCCAGACTCACCGGAGAACAGGACTGTGGTCCAACCCACTGCGCCACCACACCCCTTGTATAAAGAATATGTAGATGTAAATACACAAAGTTAGTGTGCCATGTTTGATTTCATATATTATAGCTTTGACACTTTTATTGTACATCACATGTGTGTGGAGACACTGAAGAAATAAATTTAACTAGTTTTACTATTTGTTTGTCAACCATTGTTTGTCTCATTACATCATTGTCCTTGAAACTTTAGAATCTTTGTATAACTAAATGTCAAAAATCAAGTGTGTCCCTTCACTTTCGCTGCATTGTGCAATTTCACAAATGATCATGATGTACCCCTAATATTATTAAAATAAACTCACTGAGCTCTGACAAGTGATCGATAGTGATTACTTAGTCAAACGAAGCTACAAGCTGTACCAAAAGTTTCCTACCTGAAGAATTGCATATCTTACTTAAATATTTTAACATACTTGATACTAAACTAATCCAGATTTACAAAAACGCACGAATTTGTGACATTAACAATGTCTGTATTGTTCCTGTGTTTACTCACTTGCTAGGAACATAAATGCCCCCATAACACTTTTTTTCAGAGCAGAAACTAAAGACGTACTCACTTGTGAAATGGCAAGCCTCTCTTCTTGCTGGATTTATTTCTGTAATCGGAACACTTGAACGCATAGGAACTGCATTTTTCCAATATGGCGACCGGACCTGGCCACTCCATATCACGCGTGCACAATGTCCCGCTTCATAAGTAAGAGGGGGAAAATTCGCGCCCCCTATCGGGTTCCAGGAGCATTTACAGGTAGGTTTGAAGAGTACCGACATCGCCTATAGCCGTATTCAGCATATGTTGACTTTCCGTGAAAAGCCAGTAGGTTGTACAAATGTTTATTTTAACATGGTCATTAAAGTGAAATTATAAAATCGAAATTCATAACCTACATAAACACAGAATTAAATTTATTCAGTGTTGCTTCTCCATGGACCCAAAAATCATCGGCCGGAACAGAGGTCTGAGCGGACTGTATTATTTAGGCACACTAGGAACTGGACAGAGTCTGAGTCGCAGTGTTGGTAACACTGGTCACTTTATTAAAGTAATTTTTTATTTAACACATCACACACAATACAAGAACGGTAATTCAGAACAGTCAACCTAGCCAGGGGGAATTTAAAAAAAAACTCCATCCATCCATCCATCCATCCATCCACCCATCCATCCGGTGGCAGCAGGGAGAACAGAGAGGCCCAGCCACCCCTGTCCCCCGCAACTTCCTCCAGCTCAACCTGGGGGATCCCCAGCCGTTCCCAGGCCAACTGTGAGATAATCCCTCCAGTGGGTCCTGGGCCGACCTCGGGGCCTCGTCCCAGTTGGCCGTGCCTGGTATACCTCCTAAGGGAGGAGCCCAGGGGGCATCCTTATCAGATGCCCAAACCACCTCAACTGGCTCCTCTCAATGTTAAGGAGTAGCGGCTCTACTCTGAGTTCCTCCTGGATGTCCGAACTCCTCACCCTGTCACGGAGAGTGAGTCCCAGCACCCTGCGGAGAAAACTCATTTCGGCCGCTTGTATCCGCGATCTTATTCTTTCGGTCATCACCCAGAGCTGATGACCATAGGTGAGGGTAGGGATGTAGATCAACTGGTAAATGGAGAACTTCACCTTATGGCTCAGCTCCCCCTTCACCACTAGAGTCCGGTACAGCGATCACATTACTGCTGCCGCTGCTCCCAGTCTGTGGCCGATTTCACGTTCCCTTCTTCCCTCACTCGTGAACAAGACCCCAAAATACTTGAACTCCTCCACCTGGGGCAAATTCTCTCCCCTTACGTGGAAGGGACATACCATCCTTTTTCATAAGAGAACCGAGGACTCAGACTTTGAGGTGCTGATCCTCATCACCTCCGCTTCACACTCAGCAGCAAAGCGTTCAAGTGCGTGCTGGAGGCAGCCATGTGACGGTGCCAAAAGGACAACATCATCCACAAAAAGCAGAGACATCACCTCCCGACTCCCACATAGAATGCCCTCCTGACCTTGACTGCGCCTTGATATCCTGCCCATGAAAACCACAAACAGGAGTGGAGACAAGGCACAACCTTGCCAGAGTCCAACACCCACACTGAACAGGGCTGACTTAATGCCGAGTATGCGGACACAGCTTTCGCTCTGTATGTACAAGGACCGAATGGCCCGCAGTAGTGACCCTGGTACCCCATACTCCCGATGCACCTCCCACAGAATTTTCCAGGGAACACGGTCATAGGCCTTCTCCAAGTCCACAAAACACATGTAGACTGGATTAACAAATTCCCATGCCCCTTCAATGATCTGTGAGAGGATAAAAAGCTGGTCCACTGTTCCACGCCCAGGGCGGAATCCGCATTGTTCCTCTTCAATCTGAGGTTCAACTATCGGCCGGAGCCTCCTCTTCAGCACCCCGCCATAAACTTTCCCAGGGAGGCTGAGAAGTGTGATGCCCTGATAGTTGGAACACACTCTCCGGTCCCCTTTCTTAAAGATAGGGATCACCGCCCCAGTTTGCCAATCCAAGGGCACTGTACCCGAGGTCCATGCAACATTGCAGAGACGTGTCAACCATGACAGCCCTGCAACATCTAGGGCCTTATGCATTTCTGGGCGGATCTCATCCACCCCCGGTGCTTTGCCACTATGGAGCTTACCAACTACCTCAGTGACTTCCACCAGGGAAATGGACTCTGACAGCCTGAAAGGCTCTGGCCCTGACTCCTGTAAGGGAGGCATATCACTCGGGTTTAAGAGCTCTTCAAAGTGCTCCTACCACCTCCCGACAATGTCCTCATCAGAGGTCAGAGTTTCTCCACTCCTCCTGTACACAGCCTGAGCGAAACTCCTCCGACCCCTTCTGAGCTGCCGGATGGTTTTCCAGAACCACTTTGAAGCTGACCGATAGTCGTTTTCCATGACTTCTCCAAACTCCTCCCATGCCCGGGATTTTGCTTCTGCAACCGCAGCCGCTGCTGCCTTATTCGCCTGCTGGTACCTGTCTGCTGAGTCAGGAGTCCCCAGAGCCAACCAGGCCATAAAGGCCTCCTTCTTCAGCTTGACGGCTTCCCTTACCACCGGTGTCCACCAGGGGTCGGTCCCTGTGACCCTATTCCGGGCAGGATAAACATTCTCTTGTTTACTTTGTTCATGGAGGTTTTTGGATTGTGTTAGTCTGGATCTTCACTCCAGACCTGTTCACCTTCGGAGACCCTACCAGGAGCATGATGCTCCCGACGACATAGCTTTAGAGGTCCCTAGATCACGCAAGCCCTCCTGCCACGCCGAGGTCCCGATTCAGGGGGAATAAAAAAAAACCTAAAAACCACAAAACACTCCAATAACCAGACATTACATCATGACCTTAAACATTACAATAATAAACAGTCTTAATGGCCTTCTTATTATCACACTCCTCCATAGCGTTTATGTACTGCTTAACTTCAAGAAAAACAGAAAATATAGGTTTTTTTATTAGCAAATTTTGACCCATGTATATGATATTTAGTGAAAAGAATTAATAAATTAATGACATATGCTTGTTTCTCTGTACATCTATCAAAACAAAAGAACCCAAACAACACATATTCATAGTACAAAGCTAAATCCTAACACAGTTTATCAGTAATAAATTTAGAGACATCTCTCCATAACTTTTTGGTACAACAACAGTGCCGAAAGAGGTGGGGCACCATTTCTGGGTGCAGGTTACAAAAAGAACAATCCCGTCCTTGAATCTTCTAAGAAAATGCTTGACACACGGCAAGTAAACATTGAAAATTTTGGAGAAACATGTAAGAACAAGAGCAAAAATAAGCACAGTATTTTCGAAAATGCGCAAGTTGAAAGTTCACAAATTCAGGAGCCAGTGAACTAGTTATTAAGGTACACACTAGTTATGGAATATATAGATAGTTTTCATCATATATCTACCTACCCAAGTATTAGATCGATTTGTCTAAAAAGTAGTTTCTAGCTTGTTTATTTATTATTTTAAATTTCTTATAACTTTATTAGATCTTCAAATTTTTACTAAGTTTCTTCTTGCAAATCTAATGTAACGACACTGAGGGAGGCTCGTGTGGATTCATACAAATAGTTGGTATTAGTGTTTATTCCTGTACATAGTTCAGTGTGCCTTTCTGATTGGCTGTTGTACTGCTGATGTCTGTCACATGGAATTCTGGGGGGTTCAAGGGGTGACCCCCTAACCATTGTGTGGCGTAAGGGGGCTCAGAGTGACCTGATGTAACTCAAGAATATAGCAGAGTGTATCATAATGTCTGTTTTCTCAAAACTGCTATTGAAAAAAAACATATATGTGTTTAATATATGTTTTATGTTAGATGTAAGGTTTCTAATTTCTATGGCACATTTTATTTATTTTGTACTATTTTAAAAATTTATAGCACTGATTGCACTTTTAAGTAGTCACCTATAAGTGACTATGTGTGGGTTGTGTTTGTATTTTCTTATTTATTTACTTATTGTTATTTATCTATTAATTGACATTTGTTTAGGGTAGTGTAGATTTAGTTTTGTTGTGTGGTGCATGTTGTGTTTTAACTCTGTATATGTACTTTATCATTCACCTGTTCTACTAAAACAACAATAGGGGAGATGTTGCTAAAAGGGAATCATCCAAAAATGGTAGGTAAGATGTATGGTAACACCCTGGGAACTTGAGTGGTAAATGTTACCGGGTAAGTTTTCTTTTAATTATTTATTAAGTATGGTTTTAAGCCTTGGGGTATGTCTTTTAGCGTTTTAAAGGTTCTGCCATGTGGTTCTTATATTAGTTGGTCTTATTGTTTTTAGTATTTATTTTAAATTTTATTGTTGCATGGCAGTTTTTAGGATTAATTTATTTATTGAATAAAGATTTTAATTATCGGGAATGATGAATGGAGAAATTTATTACTGTCGAGTAAGACAGTGTGTGGAGCCAAACACCCTCGGGTGGGTTGGTGATCCATTCTGATCTGAAAGAAAAAAAAAAAAAAAAACACTTTCAATAAAGAGCTCTCTTCCAGGACCATGTCTCCTGAACCTGTCTCTAGCATTTGTAGGGGGGGACGGTAACAGAGACCAGGGGGAGCGGTATATTTCCCATTATGCAGCACTGCTGCTGTGTATGTAAATAGTCTTTGGGAAACCCATGTGGAGAGATGTTTCTGGAAATTTGACTCATGTGTTGTTCTCACATTTACATTTATTTAGCAGATGCTTTTCTCCAAAACGACTTCCAATGAACTCTATATAGTGCTATCAGCCCACACACCTTATTCACAAAGGTGACTTACACTGCTACAGTACTTACTGTAAAGGACCCCAGTTGATGTTTAAAACTTGTCTTCCTTTGTAAATACCTTTGCTAAATTTTTCCTTTTGTATTTGTACTTTTATTTTGCCATATAATTGCAGTGGCATACTGTCGTTATAAGGGGGCTTTTATTTTGACACGGTCTTGTATTCCCAAGAGCCCTGCGCTTAGATATGACGAATTAGTTAATGCGACTGGCGCGCAGATATAACTTAGCCCAGCTTGTGGTTAGGTGTGTGCTGCAAGAACTAAATAATTTGTTTAAGAATTCGCAACCCTCCGAAGAGGCACAAGGTTTGTACATGTATATTGTTGTAAATGTTTTCTCCCCTTTTTTTTGATGTAATTGTACTTGTTTTGTCCATGGAGATGAGATGGTTATGACTTATGTTACGGCTCTGTGTTTAACATACTCTGATAATTATAATATTGCCGAAGAACTGAACGGAAGCTAAAGCCTAAATGCTAAATATTTGTGCTTTTTTTTTTTTTTTTTTACACACCAGCTCTTACGTTGGTGGAGGTTGTCAAGTTAGTTTCAATAAATCAACTAAACCACCATCAGTCAAGTCTTGGCCATCACTCGGGTGGGTCTGCTACAGTAAGAGCTTCGTCATCACCGCTTCCCTCACCGGCTACACGGCTGAAAAGGAATTCGACGGCACATTGCAAAGGCTGTGTGTGGTGAGTTATAGGTGGTGTGGTGGTCAGTGAAATAAAGTTAGTAAATAAGGCTACACTGAAATGGAGAATACAGAGGAACAGATTACAAATCTAAAAATAGAAATACAAGAACATAAGAATTCACTTCAACGGGAGTCAGAAAGCAAAGAAAGACACAAACTGAAAGAAATAATTCAGCGTAAGGAAACCCTACTGGCTGATCTACAGAACAACACAAATAACTGTATTGATGTACCAAGACGTTCTGAACGTCCCAGAATCCCCACAGAAAAAATGATTGCTTATGAAAGAAGTGAAATTAGCAAAAAAGAAAAAGGGTTAAATGGCATGTATGAACGGTGGAAAATTGAAGTCCGTAAGGCCAGAAAACAATTAAAGTTAGATATACCGGACAAGCATTTGTCTTCAATTGCAGACGTCATTGAAAAGGGAAGGGATGACATTATGAAAGTATATAGCGAAATAAGAAAATATGCCCTGCCAACAACTGATGTAAGACGCAAGGTTGACACGTGCGAAGCGGTAACTAAGGATATTATGAAAGTTATATATGAAAGGTTAGCAGCTGTGGACGGAGATTTTGACACAACAGGAAAGGCTTCGCCTGCATGAACTGCTCATTCCAGAATACGCACGCTCTGTCTATGGATCTGTCGCTTCATGGTCAAATGTCAGTTATGAGTCTCAGTCCTCCATGATGGCAGTCAAACAAGCAGATATGGCCGCAGACCTAGCAGCAAAGGAGACAGAATGCAAAATGCTGCATGAAGAAATGAAACAAAAGCAAAGAATAAGAGCCCTTGAAGAACAACAAAGGGGAGAATTAGAATTGCAGAAGGCTGAATTAGAACGTTTGCAAGCTGAAAGGAGTAGAGAGGTAGCTCGTGTTAGGTTAGAGGTTTATGCTAAAGAGGTAGAACAAGAGAGTGAGATACATCCAATACCGTCTAATTTAGAAAAAATAATTACTCCCCCCCCCCCCCTTCAGTGCAGCATTCCTCATCGTCCCCTAGTGACATTTATTGTTTAGCCCAGGCCATTCAAGATAGTATAACTATAAACAGACTCCCGGTGCCAGAGCCAGGTGTGTTCAGTGGTGACCCTATCCAGTTCATCGAATGGAAGGCAAGCTTCGCATCACTTATTGACAGAAAGGGCTTTTCACCAGCTGACAAACTCCACTATCTTGAAAGGTATACTAGTGGCCCAGCACAGAAGTGTCTTGAAGGCACCTTTTATAGAAGTGATAAGGAGGCATACAAGGATGCCTGGAAGAAACTCAACCACAGGTATGGTCAACCTTTTACCATTCAAAGGACTTTTAGAGAAAAAAACTGTACAGTTGGCCAAAAATACATCCCAAGGATGCAGAAGGATTAAGGGCCTTTTCAGACTTTCTAAACGCCTGCCTCCAGGCAATGCCTCATGTGAAAGGCCTTGAAATACTAAATGACTGTCAAGAAAATCAGAAACTGACTCAAAAACTACCTGAATGGGCTGCATCTCGATGGAATCGTCAAGTCACAACATCCCTCTCGGAAAGTAAGGAATTTCCCAGTTTCAAAGATTTTGCTGAGTTTATCTCCATGGAAGCAGAAATTGCATGCAATCCCATCACTTCTTTGTTTGCTCTCCATTCATCTAAGCCAATTTCCGATGAGGGAAACTTAAAGAAAACTAAAGGGACCAAGGCCGATGTCTTCAACACTCACACTGCTGTTGAAAGTGATGATGAAGAGCAAATGAAAGCAAGGATGAAATGCATTTTCTGTCAAGACAACCAGCATCAAATTCACAAATGTCCTGACTTCATGAAAGATTCTCTCAACAACCACAGAACGTATGTCAAAGACAACAAACTGTGTTATGGTTGTCTCAAGCCAGGTCACCGCGCAAAGGAGTGCCGTCATCGCCACGCATGTGATTTATGTAAAGGAAGACACCCTACTTGTCTTCGTGATGACAACTATAGTAGATCCAAAGGCAGTGAAAACCAAACACTCATGGCAAGCACAGCACACAATAATGAAAATGTAATCACAAATGCAACTACCCTCAATGTTAATACTGAAAGGCAGTTGGTGAGTACATCAATGATTGTGCCTGTGTGGGTGTCATCAGTTAATGACCCATCCAAAGAACAACTTGTCTATGCCTTATTGGACACTCAGAGTGATACCACATTTGTCAGTCAGGAGGTATGCAACAGATTGGAAGTGGATGCATATCCAGTAAAGCTAAAACTTACCACAATGATGGGAGAAAATACAGTTTTAGATAGCCAAAGAGTGTCAGGACTCAGAGTGAGGGGCTATAAGTCTTCGGAGTACATCCATCTCCCTCCTACATACACAAAAGGTTACATTCCGGTAAATCGTGACCACATACCTACCGGTCAAACAGCCAAAGCTTGGAGCCACCTCTCAGCAATCGCAGAAAAAATACCTCCACTTCTTGATTGTGAAGTAGGTCTTCTGATTGGCTATAACTGCCCCAGAACATTAGCTCCTAGACAGGTAATATTAGGCAAAGGTAACGAACCTTATGCTGTCTTAACAGATTTAAGGTGGAGCATTGTGGGCAGTGCAGCACCTCGCCTTGATACTTTTCCAGCTTCTGGTCTCTGTCACAGAGTATCTGTTAAAGAGCTCCCAGCAATAACGCCGATGAACGTGATTCGCATCTTAGAGTCTGACTTTAAGGATGTCACAGGTGATGGAAAAACTGTTTCACAAGATGACCTAATTTTCTTGGACAAACTCAAGGAAAGTATAGTAAAAAATAAACAAGGACATTATGAAATGCCACTGCCATTCAGACAACGACCATGCTTACCTGATAATAAGCAGCTGGCAGAAATCAGACTGAGCCACTTAAAAAGGAAATTCTCCACAAATGAAAGATACAAGGTAGATTATATCAACTACATGAGCGACATAATTGAAAGGGGTGATGGTGAACATGGTGAAAAATGGTACATTCCTCATCACGGGGTCTACCACCCTAAAAAGCCAGATAAACTGCACGTTGTATTTGATTGTTCTGCCAAGTACAAGGGTACCAATCTCAATGAGCACCTCCTTTCAGGGCCTGACATGTTCAACAATCTGACAGGCGTGCTCATAAGGTTCAGACTGCATCCAGTAGCGTTAATGTGCGACATAGAAAAGATGTTCCATCAACTTCATGTCCAAGAGAACGATCGCAACTACTTACGCTTCTTGTGGTGGAAGAACGGAGATCTGAATACACAACCTCAACAATACAGAATGAAGGTTCATCTGTTTGGTGCAGTGTCTTCCCCTGGTTGCGCAAATTATGGACTGAAGCACCTAGCTAAAGAGAGTGCTCAGTCACACCCTTTAGGATCTCAGTTTATAGCAAAGAATTTCTGTGTGGATGATGGAGTCACCAGTACTGATACTGTGGATAAAGCTATTCAGCTGGCAAAGGAAGCATGTGAAGTGTGTGGAAAGGGTGGTCTTTGCCTTCACAAGTTCATCTCAAACAACATCACCGTTCTACGGCACTTACCCTCATCTGAATGTGCGATAGACATTAAAACGAGGGATCTGGCCTTTAATGATTTGCCATTAGAGAGAGCTCTAGGAGTACAATGGTGCATAGAAAGTGACAGTTTCCGCTTTAACATCACGCTGAAAGATCAACCAGCAACACGTCGTGGCATATTGTCAACTGTTGCCTCCATTTATGATCCGTTGGGCCTTATTGCCCCATATGTTCTTACTGGAAAGAAAATTCTGCAGGAAATGTGCCACCAGGGTACTGGCTGGGATGACCCTCTACCTGAGCAGTTAAGTCTACGGTGGGAGAGTTGGAAAAGTGAGCTGGTCAATCTTAAAGATGTAGACATTCCTCGTTGTTACCGACCTGCTGAATTTGGAAAGGTCGTCAAAACGGAACTGCATCATTTTTCAGACGCCAGCACCAGTGGCTATGGGCAATGTTCCTATCTGAGAATGAAAAATGAACAGGCAGAAATCCACTGCGCTCTTGTGATGGGAAAGTCTCGCGTCTCTCCCACAAAGGTAATCACCATACCTAGATTAGAATTAACAGCAGCATCAGTGTCAGTTACAGTAAGCTGTATGCTCAGAGAAGAAATGAACAACCTCAATCTTGAAGAATATTTCTGGACAGATTTTAAGGTGGTCTTAGGATACATAAACAACGATGCATGGCGCTTTCACACTTTCGTAGCCAATAGAGTTCAGAAGATACGCGACAGCACAAGCCCTCAGCAGTGGTTTTATGTGCCAACAAATGAAAACCCAGCAGACAGTGCATCAAGAGGAAAAACAGTAAAGGAACTACTTGCATCTAACTGGTTCACAGGTCCTGCATTATTGTGGAAAAGGGAAATTCAGACCATAACTAATGATGTCCCGGAACTCCCAGTAGGGGATCCAGAGGTCAGAAGGACCCAGACACTGGTAATAGAAACTACAGAGCAAACATATCTGACAGAACAATTTTGGAGCAGATGGAAAAGGGAATACCTTCACAACATCATGACAAGGCAACGATGGCACACCCCAAAATGAAATCTCCAAGTAGGGGATATCGTGTTGGATACAGATCCAATATGGCCAAGAGGTGAATGGAGGCTGGGAAGAGTTTTGGAGACTGTTACCAGTCAAGATGGGCTCGTCAGAAAGGCCAAAATCTCTATAGGAGATAAATGTCTAAATAACAAGGGAGAGCGGCTCAACAAACTGTCTGTGGTAGAAAGGCCAGTTCAAAGGTTAATTGTATTGTTGGAAACTGAGTAAGCCTATAATGTTAAGAGTACCATAGTATGGTATTTACATCTCTATATAGTTATTGATTGAATATTAGTTATTTATGTTGTGAAAATTACTCATCTTTATGCCTATACTGCTTTAAACATTCGTAATTTTGGTGGGAGTGTAAAGGACCCCAGTTGATGTTTAAAACTTGTCTTCCTTTGTAAATACCTTTGCTAAATTTTTCCTTTTGTATTTGTACTTTTATTTTGCCATATAATTGCAGTGGCATACTGTCGTTATAAGGGGGCTTTTATTTTGACACGGTCTTGTATTCCCAAGCGCCCTGCGCTTAGATATGACGAATTAGTTTAATGCGACTGGCGCGCAGATATAACTTAGCCCAGCTTGTGGTTAGGTGCGTGCTGCAAGAACTAAATAATTTGTTTAAGGATTCGCAACCCTCCGAAGAGGCACAAGGTTTGTACATCTATATTGTTGTAAATGTTTTCTCCCCTTTTTTTTGATGTAATTGTACTTGTTTTGTCCATGGAAATGAGATGGTTATGTTACGGCTCTGTGTTTAACATACTCTGATAATTATAATATTGCCGAAGAACTGAACGGAAGCTAAATGCTAAATATTTGTGCTTTCTTTTTTTTTTTTTTTTTTTTACACACCAGCTCTTACGTTGGTGGAGGTTGTCAAGTTAGTTTCAATAAATCAACTAAACCATCATCAGTCAAGTCTTGGCCATCACTCGGGTGGGTCTGCTACACTTACAATAACTTATTGAATAAGTCACTCATCCATACATCAGTGGAACACACTCTCTCTGTCACTCACACACTATGAGTGAACCTGAAAAGTGTGTCTTTGGGCCTTTCAGAGCTTTGGCTGGGTGTGTGATTGCTGCTGTGGTGTTTTACACCAAGAACGAATCCTTGAGAGTTTTGTAAAAGAAAGGTTCCTGCCGGCCTGTAGGTGTAAGTTGACAAAGGGTAATTGTCATTGGTTAGTTCCTAAAAGAAGCGGGAACCATTATTGGCGGCACTATATATATTGGGCGTGTTTTCGCGCAAAGAAGGAGATGAGGTTCCGCGGTGTGAAGTGAGTTTGTGACACGAGCTACTGTTCTTAATAAACTCTTTGTTTACACACTTCAAGTGTTCCAGTGCTTTGTTTCAGGGAAACCTCCAAAGAACGGTGTACCTTCCTTTTCGGACACCACAGCTGCTATGCAACCATGGAGCAGTAAACTAAAGATCATGTTCTGAAAAATCTCTGAAGTTGTTTTTCTGTAACCCAGTTGACAGCTGGATACAGTTGGGCTTTTTTCAGAAATATCATCAGTGTCTCTTGCTTCATGTGACATGCTGTTTAGATGGCAGCATATTGGTATTAGTACGCTCTAGGCATTTCATTTAAAAATCTGCGAAAAGGGAGAGAGCACTAATTGGTATGATGCACAGTACTTTTATTTAGCTGATGCATTCTCCAAAGCAGCAACTTACAATGTTTTAAGTTACTTACAGTGATTTGGCTGTTTTTGTACAGGGGTAATTTTCACTGGAGCAATTTAAAGTAAGGACTTTGCTCAAGGTACTGCAGCAAGATGTGTGATGTGAACCTGTGACCCCTGGCCCTGGGTCCCAGGCTGGCAGTTGTGACCCACTCTGCCACCCTAATCTAGTTCAACTCATTATTTTATTGTTTGTGATTTTTATTTGTTATTTCAATAATTTAAACTCCCTGTTCAAACTATTCGATGCTGTAGTTGCTGTAATGCCCAGAAATTCTGAAATGTTTTTTTTATGTATTTGAATTTCAAGCTTTTCCTGCTTTTTAAATGCCACCCCCTCCTTGGCAGGCTCTGGCACTGCGCCTTCTGGGTAATCCGGCAGTGGCAGTTCGTTCCAGATTTGCTTTCTAACCGCATTATTTCGGACGACTGCCGCTCGGTTACGCGAAGCACCGGCAGAGGCAGCAGCTGTCCACGCGCTTTGCCGCCACGCGCCTCGGCCCTGCGCGGTGCCTCCTGCAGAACACGAGGACCGAGCGTGTCAGTGGGAACAGCGGCGTGTTCATTCACATACTGACATCGGCGATCGTCACCGAGCGCTGACCATGATGAGTGTCTTGCTGCTGTTGTTGGTGTTTCTGCTGTGTGAGGGTGAGTGAGTGAGTGAGTGTGTGTGACTTTACACTGTTTGTACAAAACAAGTACGCAACATGGGAGACTATGCGCCGGAAAGACTTGCGTGTTTTCATATGTTTATTATGGTCACTTTACTTTGCTTTTTGAGAAGAAACCGATCGAAGGTGTAATGCTGAAGAAAAGAAAGTGCGAAGCCTTGTAGTGACAATCAGGAGGAGTCTGTTTTTCTGCTCGGTTGCAAAGTGTGCTTTACTTCCACGATCGTGAGATCGCATTTGTTAGGGCGAAAACACATGATGATGATGATCATGACAGTAATAATTGTAAAAGACAGATTGTAGTAAGTGAATAAATTCGATTTTCAAATCAGAGCACCTATCATGTTGCCCCATTATTTCACACATTGTTTGTTCGTTGTATTATACCACGCATATTATAATTATATGCCAGATTTAATACTCACTCCCACTGGTTTATCAATTCAATTGTTATATCGCGCGTTGTAAAATGCAAGGAAGAGGGAGGGTGTTCGCACCACAGTGTAAAATTAAACACACACAGCGCTTTCCATTCAGGCTTCTTTAAAACTAATTGCTGTCGAATCGTTCTTCAATGTGACAGCGCTGACGGTGATTTTTATTTAATAATATTTGTCCACTTGATACGTAAGAACGTTATTACAATTATGTAGTTTTTACCGTTTAGTGTAACTTAATGCAGCTGATGATCATCTGCGGATAATGTTTAACACAGTAATATATGTCTGTTCATTATCAATATTAAAATTCTATAAAAGTTTGACATTGCATGTGTATTGTTGTGGCTGAATTAAATGTAAAATGAATGTAGAGCGTTTTATTAAATTTTATTTGAAAACTCACTTCTGATTATATTAATTGATTTAAGTTGACATGTTGTCTAAAATTCACTTGAATTGAAAATGCAGGCCAATTTCCTTATAGTACCAGTATTGATAACCAAAAATTTATAAATTGGAACTGTTGAAGTCTAGTAAATGTGCATGTGCTCATGAAATGGAATGTGTGTCGTCTTGTGTGTAAATCTCGTTAGGAAATGAGCAGCTGTGGGTACCAGTGTGTTTAATGAGGGATACATGCTTCACAATGTACACCAAGTGCTTTTTGATATAGCTTGGAATTGATCATCATAATGTTATATCATTAGGCAAAGCAGACGAAATGCACGTGACATAAAAGTTATAACTTTTTGTGTGTTTGTTGTCATCTGAACTTGACTGCTATGATGCACCATGCAGATACTGCATACATATTTTTACAAGGAGGCAATTTAAGAGGAATAGACTATAATGACACAAGGGGGGTACTGGGAAAATTTAACAGCTTTCAGCGATTCTGTACACAGTTATTGCAGAACAATTGCAACAAAAAGACGACTGTGCAATGTCTATATAGATTTGTTTTCTGACTGTGTTGCAGCGCCATTGGTCTCCCTGTCTCCCGACAGGCAGCAACGGTCTAGGAGAGGCCTGCTGGAGCTGGCTGGGGTCATCAGGTGCAGCACAGGGAGGTCTGCCCTGGCCTACATGGCATATGGCTGCTACTGTGGACTGGGCGGCCAGGGCTGGCCAAGGGACCAAACAGACTGGTGAGTTGAAGCCTATAATATGGTATAAGCAGTCAATCAGAGAACCCAGGTCTATCTGTGGTGTACTTCTTGTGAATTTACTCCCATGTTCATGGTGCACTCCCTTGTTTTCATGTGCCCAGAGCCACATTCAGAAAAGGAAACATGCAATGAGGAACAGAGCATCTCATTGTTACATGTAGTCCTTGAGGTTGGGTGTTACTTTTAGTGAGGCTGAAATACACCCAGCTCTCCACATCCTCTCCCCTCTGCCAGGAGTTCCTCTTATAGCCCAGAGTGGTCTGTCCTGTGCACCATATTCAAGATCAAGAAAATGGTACTGCTGAAGTTGTTTACTCTGCTACTTTTGGCCTCGTGACTGCATTTTTAATTATCTCTATTTCTAGTTTCTATTGTAAATGCAGGTTAAGCATGTTTTATGTGCGATGATTAGTAGCATTCCGTCAATAGTAAATCCCTTCCAATTCAACAGGTAACTGTTATATAGCTATCTCTGTCATCCATCATTTGGTGGAGCACGGTTAGTTTAACATTGCCCGTTAGTGTGTCCGTAGTATTTTGTGGTTTCTCCTAAAATAAAACTAGCAGCATGGTGTATTCATCATTGCTGTGGTCGACTAGTGATTACTGTAATTACATCTACTTTCAGAACTTGCTTTCCCAAATGTTTTCCTCCACTACTCACACAATTAAAACAATAACAAATGCTGGGGCATATCCGGGCATAAATTTATAGAATTTTATAATTAAACAAGGTGACTGGCAAGACTATCAGTTTGATTAAAATCTGTCATTTCACAAGTTGAACAGTCACAGAGAGACTGTTTTTTCCTCATTAAGGTGCTGTCACAAGCATGACTGCTGCTATGAACAAGCTGAATATGGTGGCTGCCAAACTAAGACTGATAATTATCAGTGGACGTGTGAAGACCATGTTGCTGACTGTGGTATGTCCCATAGAACAATGTGGTGAAAAGACCTTCAGAAGACTAAAAATATATGCTTTCTATGTACAATGGACACTTCAGAAGTACATAATTCGTAAAATAAAACACCAGGGCAAGAAACATGCTGTTGCTGGTCACAAATTTCAGTGCA
The DNA here is from genome assembly GCF_900964775.1 of Scleropages formosus. NCBI lineage: Eukaryota > Metazoa > Chordata > Actinopteri > Osteoglossiformes > Osteoglossidae > Scleropages > Scleropages formosus. The sequence goes on along the minus strand of NC_041808.1, from coordinate 38,197,862 downwards.
GTGTTTATGTATAAAGGAGCAGCAGAAACTTGGTACAAGCAGAAGACATGGAGCTTGAACATGAACTGACGACAGACATCAATTTATGTCTATGTAATTTTTTAAAATTCTTCTTTTCTTTCCTTCCAGATTCTCTAAATGACAGGTGTGAAAAAATCCTTTGCCACTGTGACAGGGAAGCTGCCAGATGCTTGAGAAAAGCTCCTTTCATAAGGAAATATGCTTTATGGCCAGATTTTTTCTGTGGATGTGATCATCCAACATGCAATTATTACTAAGATATATTTTTGAAAATGTTTCTTTGTATATTCTGCTGGATTTCTCAGAAGTAAAATTCAAAGAACACGTGAAATGAAGTTCTTAAATCAAAATGGGTTGAGTGAAAAGTGTGGATGGTAATTTTCAGTAAAATAATTGAACCTTTACAGGTCTAACGCTAAAAGCAAAACTTCTGCTTAGATGCAGGACTTCATATAATGTTGATCTACCAACTGAACTCAATTCAGAGTGACAGAAAAAATATATAATCCATTAAAGATATGACAAAACACAACATAGTAAACAATGGAATCTGCATTATTTATGACTTTTTTTAACTAATATAAAGCATTGAACCTAACTTAAATCTAGTTTTGACTCAGTAGAACTTACGGAAAACAGCTTTCTATAAATAATAATACATAAACAAGCTAATCGGAAAAGACAGATGCAGCTTAATCACTTTGCACAAGCACAGCCAATTTTAAATTTGAGTCGAGATAATGTTCCACTGTAAAAATTACAACATGGAACATACAGCAGTCCTGTCTTTCAAGCTGTTGGTGCTGTTAAATGTAACTTATCTGACTAGTTCAATATCAATAAACGCTGTGAAAAACCTATATAACTGCCAGCCCATGATTTCAGAATAATATATAGCACAAAATTTTGTAGTTACATCTCTTTGTTTAGTATACATTTTTCTGCTAAATAAAAGTGAAGTAGGGCGGTATGGTGGCGCAGCGGGTTTGACATCTGCCCCTGTGTAGTGGGTCTGGGGCTCGAACCCTGCTTGGGGTGCTTTGTAACGTACTGGCATGCTGTCCTGGGTGTGTCCCTTCCCTTTCAGCCTTGTGCCCTGCATTGCCGGGTAAGGCTCTGGCTTGCTGTGACACCCCCAGGAGAGGTGGTTGTTGACAATGGATGAACGTGAGGTACATGTGGTGGCGCAGTGGATTTGGGGTTTGTGCCCTGTGACAAACTGGCATCCTATCCTGGATGTGTCCCCTTGGCCTTGCGCCCTGTGTTGCTGGGTGAGGCTCTGGCTTGCCGCAACCCTGCTTGGGACAAGTGGTTGTTGATGATGGATGGCAGTAGAAAAATGAAGTACATCTCAGAAAACAATACAATAGTGCATTATATCTCTTACTGTGGTTGGAAAACAAATGTCAGTTTTCTGGAATTAATACTCAAGGGTATTAATTCCCCCCTAAAGCCAGAGTTGGCGCCCGAGGTTTGGGTCGACCGGGCACTCGGCCCCGACCACCGCCCAAATCACAACGCACCAGCCCCTTACGGCCTCTCCGGCAGGTGGTGAGCCCACCAAAGAACGGCTCCATGGCTTGGCTTCGGGCTGAGCCCGGCCAGGCCCCGTGGGCATAGACCTGGCCACCAGGTGCTCGCATGCGAGCCCCCCCCCCAGGCCTGGCTCCAGGGTGGGGCCCCGGTGACCCCATACCGGGCGGTGTAAACGAGAACCTTGATTTTATGGTCATAAGGGGGTTTTGAACCGCGCTTTGTCTCGTCTGTCACCCAGGACCTGTTTGCCATGGGAGACCCTACCAGTGGCATATAGCCCCAGGCAACATAGCTCCTGAGATCATTCAGGCACTCAATCCCCTCCACCACGCTAAGGTGGTGGTTCGCGGAGGGAATCTCTGCAGGATAAGCAGTAAACCAAACAGGGATCCACTGAGCATGTCACATTTATTTTTATGACTTTAAAAAAAAAAAAAAAAAAAAACTGCACTGCTGCTGAAATGTGCATACATTCTCAGCCATCAATAACACTTCTTCCAGTAACTGGAGCCAGCTAGTAGTGTAGTGCCTAATGCTACTGCCTTTCGACCCAAAAGTCACAAGTATGTATATATTTTCCCTTAATTGGTCTAGTGAAATTGCATAGCTGTATTAATTTACATTATAATTACATTTATTTAGCAGACACTTTTCTCTAAGTGAGTTCCAATGAACTCTATGTAGTGTTATCATCTCACACATCTTATTCACCATGGTGACTTACACTGCTAGATACACTACTTACACTGGATCACTCATCCATGCATCAATGGCACACACTCTGTCATTTCACACACAATGGATGAACCAACAGCATGTCTTTGGAGTGTGGGAGGAAACCCACGCAGACATGATGGGAGAACATCCAAACTCCACACATCATGCTGAGCAGGAATAGAACCCATGTCCTCTCGCTGTGCCACCCTATTAAAGCAAGATTATAACTCTAAGTATCTTAACATGGTAAATCCCTTTAAAAAAAAAGTGACAGCGAATGAATAAATCTAAGTTTAGGTAAATGTTCTGCTGTCTCCGTAGTCATTCAATGAAATAACTGACCCAATATGGCCGACAGACACGCCTGTGAAATTTCATACATTTCCCATAATGCCTCAATCTCTTAAACCCCTCTCACATTCTGAGGAGAGCGACAAACGGATCGATGCAAACGAATCACTGCAGTACATTGTTGCACTTCCACTTCGCTCGGACATTGCGTGAATGTCGAATTTTTGGATAAAGTTCTTTATACTGGCTTTTTGTTCAGTACAATTGGAAACTGGTATAAAAAGTCGAGTCGAAACGTAAATTTCTGATCGAGTGCGTAGCCTGTAATGTAAATCGAGGGATACAGCACAAGGTTGTGCACACGCATCACCCAAATAAAACAAAATAAGTAAATAAATGAAGTGTAGACATTTCAGATTCTGTATGTCACTCGTCATTTTTAAATACTTGAACACGCAAAGCATCTAAATTAAATTTTAGAAATAAAATGTAGGATTTACTGTGACGTGATTTTTACACGCGTAGCTCAGATCATTTCACAGTTGACTGTGCTCCTTCCTTGGTAAAATAACAACAACAACAATAATAATAATAATAATAATAATAATAATAATACACACACACACACACACATTTTTTGAACCGCTTGTCCCATACGGGGTCGCGGGGAACCGGAGTCTACCCAGCAACACAGGGCGTAAGGCCAGAGGGGGAGGGGACACACCCAGGACGGGACGCCAGTCCGTCGCAAGGCACCCCAAGCGTGACTCGAACCCCAGACCCACCGGAGAGCAGGACTGTGGTCCAACCTTAATAGTAATAATAAGAAAAATATTTAGACAATCCTGGAACAGATAAAAAAAAACTAATGGACTAATGAAATGACTGTCGATGATGTCACGGTCATTAAGACAGTACTATTTGGAATACAGTACTGCAGTGTAGTGCAGAGAACCATTGACTTTACATTAAACTCCCAGTGATTTAAAGATTAATTACAAATTAACTTAAGCATCGTTTTAAACTTTAAGATGTATGTTGTATGGAAGTTTATGTTTCAATAATCTATTGAGAACAAAATACACTGAGTGTCATAATGCAGAGTCATGACTCTTCTCTGATACATCCTCTTCGTCGCAGCACGGTATCAATAATAATAACAATCATAATACATTTACATTTCATTTAGCAGACGCTTTGTCCCAAGCGACCTACATCTCAGCAAAAGTACAATTTATACATTACATTATAATAGATTATAATAATAATCCTAATATTGTCATTAAAACGCTTGTGTTTTCATTAAAGAAAAAGATTTGCAGAAAAGAACAGATCTGCTCCCATTCATTCTGATTCTCCTGTGCTAGCACTGTGAGCACTATTAAATTCGAGGCCAGGCGTCATTTCCTCTTTGAAAGTTAACCACGTGGTGCATCACCGTACCCCGGATGTGCTTGAGCCGAAAGGCTAAAGGGGAACTGGACCACAGTGCGAGAGAAGCTACCGGTATTTTGTTTTCGAGTCTGCAGGGATGGAGGTTACAAGGAAAAGTAAGTGTCCGTACGTCGGAGAATTCCTCCTCTTTCTTAACAAGTCGCTGTATACGTGCTGTTGAAATTGCGTTTGGCCTTGGTTTTTACTAAACACACAACTTATTCGTTGGACTAGGAGCTGGTGGTGAAGCGAATGATGATGGAATGTCATCATGTTTGCGACCTCTGCTGTGCTGCGGAATGAATCAGTCTGTATCAGTCACTGTTCTCCGTTTCATTTTGAATTGCACTAGATTTTAAAGAGAGCTTAAACACCATTTACACCGCGATAGAAGAGGCAGACTTTCTCGCAATCGATGGCGAATTTTCTGGTAGGCAAAACATCTTCTTATCTGTTAGCCTAAGCGGGTAATAGTAATACTAATATATATATATTGCCCTTTCTGGATCGGTTGAAAAATGTCTCGAGACGGTTGTGCCGTGTAACAAATCACATTCCTTCCGAAGGTATAAGTGACGGACCCTCAGTCAGTGCGTTAACCAATGGCCTGGATACCCCAGAAGAGCGATATCATAAGCTGAAAAAGGTGCAACAAAATTAACTATTTCAGATTTATGTCCTTTGAAGCAGTGTCATTCTGATGTTTTTTTCGTCAGATGTTTCTCTCAGTTCGTTTTAATATTAACCAATTGTGTTTTTCAGCATTCCATGGACTTCCTGCTTTTTCAGTTTGGCCTCTGCACATTTAAATATGAACAGTCAGAATCAAAGTGAGTGTTTTAAATCTGAATTTCAGAAAGGTTCAAACTCATTCTGGTGATTTGCTGTAGAATATTCCCTGATCCTTGCTGTGTTTTCTTCCACAGGTATGTTATGAAGTCTTTCAATTTTTACATATTCCCAAAGCCATTTAGCAGGAGTTCCCCAGACATCAAATTTGTGTGCCAGGTAATTTAGCATGGTGTGCCTTACAATAGTGCAAGGAATGCCCATTGAATGTTAAATTTAATAGTGCACTGTGGTTCCTTTCAGAGTTCCAGCATAGATTTCCTTGCAAGTCAGGGATTTGATTTCAACAAAGTGTTTTGCAATGGTAAGTGGCATCTTGCTTCAGAGACCTTTGGCGTATTGCAGTATTGGCTTATCTTTTGTCTATGTCCGGTGTTCCAGGTATCCCCTACCTAAACCAGGAGGAAGAGGGCCAGCTTCGAGAACAGTTGGAGGACAAGCGGTTTCAGTCCAATGGTGCTCAGTCATTCATCTCTCCCAGTTCCTGTAAGGGACCTGTCAGTGTGCCTGAGGAACATAAGGATTTCATTAATGAAGTGCTGTAAGTCTGCAGGGCCCTTCTGTGTCAGGGCTTGCACATTCATTAGTCTGAGTTTATAGATTCTTAATGGCTAAATATGGATGGTCACTTTATTTTAAGCTTTATAATGTGCAACTGAATTTTTCAGTGACAAAGTGGAAGATCTGTTGAACAATTCAGATAAAAGCTTCAAACTGGAGCCTTGCACAGGGTGAGTTGGAGAATTCCTTCGGTAACTTGCTTGTAAACTGATGAATTAAGCTCCTCCATCAATGTATTTTTGATCCTCCTATATAGATTTCAGAGGAAGCTCATCTACCAGACATTAAACTGGAAGTAAGTCAATACTGTACCCTGCTTTTCTAGTTTGCAGTGCTTATACATTGCATGTACATTTTGCACTGCAAGGTGGTTACTTTAATTCTTGATTGTTTGTTTGTGGGAACTCCTTGCCCACTGTCTGCTGCTTAGGTATCCTAAAGGCCTTCATGTGGAGACTTTAGAAAATGAGAAGGTATGGCTGGATTTGTATTTGGCATCTAATTGTTAAATATTTTAGTGAGGTCTTCTTCTATAGAATGTGTGCCTTAACATTTTTGCATTTTATTAATAATCTTAATAGACAAGCTATGTAATGAATAACACATTGTGGACTGCATTATTAATTTACACAGCTATTGCAAGTAATCAAATCATGCCACAGTGACAATGCCATGTGAAATTTTCTTGAATCTTCTCAAACCAATCTCATTACATTAACTGTAACCCTCGTATACTGTGTGTCCATGTTTCTTCTTTCACTGCTCCACTGTTTTGTAGGCCGTGCACTGCAATGTTTGTCATTTTTGACGTCTTAGCTTTAACCTGAAAGTGTTTGGGAAACATTTCTGTGTACTTTGTATTCTAGCTGTCCTGTTAGAGCTGCTGCATCTCCTTCATATTGGACACCTAGTTCTTGCACATAGTGTCCTGTTTAAAGTTGAAATATTAACCCTTTTAATCTTTCTCCATTTTTAGAAGGAGAGATACATTTTGATCAGTAAGGTGGATGATGAAGAGCGAAAAAGAAGAGAGCAAGAGAAGCAGGAAAAAGAACAGGTATATTTTTTTTTTCATTGATTTCAACAAATTCAATTTATATTTAGTGTTCTTTTCACCCAGTGATACAGGGCTGAACAAGGGATCAGAAGATATAATACAAATAAAAGGTTGGCTATGCATTAAATTAGTAAAAACTGTATAAAAAAAAAATACCTTTTTTTACCTAATATAAAAGGTATGCTCATCTCATCCACCATGGCATGCAGTAATCAGCTTCCATCAACATGGAGTGCTGGTATCATGACTGGCCTTGTCATCGAGCAGTAGTGTTCAACAATAAAGACAGCATTAGTAACTGACAAGACTAAAAAGTGTTATACCAGAAAAAACACACACAGATGTGGAGAACACGGCTCGCATTATGATGACATCAAGTCCAGTAACATAACTGAGGTATGACGAGCATTAGATGAGATCAGAATATCATAAACAACACTGGTTAGGACCATATCAGTGCAAACCAGGCCAAATTTTTTCAAATATGTGATAATTAAGGTAGTTCACAATTTGAGAAACGGTTGTTTCTGAACTTTTGAACAAAACAATTAGAAATCAGTCCTGCACTACTGTCAGAAAAATGCTAGATAAATATGGCTAGTAACTTCCTCCTTTGCTTTCTGCAGGAAGAGCTGAACGATGCTGTCGGGTTCTCTAGAGTCATTCATGCAATCTCCCAGTCAGTAAGTTGACTTTAGTGAGGGACTTCATTCTTACTGGAGTGCCTGAGCAGTTGTTTAAACCACTTATTTTTAAAGTATCACTACTCAGGTTATTGATTCTTAAGATGGAAACTGGAAAATGTCTGGTTTTGCAACTGTACAAGACCCGTAGGAACACCTGTGCTCCATGCTGGAAATGTCAAGCTCAGTTGTGTGTATGCTGACTTCCAGTTTGGGGCTTTCTGGATCCCTGATCGGTTCAGTTAACAGTAACTATTTGTCTTGTCAAAAGTGCAAAGCTTACGTTACATAAAAAATACAATTTTTACATGACCCTTTTGGTTGAAACCAAATTGATTTCATCAACCATGTAATGAAAGGGGCACCTGATGCATGTCTTTGCTTAGGAATTTGAAAACACTGGTATTAGGTAGTGCTTTGTTTCAAAATTGCAAAGTCATTGAAGAGTCTTGGTTTGGGTGCTAAACCCCTTTCCTCTGCTTTTACAGGCCAAGCTGGTCATTGGCCATAACATGCTACTTGATGTAATGCACACCATACACCAGTTCTACTGCCCTCTTCCAGAGGTAATCAATGATGCTAATATTCCCTCTGCTTTGCTTTTTACTTAAGACACAACCTTATACTGTAATTTATACAACAATATTCTTATAAGGTACTACCGTGTCCTTCTTTTGACACTATGCGAAAGAGAAAGACTAAATTATATGTGATGCCAGAACTGAGATTCTTTCTTTCAGGACTTAAATGACTTCAAAGAGGTCACTATGTGTGTCTTTCCTAGGTGAGTGTAAGCTCTGGATTCCTTTTTTATTCCTTTTATACTATAATATTTATTTTACTATAACTATATGTTCTTTACTAGGCTGTTGGATACAAAACTGATGGCATCAACACAGCCATTTAAGGTACTGTTCTCAGTGTTTCAGTGTAGAACATGAAAGTACTGTTAACATTTAGCAACTTCATGTAGTTTCCACATTTTCATGTTTCATCTGATGCAAAGTTAGAAAACATTTACTACAAAATGTGTAAATGGTGAACTTTTACAGCTTTTGTTATCAGAATTTTAAGACTGATACATATTATTTGTGCTTGATTGTTTGAAACATTTGCACGACTAGGGCATGTTGACATGTATTCCCACTTCAGCTAGACCAAATGTCTAATGTAAAAATTCTCACCAGTTCTATGTGCCTTGGCATCAATATTCTTCTGTAAATGTAATATGGAGTCAGTTGAAGCTTTACCTTCATTTTTTGAAGAATTTACAGTGTTTGAGTTGCATATTGTCAAATACAGTTAATGTCATGCAAGGCAATTATGCTGTTGGATGACTAGCATGTAATAAATTGATCTGAATTCATCGGCAAGTTAGTCTCACTGGAAGAAATAGCATTGTTAACATTTAACTGTGGCGGGTTAGTGTAGTTTGTCAAATATTTGAGACGCTAAAAGGCACAGTTCACCGTCTTTAACGTTGCCACACGAGATGGCCTTCTACGTTAAGAAGTTCGGGTTTTGTTAAGGTATACTTTAAAAGGTATTGTGAATCAGATTTTCTTTTAAAGGTGATCCTATCCACTCTCATTGCACCATTGCTCTGTGATTCCAGGAGCTTATTTCTAACACATCACTAGCAGAACTAGAGAGGCAGCTCAAAGAGGCTCCTTTCAAACCTCCAAAAGTTGGTAAGAATTTGTGTACAATGTTCAGTATTGCCTTTTTTATTTATTAATATTTTTAGCTGTTTAAATAGATCCTTTTGAGGAGAATTAACAGCCAATCACTGAATCATCTGGCCTTTAACAGATCAATACTTCCTCTTTTTGGACTGCTCTTGCTATTGGTGCTGTGAAGCACAGTTTTGCTGTTTTGTTAGGTTATGACTTTTCACTGTGATGCTTTTCCCTTCTCTTGCTCCTCTGGGTTTCCTCTCCTGTCCTCAGAGAGTGCTGATGGCTTTCCACGGTACGACACAGCCAGTGAACAGCTCCATGAAGCCGGGTATGATGCCTACATCACCGGCCTGTGCTTCATCTCCATGGCAAACTACCTAGGTACAGACCTTGTCCCACCAGCTGTGCCATCTACCGTAAAGTGACTTTATCCTTCATATGAGTGTCCCATTCCCTAGGGACCTTTCTAACTCCCCCAAGAGACCACATTTCTGCCAGGTCCAAGCTCATTGAGCCATTTTTTAACAAGTGAGTAATCTGTCAAGTTTTCTTACTCTTAAAGTTACTATTGAAAATAGAGGTGCTGTTCAGCTTCCCTCTTCACTGATTCGTGTTGTGTGGAATAGTCAGAGATGTAATTCAATACGAATACAAGTTGCATACATGTAGTATGTTAGTATTATTTTCAGTATCTTTTTGTAATCAGGTTTTGCTCTAACTAGATTGTTAGATGAGGAAAGGAATGAATGTAAATTGCTCAATGGTTTCTTTGCAGACTTTTTCTAATGAGAATTATTGACATCCCATACCTCAATATCAGTGGACCTGACTGTGAGTACTGTGACCTGTTAAATCAAGACATAGTGACCCCATGTGTGAGTAGTGTGTGAATTTACTGGCTCCGTTTCCATGCCTCATGCAGTACAACCCAAGCGGGACAATGTACTGTATGTCACCTTCCCCAAAGAGTGGAAGACCAGTGATCTTTACCAGCTCTTCAGTGCTTTTGGTGGGTGGTGCTTTCTCTTTGACTCAGTAACTTCCTGTATTTGCTGCTGCTCATGTTTTTCTCTCTCTCTCTAGGGAATATCCAGGTTTTTTGGATTGATGATACATCTGCTTTTGTGTCCTTGAGTCAGACAGACCAGGTACAAATTGGTAGGTGATTATTGTTTTTTGAAAGTTTTATTTTTGGGGTTTGAAAGTTTCTTCTTACAATGGTGATTGAATGCTTTTAAATGAGTGTAACCTTTTAATCAGAGGTTAACATTTTTACCTTTATACAAGATGCATTACTGCTGTGCAGAACATTTTAAGGCAGTTTATTAGACATTGTAGCATAAAAAGCCACTTGTTTTATGACTTTTATTACTTAGATATTTAATATTTAAGTCTTCTGTTTCTGTAATTTATAACTTAAGTATAAGCTGGGAAAATTTTGCAGTGAAAGTAACAGGACTGAAAATTCCTACTTTTAGTTTTCAGCTGAAAACTGAGAAGTTAACTTCCTGCAGTGTTTTATGGAACACTGTCTAAAGAGGTTGGTTGCTGCTTTGCATCTGTTTGAACAGAAATAACTGTGAGGCTTATTTAAAAAAAAAACACATATTAATGATTTCATAGTTAACTGTTAGATTTTGTTGCCATGGTTTGGGTTAAATTGTATGTCCTATAGAAATTCCTTTTATTCCAAGAGTAGACATGCAACTTTTTCTCCTTTTAAACCTCTCAAAGAAATTTTTACAACTGGCAAGGTTTTCTCTGCAGGTTTCTATCCAGATGTACATTGTTTTTTGTTTGTTTGGAGCTGCTGATTGAAGTGTCACTCCCGGATGCGTGGGGTTTTTTTTTTTTTTTTTCTCTCCCCTTCTCCTCCCATAAAATTGAAAATTACCAAAAATTTGGGTTCAACTTAAAACTTTTCAACATTTGGTTCAAAACTCCTAGTGTAGTATGTATAGCAGTAGGGCACTGCATTTCTATAGATTCTTTGCTTCCTGGTATTGCTCATCTAAAGTAGAACTCTTGAGGGTTAGTGGTTGGCTTGTTTTCTGAATATTTCTGGAATCCTTACACCTCTGCATTCTGAAATTAGTTGTATACTGGGTGGGCTCTGTTTCTGTTTTGGAGCAAAGTGCTATTATTTTACACCCACACTCATTTGGCTGTGTGTGGCTTGATGCTGTACTCCCAGTATCCCTGAGAGGGTATGGACACACCCCTGGAATGTGCTTAAGTGAGACTTTTAGTTGCAAGTGTTCTGTATGCTTGTTGAGGAGGTTACTGTGATCACTGTGCTCCTATAGGGGAAGGTATCAGTACCTACTACTGCATTGGCATTGGAGTGTGTGGTGGGGTTTTTTTTTTTTTTTTAAAAAATATATAATGAAAATAAATAAATGGAAAAAAACTCATGAGGACATTTTTAAAAGTGGCATTACACTGCTTTAGTAAGTGACTTGGTAGATGGCTTGCTTAACGTCATGGGTTGTAACCCGGCTTCCTTTTTTGTAATGTTTTGCACATTCTAGGGTCTGGGCTGACACATTTCTCCAAAGGAGCTTAGTGTTAAGCTACTTACAATTAATTACCCATTTATAAAGCAGCAATATACTGGAGCAATTTAGGGTAAGTACGTTGCTGGAGGTGGGAATCGAATCTGCAAGCTTTTGGTCCAAAGGAAGCAGCTCTAACCACTACACCACCAGCTGTCCTGGAACTTTGACTCCTAGTCCCAGGAATTATTATGGAGGGAGAGTCTGACATTAGGACTGATGAAACAGCCCTGTGTGTCTTTATGTCCATTTCTGCTAAGCATTTATGGACTTTAGTGTGATTATAAACTTGGTCCATAGCATTGTGATGATGCTTATCAGGAGGGGACACTGAAGACTTGGCAGCTTCCAGGGCCACTCACTTACCTTGGCTTTAACTGCGTTTGCCAGAGTAGTCCTGATTTAATTATACTGTCAAGTCATTCTCATTGCTCATTTTCATGTTTTTTGGCACACTGGTTAGTCTGTTTCCTGGTGACATTCCTTACTGAATGAAATGGTTTTCTTTAAACAGTCCAGACATAATCACAATTGGTTAATTTATTAGAAGAGTAAGTATGACCTGTGTATAAACATTAATTACATGTGTGTGTCTTATTAGATTGTGTTGCAACTGTTCTGTGATATAGGTACAGCTGCCCTACATTCTTTCCTGCTCCAGAGGTATTCGGCTGCAGCATATCCCTCATTTTGGTCCCATGTTGCATCAGCATTTTGTATTCACTAGGCTGCTCATGTGATGCATGTCCTGTCTGTCAGACTGAAGGCAAGGATGGCTGAGTACCCAGGCTATGAATGAAATGTGCCCAGTTTTCTGAGCTTCAGTGGGTTGTGAACAGCACAACTAGGTAAACATATGTTGCAGCTGTCACAAAGCTAGGATGAGGTGTTTTTTTTTTTTTTTTTTTTTTTTTTTTTCTTCTCTTCTCTTCCTACTTTGCACATTGCTCCACTCTTGACTTCAGTCTGCTTTCACTGCTGTTGAACTCCCTGTTGCTATCTAGCTTGCACTGGGAGTCTTAGCACTTTATAGTAGGTAAAGCTTTTTTTTTTTTTTTTTTTGTGTGTGTGTTTGTGTCATGGTACCTTATGTAGCTTGCAGTGGTAGCCTACTGCAACTTGTTGCCTCTTCCCAATAGTTTGCCTTGAGCTCTCAATGCAAATTGCTGCAAGAGTACAAACAGGCACAAAGTATGTATGTTTTGGGTACAGAGAGCTTAAAGATACTGGGAAAAGGAAGCAGAACTCCCAAGGCTTGTTCAGGAGAAAAGGAGGGGGAGCCTTGCACTTCATGGCTGCCCACCCATCCTTAGTTTGCATCAGACACAAACATTTTATGGGTTAGACAGATTTAGACACTTCAGATTTATTCATTTGAAGTGTCTATGTCTGTGTTGTGAAAGTGCTTACGTTGTCAATATGCTGCTTGAAAATTGTCAGGTGGATTTGTGTGCGCTGGTGTTTTCCCAGCTGTGCAAGTTTTTGTATTGATATTTTCTTTGATTGCTCTTTGACCAGCCGATTCAGTAAATTCAGTAGGAATGTCTGTTCATTAATGCAAATCATTGTTACTTCATTTAATAAACTGTTCAGTTGATGCTAGCTTCAGTCAACAACCAGCATAGACAGGGTTACCGTTTCTGAACACCAGTGGAGTATTCTGTGCTGTCTGCATGTGTCATCTGTACAGAAATTCTCATGCAAATCATGAAATAATGGAAAGGGGAAGTGACTGTGGCCTCCTGGTCCTACCTATAGTTGAACTTCTGTCAAACCCATGAGCTGTTGGCCAAAACTATTAGAATACAAAGCACTAAAGAGGCTGGTAATGCTTGATATTGAGTTTTGTGGAACACCATTTATTGGTTGTTTTTGCAGTAACATGAAATTATTTATATGTTCTTTGTGAACCCTGGGTTCTAGATCAAAATGTTTTATTTCATGATGTATTTTCACCTGCTAAGGGTTTTCTTGCTGCAGAAAATAATTCTGCTTTTTTAAAATTTACTTTTTCTGCATTGTCAAAATGGATTATTTGGTGACAGATTTATATTTTGAGATTTTCTTTTTTTTTTTTTAAGTGTATAATTGAGTTGTGTGTGGATGTACTTAATTCACACTTAACTGCAAATTTTGCCATCTATGGAAGTTTTTGGCAGGTGAAAGACTGTCTCTGAGATAACCGTGAGCCCCTGTCTTTTGTGTCATGCTTTTCAGTGCACTTCCATGTGCTCCATCACAAGTATCCTGGTGTGGCTGTTGCCTTCTAGTCCAAAGGTTCCTCTTTCGATCTGAAACTGCTTGTGCCAAGTTGCTCCAGAATGAATATCCTGCTGTATAAACAGAATAATGCTTTGACTAACATTTAGTGTGTGTGTGTGTGTGTGTGTGTGTGTGTGTATATATTTTAAATATATGTTGATTTTGACAAGTTAATCAGCTTGAAGTCAAAGTGGGGAGAGTATAGTGTGTGACAGTATGTGTTCCACTAGTGTATGGATGAGTGACCCATTAAGTAGTGTAAGTCACCTTTAGTGAATAAGGTGTGTGGGCTGATGACACTATTGCATAGAGTTCCTTGGAAGCTGCTTTGGAGAAAAGCATCTGCTAAATAAATAAATGTAAACTAGTGAGAGGTAGCATGGGTTGTGAACCAGACCCTTACAGGGGTGCTCTTAGTCCTCAAGAGTACACAGCGAACTAAACTAGGTCGTCTTTGTTTCCTTGTCTGATGTATTTGTTTCTTTGCCTTATCCCTGTGTTCAAGCGCTCCGTGTTACTGCATGAGAAGAGCACTCTGTGAAAATGAATTGAATTGATGTTACCGATGGGGGGTGTGTGTGTGTGTGTGTGTGTGTGTGTGTGTGTGTGTGTGTGTTTACAGCCAGACCTTGTTCACTGTGTTCTGTCATCTCCACTTTCAGTTTTGAAACTTGGGTTTTTTTTTTTTTTTTTTTAAATGAAAACCTTAATGGGTTAAGTCAAACTATGAACCAGTAATATGAAAAAAGACTGAATTGACATCATGAGGGTAGTGACATGTCATGACCTGTTCACTATGTTTGCTAGGGTCTGTGTTCATTCCTCTGGAGTCAACATGTGTCATGCTTTGAAGAGAGTGCTAGATAACTTTGTATGACTAAATTGATGGCGAAAGCCATGAAATGCAAAAAGGACAGCCAGTAGTGTAGTGGTTAGATCCTCTACCTTTGGACCAAAAGGTCACAGATTCTATTCTCATAGAGTCTAAAACCGCTTGCCCCAAGCGGTGCCGCGGCGAGCCGGAGCCTAACCCAGCAACACAGGGCGTAAGGCTGCAGGGGGAGGGGGACACATGCAGGCCAGGATGCCAGGCCATCACAAGGCACCCCAAGCGGGATTAGAACCCCAGACCCACCGGAGAGCAGGACCTGGTCAAACCCGCTGTGCCACTGTACCTGCTTTTGATTTACCCAGTTACCCTAAATTGTTCCAGTAAAAATTTCCCAACTGCATAAAGGTGTAAATAATTGTAAGCTGCTTTGCAGAAAAGTGTCAGATAAATGTAAGACTTCCTACTTAAATTTTTTAGTAACTATCCAATACTGAATTTCTTTCCTGACTTTTCCTGTGCTGTTTAAAAAGGACTCTGTGCTACTGAACTGGGTTCCTACAGTGAACTGTGCACTGTAGTTAACTAAAGCTTTGCTGAATCTTGTACCTGGAGCAAGCAGCCAGTGTCAGACTGTCAAGTGACCTGTTGCATTTACATAGTGAACGAGCTCAGCCCAGGGGATTGTGACCCTGGAGGGTGTGGACCTGCCCAGTGGAGGACTAGCTAGAGCCAGGGGAATCCCTGCTGGCTTCCTTTACTGCTGAGTCATGTGAAAGATTTAGTCACTCTGCCCTTCTAAGGGGTTAGCTCCTTCACTTGTTGTAATGACAAGCAGATGTGTTTTGAACTTTGTTCCCATAGTGTGCTATACTTCATGAGGAGACTTCTCAGGATTGAGGGAATTACAAGTAACTGCTATAAGATAAGCAACTGGTGAAACTTTGATCTGTTAATTGTATGGCTCATCTCTATTAATACTGCTCAGTTAAATCTGTCAATAGTCTAGATATGAGTCCTAGGTATGGGGGGGAAGAGGTCTTATTTTCATATACAGGTTCCATCTTATGTTTTTGCTGATACTACTGATTTCTAAACCCTCCCTTATGTTCCATTTAACAGTTCTTTAAGGACTAGGGAATTGCTATAGCCAAGTGCCGCTATCTCGTAAAAATTTGTTTCAAGGAAGATGTCACTGTAGGAATTCACAATGACTATACCCATGACATACCCTTCTTGCTTGGGGTCAGTTTAACAGCAGTGAGGAGAAAGAGTTGAGTTCCGTAACTGTCAGTGTCTCAGAGCAGCAGTGAAAGTGAGTTCAGAGAAAAAAAAAAAAAATTGTACAGCTTTATGGAACTTATGACTCTGAATTGGTTGGTCTGGGTCCTTATATACACCCGTTGTAATATATGCATGGGGTATAACATCTTGTCTGGAGTATGTTAAATGAGGGATGGCAACCATTATTTCTAAAGCAGTGTGAAGTAATATTACACTGAAGTTGACTTTCATCTTTACCTGTGTGTGTGTGTGTGTGTGTGTGTGTGTGTGTGTGTGTGCTACCTTGAATCAAAGGGCTCCAGGTTGTGTGGTGGGTGCACTAATATCATTCCCCCCCTCCGTCCTTCAGCTGTGAATACCAGCCGCTATGCTGAAAGTTACCGCATCCAAACGTATGCAGAATACATGGAGAGCAGGCTGGAGGAAAAGCAGAACTGCAGGAGGTTCACTGAGTGTGGCTGGTTGAAGTCTCCATATAGCACCTCTGCTGTAGTGTCTGGCTATGGATTCAACAGGTAAGTGCTGTTTTCTTTACCTGTTAAATACCACTTTTTTTTTTTTTTTTAAATGAAATTGGTGGTGCCATCATACCTTGGTATACTGATCTTGGTACTGTTTCTTGAAGTTTATGCAAGTCACTCATCCTACTGTAAAAACTGTATACTTCATAGTTTGTATGTGTACAATCATGGCTGAAATGGGTGCAGTAATAGAAACCAGCAGAACCACCTGCTCAAATGCCACATCAGATGTACACACATTTGAATGAGAGTTCAAGTTAGTGTTAGGAACAGATGTAGTCCTTTTCTAGTAGACAAAGATTGGAACAACAAAATTGCTTATTTGTGTAAAACTGGTAGTGTTTAAAGCATTTAGCATGTGAGAAATAATTCCTGAATTCTACATTGGAGACATACCATAATTTCTTACAGGGAAATGCTTTTAATCTGTGCTGAGTTCGGTGAATTCAAATTCACCTGGGGGGGAATGCAAAAAAAAAATACATGGCCATGAATATTAGCCACATTTTTTGTATAATGCACTGGCATCTTCACCTTACGAACACAATTCTGTAAATGCAGAATTTTGTAGTCGCAATCAGTAAAACCCTAATACAAACATCCCTTAACACATTTGCTGGCCAGGCTCTGTAAACCCTCTAAAACTAAATCTTTTATTAGCATCAAAATGCAGTAAAATGAAACCCAATTTAAAATTTCTGAAGATGTTCAAGCATGTGTAGCATTTCCCAGCCACTTCATTAGGCAAATTCTCTTTTTGTGGGGGGGAGTCAGGACAAAACCCTTAAGGTAGTTATTCTATACCACTCTTTGGCTTCTCTGCCAAATATTGGAAGGCCATGCAAATACAAGTTGCATGCATTCCACTATAGAATTTTTACTAAATATATGGAATAAAATGCTGTTAGAAATGTACTTTAATCTTTTGTCATGAATTTATTAATTTTCTTTTAGCTGCCACACACACACACACACACACACACACAGAGAGAGACAGACAGACTGAAACTATTTCTCCCAAGCCGGGTCACAGCGAACTGGGGCCTAACCCGGCACTGCAGGGCTGGATGAGGAGGGGACACACCCAAGATGGGACGCTAGTCCTTCGCAAGGGCACCCCAAGCACGACTCGAATCCCAGACCTGCCAGAGAGCAGGCCCCAGCCAAACCCACTGCGCCCCCCCACATTGCTCAACACATTGTATTTAAAACAACATCATCTTTACTTACCCCATCAGATTTTATAATGTGGTGTTTGGCTTTCACAAATCTTAATTGTCTGCTACACACAGTCTTTCACTGAAGAAGTTTATTAATCTTGTGCAGTTTATTTATAGCTCTGTTTTTACTCGACTTGTACTGTAGAGGAGTAGTGTCTAACACACACCTGATTGATCACCATCCATCCTCCACAATGTAACTGAGCAGTTAACCTCTGTGTTAACTGTATGTAACAGTTATGAAAGATCTGAGTATTAATACAATATCAAACAGTAATTAATGGTTTTCTTCCCGCAGTCAAAAACACCCGAATTTCAGGCAAATGGGTGACTGTAAATTTTCCTTTTGTGTGTGTTGCTATAGATTGATGAATGACTATTGAAAATTTACTGTAGTGTTACATGGTGTTTGTTTATACTACAGTAACTTTGTATAAAGGTTTAATCTAAATAGTTAATCACTGTCACTTTGGAAATGCATGTGCTACATTAATAAATGTGAATCTCTTGTGCTGCTCAGCTTAAAAAAAAAAAAAAAAAAAAAAAAAATCCAACTTTGATCTAAATGCCTCATAAGCTGAAGTAGTTATAAAATGAAATTCCATGTATAGTTGAATTCTTGTAACTTCAGTGGGCATGTCTTAACGGATGACTCAATTTTTGAAGTTATGAAATTTTTTTTTAACTCTTAACTGGAATTGCTTGACAAATAACACCACTTACATGCTACTGTAAATATTTTCCCAACTGTTTTATCTCTATTTGCATCCTATAGGACCCTCACGGGGAAGCGGAGCTTCAGTCCCATCCAGGAGGAGCAGATTCCTGAAGAGACGGAGGGTGTCATTGGTGGAACCTGGAGCCATGCTAGTGTCACTCAGGATATCAGGAATAAGAGCAAGAAGATGAAAACTGATGGTGGGCAAGATCTACCTCATGATATGGTTTTATTTTAAAGGGCTTTCAGGTAGATCAGTGTCTCTTTGATTTTAACTTTTGTTGCATTAATTTTTGAAAATCTTTACTTTAACCCCCTGGATCTGAGTTGTAATCTGAGGATTTCCCCCCCCCTGCAACAACCCATAAACTCAATATCTCTCTGGAGTTCATAGTCTGTCAGAAGGCCTGTGGTGGTGATGGTAGGATTTCTGGTCAATACTGATGCTGACACATTGCTGTCGTGGCAGCCACAGGTGGGAGCAGAACAGTAGAAGGTGCTGCTGTCCAGGTCCCTGGTTACCCTGTGGGCAGTACTTCTGAAGACAGCTGGCTTACTTCTCAGTAGGTTTCTTCTTCATCCATAGTAACTGGTATTTCAACTACTAATGTTGCTTGGCATGTGTACAGTAGTTCTGTCTTTACCTTCTAGCTTAGCTTCATTTTTAAATTTAGAATTTAAATTTAGAAAAGTTTGTCACTTATTTTGGATGTTTAAGTTGTGCCTGAAATTGCCCTTTTAATTGTAGATAACAACTGTGGTAGGGGCACAGAATTGTAGGTTTAAAGGGAGAAAATAAAAAGGGGTATCAATGTGGTTCATGAGTCTCCCAGGAGAGTTGATGCTGGTTCCCCGGTAGGTTCACTTAGCTGGTGGTCTGTTCATTGGACAGAAATCAGTCCCTTTTTTCTTAAGATAGCATAGTTCATGTATGACTTGGGCTGTGCAAGTTGTGTGTCTGAGATGTTACTCTGTTGCATTCACTACAGAGGAATTCACAGCTATCATGGTTTGACAAAGTTTTGCACAGTGTGTGTAGCTTGAAGTGTTCTATCAGTGAATATATATTTAAAAAAAAAAAAAATCTATATACTAAGGTTAACTTCTCCCCCCCTCCCCCTTCTCTCTCTAATGGGGGGCAACTGGTAGCATAGTGGTTAGAGCTACTGCCTTTGAATCCAAAGGTCACAGGTTTGATCCCCTCCTCTGCCTGTAGTACCCTTGAGCCAGGTAGTTGCCCTGTTTTTTGCTCCAGTAAAATTATGCAGCTGCATAAATGGGTACATAATTGTAAGCTTGTAATAGGGTGGCATGGTGGCACAGTGACCTGGATGGTGCATGAGGACGTGGGTTTGATTCCCGCTCAGTCTGTGTGGAATTTGCGTGTTCTCCCTGTGTCTGCGTGGGTTTTCTCTGGGTGCTCCAGTTTTTTCCCCACAGTCAAAAGACATGCTGTTCAGGTCCCCTGTAGTGTGTGGATGACACAGAGAGAGTGTGTTTCACTGACGTATGGATGAATGACCCTTTGTAAGTAGTGTATCTAGCAGTGCAAGTCACCCTGGTGAATAAGGTTTGTGGGCTGATAACACTACATAGAATTCATTTGAAGTTGCTTTGGAGAAAAGCGTCAGCTGAATATGTAAATGTAATGATCCTGTTTGCTGTTTGGTTCAATACTGTGTTTTGTTGAATGGTTGCTAATTATCAGTGCATGGTGCTCATCCCCAAAATGTCCTACAGAACACCAGGAGAGAAGAGGAGCATGAGTCCAATCCAGGAGGAGCAGTATTCTGATGAGGGGGATGGCTACGCTAGTACCTGGCACCAGGACCGTTCTGCTCAGGGCAAAAAGGGCTGCAAGCACAAGAAAAGGAAAATTGAAGGTGGCCAACTGCATATGTGACCATTGCCTTTATTCTGAAACCACAGTTGCACACCTGTGTCTGATCAAGTTTCAAGCATTTTTAACACCTTGTAATTGCGGTGTACTTGATAAGCATAGCTGCATAGTGTTTCATGTAGTATTTTTACATTTTGTAACATTCTCATTTTTAAATAATCTTCAGATTTCAGTGGCATAGTTCCATTATATTTGTGTAAGGTTGCATTAACTTCCTTGCACTGTAGGTGCTCGGTACTTGTTTTGCAAAGATGCTGCTTAATTATTTCTTTGGCACTGAGACACTTTACCACAGTTTAATGGAGTAACATTCTCATTTTTAATAATCCCAAGATGCTTTTAGTTATCTTGGACAGTAGTTTTTAACACCTTTTTCATGTTTTCCAGCAACCCATGTCTTTCATTAGCCAGTGAAAAGGGAAGTACACGGAAAGCATTTTTTACAACTGAGGCCAAAAATCTATGACTTTGAAGCAAGTTGCAATAAATCAGTTTAATTAAAGTCTACTATAAAAATCTAGTTATCTATATGCATTACTTAAATTGCTTGCTTTACATAAGGATGCAAAATTGTACACTTTTGTGTATCTAACGTTTCATTACATTTTCACATTGGACAAAGGCATCAGGGTAAATATTAGCTAATACTAATAACCAATATGAGACTGGAGCTTTAAACATAATGAAGGCAAACTCAAAGCAGTTTTTCTAGAAATGAGTACATTTTATTGCAATCTGTCAGTGCAAGAAGCAGATGTCTGGTGCAAAAAAGGGGAGAAAATGCAGCTAGCATAAGAATTTTCAAAGATATGAACATTTAACAGGGCCATTAAGACAAGGAGCCAGTGTGTGGCGTGAGTAGTGTACAAAGTTTCCTTGGACATGTTGCTTATTTTTTATGCACTTGTTGCTCATCCTAAAGACTAATTTGTCTGCATTTTTGCTGGAGTTATTGGTATGTGTATTTTAGCTGGGTATTTCAGTTCAAGTCCACTTAATTTCTGCTGTTACTTTTAAGTCCCCTGCCTCTTTAGATATTCATGGCATCCTTAGCCTGAAATGCTTTGTTCATCCAATGCATTGAGATTTTAAATCTGAATTGTTTGTGTGCAGAAACCACTAATAATAAGTAACTATTCCATCATCTGTACTCCATTGTAGCTTACTGCCATGAATTCTGGGCAATTCTCTTGGAATTAGTAGCAATATCTTGGCTGACTGTAATGCAGTACATGCATGTTCTTTTTTTGCTGTTTGGCAGGAATATTTTTCTGGAAGAATGTTGTACTTTGTCAATACTAAACACTCAGGAGGGTCTTGCCTCCTGTGGTGTGTGTGTGTGTGTGTGTGTGTATACACACAGTACTGTACAAAGTCTTAGGCACTTTAGATGTTTCCCAAAAATCTTAGATGGTTATTTTAAACTTTTTCATTAGTTAATGGGAAAGAGCATATTTTAGATTTCCAGATATTCCTTTTGAAATATTAGGGAGATTTTTGTATGTCATTCAAGTAGCATAATAAACCACTTTCTAGATAACCCTGAGGTCTTTGTAGATGCCTAGCCCAGTGCATGATAAAACAAATATAACAAGTGCTAATGATCAACGGCTTCATGCGTAGATTGAACCAAACGGAATAAAACTGGGTGAAGGGCGATACTAAAAAGGTGAGATTATGGAAGAGCGAGCATAGCAACAGGACACAAGATGGTCATCCTGCATTAGCAAGATCTCTCCCAAGCAAAAATTGTCACAGACAGATGTTTCCAAATGTGCTATGTAAGCTCTTCTATAGGAGCACAAACAGGCAAGGATGAGGACTGGAAACACACTGGCTGGCCATGGGCACTTAAGTGCAGCAGGTGATAAATCCAGCTTACTTCCCTTCCAAATTGGAAGATGTCACTACTGCTATCATCTCTGGACTGGTAGGAACCACTGGGACCCTGGTACACCTGGAGAACTTGTGTTAGAAATGGTCTTTGTGGAAGAGTTGTAACCAAAAAGTCATTCTCTTGAGTTGGAAACAGCCAAAAGACTCACCTGCACACAAAAAACACAATGATTTGAATGCAGGAAAATGGCTGTGGGCATTCTGGACTGATTGAGTCAGTTTTGCGTTTTTGTAGACAGAAGGCAGTTGATCAGTGAAAAGGCTGGAGAGTGCTTCATGGCTGAGTCTGCAGGCAACAGTGAAGCATAGTGGAAGTTCCTTGCAGGTTTGGAGCTGCATTCTTACAAATGGAGTTCATTTGGTCAAAACTAATTGCCCCCTCACTGCTGAGAAGTATAGGCAGATTCTTATAACGCAATACCATCAGAAAGGCATCTTATTCCACCCCAAATTCATTTGTCAGTATGACAGTGACATCACACAGTCAAAGTGCTAAAGAAAAGAACAAGGAATCCCTCAACATTTGGTATAACCCCCACAAAGCCCTGATCTCAACATAGAGCCAGTCTGGGACTATGTGCAGAGACAGTGAGTGAGACAAGTCAGTCTTCAGAACAACTGTTGCAAGTTCTCAAATTCTTGGAACAGCCTACCAGCCAAGTACTTAAAACTGCACGTAAGTGTACCTAAAAGAGAACTGATGCCATTGAAAAGGCCAAGACTAGTCACACCAAATATTGATTTGATTTAGGTTTTTTTTTCCTCTCTCTCTCTCTCTCTCTCTCTCCTTCTCTTCACTGCACTTTCTATGAAGTTTGATTAATAATGGCATTTTGGAAGCATCCTCACTTTGCAGCATTTTTTCACAAGTTTGAGGTGGGGTAAATAATTGTAAAGTTGTTTAACATTGTAAGTCACTAATGGAGAAAAGTGTCAAATGTGCCTAAAACTTTTTTCACTGTCCTGTGTGTATTTTCTATTAAATGTTTAGTGTGTGTGTGTGTGTGTGTGTGTGTGTGTATATATATATATGTAACATGCACTTCAAGACTTTTTAATCACAATGAGACATTTTGTCAAACTGTTCTACCTTAAACAGTGGCATTGCTATATCCAAAGGCAGAGGCAAACTGAACTAACAAGGTATTTGACTGCATACAAAATTTATGAATTTGAAAAGACTTAAGTAAATGTACTGAGCCAGTTAAATCATTTAGGTTACTGAGCTACTATAAAATATAATTATTTTCTTTATTTGCCTAATTCCTCTTGTGGATCTTTCTCAGGATATTTCAGGTAACTTTTTTTTGGGGGGGGGGGGGGGGTGGCAATGGTTAATTTGACCAAACTTGACTTGTTCGTTCCCCCCCCCCCTTTTCAAATTATAGTGACACATGCTACTTTGTAACAACCAAGAAAGTCCAGAATTAATGGGAAAAGGTTACCTCTGGAGTGTTATGTAAATCTAAGAAATGTAAATGACAAGCAATGTGCGGTCTAGTGCTTTGCCCCCCCTGTTAGCTATTGTGCAATTGGAAGATTGTGTCCTGGATTGAATGAACTTGAACATGTCTTCTATATAACCAATTTAAAAAGTTGTACATTTTATTCAATGTACAATTGGAGGTTTGACAAAGTATCACTGTTGCAGTGGCTTATGGCACCACCAAATTAATTGAATAGAAAGACTGATTTAAACTTTTTTTTTTTTTTTTTTTTTTTTTTTTAGGACCAGAATCCTCTTCATCCTCAGCCCTATTTGATGTCCCCCAGGTTTGGTAGGGCGGCCCTCTTGGCTGATGCTCTTCTCCTGGGCTGGGGAAGTTTCCATGGGAAACACCTGACCAGCTTTAAAAGCCATATGAATGTCAGCCTTGACGAACGGGTAAAAGCGGATTCAAGCTCTCTTCCTTCAAAAGAGGATCACACAGATGAATTTGTGCACCTATTTTTGTTTTCGTTTTTGTGTGTGATTAAAGTCTTGTAAATGTTCAGATGTGACACCCCCCCCCCCCCCCCCCCCCCCCAACGTTGTTTGTCAACATCTCACCATGTTCTTATTTGAGCCCATCCTTCAGCATCCACACACCCCTCCACCTCTGCATGTTGTGTGGTGGACCCTAGGGTCTTCATCTAATCTGCACTGTTTATACGTGCTGTGTATGTATGTCAGGTTTTTGTTTTAACCCAAATGTTGCTCCTTGACTTTGTAATGCAAGGCTTTGTATTAAGCACATTTGAGTATGCCTGGGTTTAAAAAAAAAAAAAAAAATGCAGCCTGACTGATATGGATAATATAGGTAATGGGAAATGGTTTGGGTTCTGTAAGATTTTAAAGATTCCATTTTTGTCTTTCCTTTTTAAATGTATATGTCTAGAGTTAAACAGTCCTCCCTGTTTTTAGCTAATGGTAATCTATAGGGAAAATTTAACTTTACTCCCTAGGTGTAGCTGCCATTTATTTCAGAATGTTTTGTGACATTTTCTACAACTTTTTGGTTAATATTCCTGCTGTACTTGCAACCCCTCTGCAGATTACTGCAACTGTGTTAGTTGTTTTCTTGAATTGATTTGAAACAATATGTCGGTATACATTTTTGTAATATGTTAAAATGAAATTTCCTTATTTGGGGAAAAATTAAAGAATTTTCTTAGTATGCCAGTGTTAAATTTTGTGTATGCGTGCATCTGACAATACTTATTTTAGCAGCACTTACAAGTCTTGTATCTGGGTAGAGAATATTTACATTTAAAGCTGCATTCTGAGCCCTATTAAAATATTAGGTTCTGTGGTGGGTGGGTTAAGGTGTTATCCCTTTTCCTTAAGTGTCTAATCTCACTCCTATGAGATTGAATGAAGTCAAGAGGGCAGCATGGCTTGGTGGTGTCAGGGGCCATTCTTAGGTTTAACATTTGTGGGGGGAAAAAATGCAGCCCTCTGATATTCAGTGGATAAACCAGATCAAGTAGTAGTATGTCTTCTGAACTTTTACATTGCATCTCTTAGACATATGTGTAATCCATTACACACAGAGAAGTGTAATAATACTGCAAGGTAATAAGGCTTATTTTTACTTGGCTGACTCAAGTATGTTAAGCCTCCTGAGAACTAACCTGAAGGAAATGTGTAGATGACTTGACACTTGGTGAGACTTCAGTGCTAAAATAAAGACTAAGTGCAACATGATACCTCAGTCAGGGTTAGATTAAAATTTTGGGTTGCATCAGTCATCCTTCTTGTGGTCTGCAGTAAAGTCTTCCAAATTCACTTTTCCATTCTGCCTCACATGGCATTTACTTAGCAAAGTTTGTTCCAAGTATTTCCACCTAGTGTATTTTCAGTTTCACTTTCATACAGTAGATGGTGTTCAATTAACTATGCAAAGGAATTGCTGCTATAGAATGGTGCCTTTCCTTAGTCTAATGTGTTTTGAGGAAGCAAATGGGGCCCTACAAAATATGGTTTATTTTTCTGACAAAAGAAATAAGCATTTGTGTTACGCTCCAACGGGGGTGCGGTGGCGCAGCGGGTTTGACTGGGTCCCGCTGTCTGATGGGTCTGGGGTTGAGTCCCTCTTGGGGTGCCTTGCGACAGACTGGCATCCCGTCCTGGGCGTGTCCCCTCCCCATCCAGCCTTACGCCTTGTGTTGCTGGGTTAGGCTCCGGTTCGCCGCGACCCCACTCGGGACAAGTGGTTTCAGACTGTGCACGTGTGCACGTGCGTGCTATGCTCCAATACTATCCATCCTCACCTGAGCTCCCTACTAGCTGATGCAAAAGTATGTTGGCTGTCTGTAGTTTCATGTCTCCACAAATGAGACTACAGGTTTATTTCTCTATGGAAGTTATCATGCTTGCATAGTTAAGACACACTCCTATTATACTCACCCCAGCAAATATGGAAAAAAAAAACATGGGCATGTTCAAATCCAGCCATAAGACCCACATGTTCAAAAATAGCTTTTACTGACTATTTGTGCTCCTTGTAGTGTAGGGGTTAGAGCCATACCCTTCCACTCAGGACTTGACCTCAAATCCTACTCCTGTTGAAACTCCCAAGAGCTAGCTACTTACTCTGAATTGCTCTAATGAAATACAATGACCTGGCTGTGAAAATGGGTAAAAGTAGTTTATAGCAACAGTAAGACTGAACTGCTTTGGAGAAAAGCATCACCTAAAGAGATTACTTTTTTGGTCCCCCCTCTTTCTAGCACATGGTCTTGCCTTTCCCCCTTTCCAATGAGACTCTCCAGACTACCATGCTTCAGGAGTATTCTGCTACGCTGCACTGCACAGCTACAAGTAATGGAAGGGGTGTTCTTTTATTGTAATTTTTTTAAATGCTGATATTTATTGAATTGCATTTCAGATTGCTTTACAGTTCTAACATCTCCCCATTTACTGGTGAAGCAGCTTTGCTATACAATAAACATTATGCTGGTACTTCACCTTACACAAGTGGAACTGAAAGTCTGTAACCTGAACTGTTCATAAATCCAAAGTCACATTGTCAGTCTATAAAAGCTTAACACAGATGTCTTTCAGTTTATTCATGGGTTCACTTCTGTGAACATCTTTTACACCATTATAATTAGTACTTTGTAAGATTTTAATAACATGAACTGTAAACATCGTAGGGAATGTATCTCACTGTGGAGTGAGGTGACTTAAGGTGGATTCACACTATTTTTACTCCCACCTAATATTTTGGTGTATACCAGTCACTTCTGCTGTCTAACAACTGTAAATTTTAGGAAATAAGAGAAGAAAATGTAATTAAAAACAAATGGGGAAAATGCATCTTCAAAAACTGTAATTCAAACATTCACAAAAATGACCAGTGTGTTTTTACACAATCCAAAGAGGCAATTCTGATGTAATCACTACACTAACTCATAAATCTCATAACCCCTCTCTGTGCAGCTATTTGTAATTCAGGCAACCCCCGGGTTATGAACATCCGACTTGCGTACATCTTGTAATTACTAATCAACTCCAGTCAAGCCTATTATGTTAAAAATTTGAGTTATGTACAATGGTTCGTGATAACAAACGGGTGCTACTTTGTGATGTTCATCAAAACATTGTGCGTCTACAGCACTTCGTGAGCGCGTGGACTCCAGGTGGGACAAAGACTTTGTTCTGTCACGCCCACAACCTTGCTCCAAATGCCCACACCTGCCCGAAATCAGAGCAGCAGGTTATAAAGAAGCTGCACCTGCACACCCTCATTGCAGAATCTCATAGGAGATATAGAAGTATATGGGTATAGAAGTGGATGCATTTTAGTTACAAAAAACATTGTTTTGTACAGAATATTTTGATTGTGATTCCATTCAAGTTTCTTTATGTCAGTGGCTAGCAAGCAAAAAGATGCATATTCTGGTGGGGCAGAAAATAAAAAGTGGAAAAAAGATTCAGATATGAAACAAAGTATTGCACCAGGAAAATACAATGACTGTTCTGTTGAACTGGATTTGTATATAAGCAACAACATGCCGCAGGAGATGGCAGCATGAACCCTACAGAATAACAGGACTCTTGGAGCTGGTGGGTGGTACAATGCAGTGCAGAAGGCAGGGGCAACAGGATGAACAGTTTCTGGGGACCTGACCCTGCCCTCACTGAATTATGATGGCAAGCTGCCACCCCCTTAAGGATCAATTTCACAGACTATAAAGGCAGCTGACCTGAGCACTTGCAGGTTGTATTTGGAGAAGCAGCCTGAAGGTGGTGGCTAGGTTTAATTTGGGGGATTCTTGTTTCTACTGCCCACAAGAAGTCTGGTTCTGGTAAGGGTTTTTTAAAGATTTGGTTGCAGGTTTCTTTTTAAAAATTCAAATTTCTGCTGTCCTGCTTCTCAGTCCAACCCTTTGGTTGCCTTTACCCCACAACCAATCACCTGATTTGAAATCAAAGTTCAGGAGTTGGAAATATTAGGCTATTGTGCATTTGTGACTGCTTAATGTATGTTCTGTCCTTGCTTGGAGTCCATTGTTGGACTGAGTCCCCCTGTATAGAACACCATTACACAGAGAGTTGGAGATGGGGTGGTTTTGGGTTGTTAGAAATGGTTTAAGCAGAACCATGAAGGCTTATGGGGATTATTTATATGATATATATTTCACCAGTGGTGTAGGTAAGTATGAGGGTTCTAAAGTGTTGTTTTTACAGAAGTCCAGTTAAATCACTGCATATATTTGGGTTACGGTAATCACCTATTCAAAAATGTTTAAAGCCCAGTGGATACCTTACAAGCCTCAAGCCATATGAAAAGCAATGTCATTGAAAGAAATGGTGATCTGATTCATCTCATTTCCATCAACCCTAATCTTAGGTGAAAAGTGCAAGAGCAATAAGGATTTTTAGGGGCATTATGATGTTCAACCTCAAACACAACTGCCCCCAAAAGCCCCTCATTCTCCATGCAGTATTAAATTTTGGAAAAGATAAAGTAATGGTATGCCAATGTGTACCATTAAGAAGTATGCTTTAACTTAATGCATGTTTGTTTCTTTCAGAATAGGTGAACATGTTGGACCATACACCTGCGATAGACTGGCATCCCATCCAAGATGTGCCACCCCACCCTACCCCTTCAGCCATGCACCCAATGTCTCCTGGATAGGCTCCGGTTCAGTGCAACCCCGCTTGGGACAAGTGGTTATTGAAACTAATGGTTGGTTAGACTATACAGTTAGTGAATTGATTTTAAGGATCCTAGTTTATGAATAATTTAACCACGATGAGCCACATGGGGTTTCCAGTTCAAAGACATGCAGTTCAGGTGGACTGGACATCTAAATTGCTTGTAGTGTGTTGCTACCCTGTACTGGTGTTCCTTCTAGACTGTACCCCCCCCCCCCCCCCCCCCCCCCTGCCTTGTGCTCAGTGATTATGGAATAGGTTCTGGACTACTGCAACCAGGACACTCAGTTCATGAGAATGAGTGAGTGAATTTGCTATTTGTTTATTTATATTTTTATATTCAGTTTATATACTTTATTCAGGGCTTGTGATTGGTTGAGATTGTCAATGTGATAGGAAGTAGGAAGCATTGAGTGTGTGAGTGACACAGAAAGAATGTGTTCCACTGATTTATGGATGAGTGACCCATTGTAAGTAGTGTATCTAGCAGTGTAAATCCCTTGGTGTATAAGGTGTGTGTGGGCTGATGGCACTACATACAGTTCATTGGAAGTTGCTTTGGGGAAAAAAGCAGCTGCTACATAAGGAAATGTCATATTAGGTCTTTTATAAAAGGAATGACTGTTAATAAATTGAATGAGTGTAGCCACAGTGACACCATTGTACAACAAAAACCTTTTGGGTTTTTCTCCCAAAACATCCCATACAAGCAGCTGTACAGAGTAAAATACTTTTATATTGCCACATAATAGGCAAAGCTGCAGTTTTACTAAATAAGCCCACAGCATAAAAAAGGGACATGTATTTTCATAAACTGTTGCAGTAATTTGTTGTACAGGACCACAGTATATGGGCACTGGCTATATACTCCAATACTTACAAAGAGTTGAAACGTTGCTTCGAGTTGAGTGAATGAGCACCAGAAGCGGGACTTTGCGGGCCAGTTGGATTTAAAAAAAAAAACACATCTTGCCCCCAAAATCCCGCAACTGAGATCACAAGCAGACATGATTGTACCGACTGACACTGTCAACTTTCTCCATATTTAAAATATTTACAATAAGTGTAGCTGATATTTCTATGGCACAGTAAACCTATTGTAGCTTGACTGTAATTTTTAAAAAAAATTTTTTAATAGTATGGGATGTTCACGATAAAGCCAGTGCAGCGCCTTAAAATGAATGTCTTTTGACTGGTGGTACATCAACGACAAACAAGGGACACTTCCTTCACTTAGGACACTAGCTGTCTGTGAAGGATGGCAGGGTGGTTAGAGCTGCTACCTTCAGAGCTTGCGATCACAGGTTCAGCTCCCCCTTAATGCTGTAATATATGAAGATACTAACTATAAAATTGTGCCAGTAAAATTACCCACCTGAATTACTAAATCAAAGTAAACTCCTTTCATTGTCTAAAGGTAATTTTAGAGGCTAGAACAGTTAACATTTGTTTTAAACGAATAAACTAATTCACATTTATATATAACCACGTTTGCTTACGCACCATGACTTCTTAATATGAAGACATAGCTTACTTTTCACACTAGCCTGGCCAGCAAACATTATTAAAAGTGGGCATCCAGGCTTTCTTCACTCGGTCTGTGTACAACATTTATTGGCTCTGTTTAAATTTCCTCCATGCTACAGCGTTTTCGCCGAGGCGATACTGTGGTCTGTGCGACACCCTGCGAGTCACACCTGATGTCAGCGGCGGACTGGGTGCGAGACTCGTCTCGTTCAGCGCTTCCCTGGAGAGCGCAGCCAACAGTCAGTCTGCTCTCAGACACACAGTGTGTCTGCGTGCGCACGGCAGGTTCTGACACTGCGGAGGGGTGGTGTACAAAAACGCACATTCGTAACCGCCATTGAACTCTTCAGAAAGTCATTGCCGGGATTAATTACAGGAAACAAGAGCCTTATATCGTGTTCCCTTTTGTGCGTGAAGATAATATATTAATTCCTGTCCAAGCAGACAGCTACGCCGTGCATGAACGCACATTTGAAAGCTGACGCACTATTCATGTATTTAAATATCAAGCATGGAATCACTTCGAACTTACCCCAATTACTACACGCACGGGGCGTTGACAGGGTGCCGAAACGCGACGCCCTGCTTGTCCCTTTAAGAATCCAGTGCGGGCGACCGGCGGCGGCTCTCCGGTGTCCGGCGGTCCTGCGGTGGCACTTTCAAAAAAAAAAACATTTCTTAGTGTAAGAAGGGGCCGTGACAGGCTAAATCCGAATCAGACAGACTGAGAAGGGGAAAAGAAAAGCGGGAAAGCCCTTAATATATCCACGGTAAGAAAAGCAAGTCGCTGTGATTAGACTCCGGCGTTGGTGTCGCGATCGTAGCTCATGGCCATTCACACGTACGGCTTTTAAAAGAGAGATACTTTATCGCGCGTGACACTCTATACGGAGTCCTGACCGGTTATATTTTCCTAGAAATTGCCTCCAAATATAGAAACTGGGAAGGGACGTTCCAAGAAATCCAAGAGACGTCACACGCCTGTTAAATAAACGTTTTCCTTACTCGTCCGACAATGGGCGCTGTGGAAATGAGAGAACTCATCTCCCAGCACTCTTTCTGCTTTATCACAACGAACATGCCCAAATATGTAAGTAGCCCTTTCACATCGAGCAGTTGTGATATACAGTTGGATTGCCCATGTTCAGCAATGCTTTCATAATTCAGCATCATACTCACAATCATTATAAATTTTTCTCTGCACAACAGACTGAAAAAAAAAATCCTTCTTCTTCCCATCATCAGCATTACCCACTCATATTTTTCACTTTACTTTGGCTCTTCATAGAGTTCCTCTCCTTAATTGGTTATCGTCAGTGTGGATGTGTAACACAAGTAATTTCATTTATATACATACATATATATCTATATATATATATATATATTGATACACATACAGACATTCAGGTATCCTCCCTTATACGGACCTAATTCGTTCCTCAACAGTCTCTGTAAAATGTTCCTGGACTCTACATATCTAAATATTTCCACAAACACCCTCCCAGAAACTTAAAAACGGTCTCAAGAAATATTAATCAAAACTTTAGGATGATAAGATATTAAAAATAATAAATTCGGAAATGAACAAAGACTAAATCTGTCCCGTGCTGACAGAGGATCATTGATGTTCATCTGCCGTGACGATCGAGACGTTCCATGCCGAGCTGGGGATCCAAGATGCCATTTACCAACATTATAATTACTTGTTAAACACTGACTTACGAATTGTTATTTTCTAGAATGCCCAGGAGGGGTGGGCAACCACTGGCCCGTGGACCCACAGAGGTTTTTTCTCCCTCAACCTTAAGTTGGGAGTTTTTGTTCCTTTCCCCGGTGGCCAGTAGGTATACTTATAGCTCTGTAATAAGTTCTTCATTATGGTAGCCATTAGCTGACTGTCTTCTTTGCTTCTACCAGTTTTTCTTGCTGTATCCCTGTGTTAAAGCACTCTGTGTCACTGCGTGAGAAGAGCGCTCTATAAAAATAAAATAATAATAATAATAATAATAATACTAAGAAGAAGAAATTAGGGCAGAAATGAATTTTTTTACTTAACAAATGTACAGTAAGTACACAAACATAATGTAATGCGCAGCGCTCTGAGTTCGGATGGGGCAAAGAAGGAAGCACAGACATTGTTCATGTCACCTTTTGACAGAGGGCCCGAACGGGCCAATCTGGTTGCTGCTCCTGTTTTCTGCTACAGTGTTCGCAGGGCCGGGTCCTTCTGGTTGTGCAGCAATCCTGCTTTTGCGGTGCTATTGCCACTTGCTCTGCTGTGTCACCTCTTCTTAGGCAAGCTGGGGGCTTTCTTTGCCATAATGGTGACATTGTTAAAAGTGGGTGATCTTGCATGCGAGGGTTCACTCGACTTGCCTGAAAAATCCCTGCCTGTACATAGACGGGGTACAGTGTTCCGCTCCTGTGTGCCCATCTAGCATGTTTTCTGGTGTCTTCAGGAAAGCATTGTCTTCCACAGGTGTAATGGGACTTCCCTAAACCAAAACACCCACGCTCGGCAGCGATTTCCTTTTCCCCTGGGTGCAGGGAGACTCCGCTCAAAATGCTCACCCACCTTACAACTCTTTTCCGCCATCTTTTACAGAGTATGCTCTTTCCTTCACAGTGGAAATTAAAAGTTTGAACAATGTTATTGAAATTTTGTTGTGGAGACTGAAATCAAGCCAAATCATGCCTTTTTGATATTTCAAATGGGTTGTGGGTGGAATGAGGCTGCAGCATGGGGCGCTTCCCTCCCATTAGAGCATTTATGAATGACATGACGACAGTTACATCTATAACCCTGTTTGTTGTCCAAGTCGAATGATAATTTGAAATCGGTAAAGCTGACGATTAAACCTATTAAGTTGAGGAATCTGTCAATTGTTTGTGAAAAGGTGGGGAGGAGAGGTTTTATATCAATGAGGGGGAAATTCCTTCTACTGTAGAAAAACCAGTTCAAAGCCTAGGTGGATTGTTTTGTTCCACGTTGTGTGATGAGCAGCTTATGGCACTGAGGAAGGTAGTAGTGAAGGGTATTGAGAGCACTGATGCATCTCTCTGACCCAGGAAATTAAAGTTGTGTGCTGTTGCCATGTATTAAATTGCTGCTTATAATGTACCAGTTTTTTTCTAGGGAGGTAGAGAAGCAGAAGTGAATTATTAGTAAGGCAGTAAGGAAGTGGCTGGAAGTGCCATGCTGTTTAAGTAGTGTTACACTGTACAGTAAGGGCATGTTGGAGCTACCTATGACGAGTTTTGTGGAGGAGTATAACTGTGCTAAAGTGGGCTTGAAAATGACATTGGCAGAGTGAAAGGATGTGATAGTGCGGAGAGTGGTACTGTCAGCAAGGATGAGTAAGGGATTGAACCCTTGAGACGTGGTTCAAGGTGCAGAAGATCTACAGCTGTTGGACGTGAGGAGGGAGGAGTTTGGTTCAAATCAGATATGACAGTTGTGGAGTGCTTCTGAGGCTGGTCACACAGGTAAAGCAGGTATATCAGTCATCAGTGGATGAATTGGGAAAGTATGAAGAGGTGGAAGCTACACTGGCAAGACATGTGGGTTATGGAGGCAAGCTAGATGAAATTAATCATTACACTTACATTTATTCATTTAGCAGGTGCCTTTTTCCAAAGCGACATACTGTACTTCTCAGAGAAAAATACGATATGTGCGTTACATAAATAGAATTCAATTCAATTCAGTTTATTTTCATAGAGCGCTCTTCTCACGCAGTGATACAGAGCGCTTTAACACAGGCATAAGGCAAGAGAAAGAAATACATCAGATAAAGAAACAAAGAAGACAGTTTACTATAGACTATCATAATAAAAATGCTTTTATTAATCAGCTAATGGCTAGCATCGGGGGGCGCGGTGGCGCAGTGGGTTGGACTGGGTCCTGCTCTCCGATGGGTCTGGGGTTCGAGTCCCGCTTAAGGTGCCTTGCGACGGACTGGCGTCCCGTCCTGGGTATGTCCCCTCCCCCTCTGGCCCTACGCCCTGTGTTGCCAGGTAGGCTCCGGTTCCCCGCGACCCCATCTGGGACAAGCGGTTCTGAAAAAATGGCTACCATAATGAAGAACTTATTACAGAGCTATAAGTATGCCTACTGGCCATGAAGGAAAGGAACAAAAACTCCCAACTGAAGGCTGAGGGAGAAAAAAACCTCTGGGGGTCCATGGGCCAGTGGTTGCCCACCCTTCCTAGGCATTCTAGATTTAGTAACAATTCTAAGCCAGTTTACAAGTAATAATGATATTGTTGCTGTATGATAGCTTGAATCCCCAGCTCAGCATGGAATGTCTCGTCCATCATGGCAGTTGGTCATCATCTTCAGTCAGCATGGGATGCGTCTGTGACCATTGGCCAGCCTCCTCAAGTCTTATGTAGGGAGACAATGCTCAACAAGAAGAAGTTGTTAGTAATTTGTAATTTAAACAAATAAATTTAATTTGCATTAGTATAGAGGTGGGAAAAACAAACACAGCCAAGTGGAATTACATTTCGAGGTGGAATGCCTGACTAAACATAAACAAATATGACATTCCTCAGTAACGAGGCTCATTATCTTGTTGTGGGGCTACTTTTTTTAGCTGGGGCAAAGGTTAAGGTAGAGGGGAAATACACACACACACACATTTTCAGAACCGCTTGTCCCGTACGGGGTCACGGGGAACCGGAGCCTACCCAGCAACACAGGGCGTAAGGCCGGAGGGGGAGGGGACACACCCAGGACGGGACGCCAGTCCGTCGCAAGGCACCCCAAGCGGGACACAAACCCCAGACCCACCGGAGAGCAGGACTGTGGTCCAACCCACTGCGCCACCACACCCTCTGTAGAGGGGAAATATGAACTCCAAAATAAAGACAGCCCTCAGCTTACACAAATAGACCGTTCTTTAGTCCTTTACATTAATCAAAATTTACATATGTTGGATTCCCCCTGCTTTCTCACCGTTCAACATAGTAATATTAATACTTTTCCATGTTATTGCATCTTGATGTTTCTTCGTTATTATTGTTGTTTTCATGCTAGCTGTTCCTTTCACATGCTTCTTTATACATACAGCATCCTTCACCATCATATTCACAATCGATATGGTTAAACCTAGTTCCCATGCAATAGACGATAATCTTTGTCCACCTTAATCCTTATAATTTTCAATTTCATGTTCAAATCGATTGCTATATGCTTGCGAGACGATTCCCGTTTTCCTTACATTTACATTTATTCATTTAGCAGATGCTTTTTTCCAAAGCGACGTGCATCTCATAGAAAATACAATGTGTGCATTACATTAGCAGAAAGAGAGACTTAGATGTAGACACGTGATTCTTAGGTACAGTTAGTTTGTTTCTTACCACCATATGAATCAATGTACATCGCACAAGTAGCTGTATAAAACTATCCGAATATATTAGTAGAAATATATTCTAGAATGTATATCGACGATTACTTCCTAGTAATTTTTAAAAATATATATATAAACATTTACGTTACATTACATCATGTCAAAGTGAATTTGGAAGAGGTGACTTTTAAGACCCTTTTTAAATGTGGTTCAGATTCAGCAGTAAGTGAATCCTTCAAGTGCACGTTTACCACCAGGCATTCTGAATAATGAAATGGGTAAAAAATATATGCAAAAGAAGCACTACACTAACGACAGGAGATGCGTTCACGACTCAAAACACGCAAGAACTGGGAAGATGTGGCTTCCTGCCTTGTCTGGCTATACCAAGTTGCACTTAACATATTTCAAATTTTTTGCGTAAGCGCTATCCATAAATGTGTATGCTGGAAATTTTGTATGTAAATCCCAATTTACGTAAGTAGAGAAATGTCTGTATTTTGGTGCAAAACGTATTGCTTTCTCCGAAAAAGCTGAAATTAAAGATGAATTTCATTTTTCAATGCAAAGCCCACGGCTAACTCACCCATGGAGTGAATTAAGCAAGAAAATATCAATGTCTTGGAATGGCCCAGGCAGAGTCCAAAGTCAATACTACTAAAAATCATTGGACTGGCCTAAAGAAGGTTGTTCAAGAGATCACATTACGATTTAACTGAACTTGAACTATACTCCAAAGAAGAGTGGGGTAGAATTGTAAAATTCTGTTGTGCTAAGTTGATAGAGACCTATCCATACTTATAACTGTAATCAAAGCAAAG
This sequence comes from Scleropages formosus, assembly GCF_900964775.1. NCBI lineage: Eukaryota > Metazoa > Chordata > Actinopteri > Osteoglossiformes > Osteoglossidae > Scleropages > Scleropages formosus. The sequence goes on along the minus strand of NC_041808.1, from coordinate 38,161,495 downwards.
AGTACTACTAGAAGCCACTTGGTTTCACAACTAGCTAAGCAACGGATCAGCCTTTTGGACAACGTCATGGTTCTTATGTAAAACCTTCTAAAGCCTTTGCAAACTTCACTAGATGTTCAACATAGGGACAGTTGGTAGTGTAGTGGTTAGTGCTACTACCTCTGGATCCACAGGTTCAATCCCCACTTCTGGCTGTAGTAGCCTTGAGCAAGGTACTTACTGTAAATTGCTCCACTAAAATTATCCAGTTGCTTTAGATAGGAGCATCAGCTAAATGTGAAATAGAATCAGAATGAGCTTTATTGCCAAGTATGTTCACACATACAAAGAATTTGTCTTGGTGACAGAAACAGAAAGTTCCACAGCACAGACAGAATGACAGTAACAAGACACAGATGAGAATGTAGAATATGTGAATAAAGGATATATATATATATATAAAAATATAAAGTACACGATATACAAAAATAGTCACTAGACATTATATGTATGTAGAAGTATGTTATATACAAATGCAAGGGAATGTGAGTAAGACATGTTGTCTTGAGTTGTCTTGACCGACCAGACTATCGGGCGTCGAATCGACTCCGCTGGTCACAGCACGCTTCCCATTCCTCTCTGGATCGCGCCTTCCTCATCCACGTAGCTCCAAACGTTTTTCTTATGTCGTCAATCCATCGTTTTGGAGGCCTTCCGAGTGGCCTTTTCCGCTCACGCGGATACCACTCGACAATTGCGCGAGTCCACCGATTGTCGGTGAACCGAGCAACGTGTCCGGCCCATCTCAACTTTTGCTTCTCGTACTCGTTGATGACGTCCCTCACGCCGGATTTCTCTCTGATCGTCTCACTCCGGATATGTTCTCTTAGTGATATTCCCAGCATAGATCTCTCCATCGCCCTTTGAGCAGTTACCAACCTTTGCTCTTCTCTCTTCGTGGTGGCCCAAGTTTCACTGCCGTATAACATTGCAGGTAAAACTGTGCCATTGAAGAGGTTCGTGCGGGTGGTCTTATCCAACTTTCCTTTGAGCACATCCTTGATGGAGTTGAACGCTTTCCATCCGGCCCTTATTCTCCGCGAGATTTCCTTCTCCATGTCTCGACGCATATTTACTTCTTGTCCAAGGTAGACGTATTCCTCCACCTCCTCTATTTCATCGCCTTGAACCACTATTCGGCCCCTTGTTGCGTAATCTGACCGCATGAACTTGGTCTTCATGCGGTTCATTTTGAGGCCTACTCTCGAGCTTCTGATGTCTAGCTCGGTTAGCATGGTCTGAAGTAGATCTGTGGTTTCGGCGACGAGGACGATATCGTCAGCGAAACGGAGGTGGGTCAGTAGCTCGCCGTTGATGTTTACGCCGCCCTTCCAGTCGATGTCTCTGAAGATCTGCTCGAGACATGTGGTGAAGAGCTTCGGAGAGATGGTGTCTCCTTGTTTGACGCCCTTCTCGACTGGTATTCTAATCGGCGACGACAGCAGAGCGATGTCGGTGGTACATCCGGAATTCGCCTCCCGTAGGAGTTCGATGTATTGCGCCTCGACTCCTTGCATCTCCAACGACTTTAGCACTGCGTTGATCTCGACGCTGTCGAAGGCCTTCTCCTAGTCCACGAACGCGACGCATAGTGGCAGCCTGTACTCTTTCGCTCGCTCCAGCAATTGGGTCAGAGTGAAGATGTGATCCATCGTGCTGTAGGTTCTTCGGAAGCCTGCTTGTTCCCTTGGTTGTTGTCCATCCAAGTGTTCTGATAATCGTGTTAGGATTATCTTCGTGAACAGCTTGTAGATGTGGGACAAGAGGCATATGGGACGATAGTTCTTCAGGTCTTCTCTATCTCCTTTCTTATACAGCAGGATGGTTCTCGACTCTTTCCACTGCGATGGTATCTTGCACGTGTTCAGATAGTGACTGAACCGTTCGGCGAGGATTTTCCAGAGCTGTTCTCCGCCCAACTTCAACATTTCAGATGTTATGCCATCTTTCCCCGGTGCTTTTTCCCTCTTCATCAAATTGACGGCCCTTTCAACCTCACTTACGAGAATGGGGGGCACATTCTCCTTCCTTTGAAGTGACGGTGGTGGTAAAATCTTCACAGCAGATTTGAAAAGCTTAGTGTAAAAGTCTTTACAGATCTTTACCACCTCGCCTCTTTCATCGGCTGTAGCACCATCCGAGTTCTTCAGCTTCGTCACTTCCGATTTATAGAGTGCCATCCCCCTTTCACATTTCTTGAGGCTCTTCCTTTCCTCGGCGGCCTTCAGGAGCTTTTCCATCCGGTATTTTTCGAAGTCTCTCTTCAGCTGCAGTCGTATCACCCTGCTGAGAATGGAATATTCAAGGTGATCTTCCGCAGTCCTCTTCATGTTCTTTCTCTTCTCGAGAAGTTTTTTGGTTTCTTCCGAGATTCTTCCCTTCTGCTCCCTTGGGCCCGCCTCCTTTGCCTCCCTCAAGCATTCCTTCAGTTTCTCGATCAGTGAGTCATAATCATCGTCAATTCCGTCAATTCGGCACCAGGATTTCCTCTCCATCGCTTCCTGCAGTCGCTTTCCATCGTAGACCTTCACACGTTCTTCCCTCGACGTCAGATGCAGTGTCTTCTTCTCCTTTGTCCTGTCGATGACGATCTTGGCCCTGAGCAGGCGGTGATCGCTGCCGGTGTTGAATGGCGTTACGACAGAGACGTCTTGCAGAATGCGCCGCTTGTTGACCAGGATGTAGTCGATCTCATTGCGATGTGCAGCGTTAGGGGCTATCCAGGTCCATCTTTTCTCGCTGTTCTTCTTGAACAGGCTGTTCCCGATGTAGATTTTTCTCGCCTCTGCCATAGTGACCAAACGTTCCCCTCTTTCATTTCTTTCTCCAGTTCCAAACTTTCCAACATACCTTTCACCTTGCCTCCCTTTTCCGACCTTTGCATTGAAGTCTCCCATCACGACGGTGTAAGTGGATTTCCGAGCTAGCATCATGTCTAGCTGGCGATAGAACTCTTCCACTTCATCGTCGTCGCTGGCACTGGTGGGAGCGTAGGTCTGGATGATCTTAAGGGTGGCCTTTCCCGAGAGGTTCACGTTGAGCACTCCGATACGCGATGACACAAAATGGCATGAGGCGATCTTCGTAGTCCATTCTTTGCTTATGATGAACCCGACACCCCCAACTGATCTGCTACCATCCGCTTTTCCTAGTCTTACAGCGCATCCATCTTCCCACCTCGCACTCATCTCCTTCTTCTGCCGAGTCTCGCACAGACCCAACACGTCGCATCTGATCTTCATCTTCTCCTCCATCAGGTGGTTCAATCCGTTCCCCCTTGCCAAAGACCTGCAGTTGTAGGTGCAAATGGCAAGGTTAGTCCTGTTCCGCGGCGGCTTCTTGGAACCTGAGATTCTTAGCGGCCTCTCGTCGCTCGGATGGCGTACCGCCGCCGTGGCACGGTCCGATTGACGTGCAGGGTACTGAGGCCCATTTCTTCGTGCTGTTTTAGCCAGAAGATGACGCCACCCCGCTGGCTAGGCGGGCAGGCCATTGCACCTCTTCAGTTTAGCTAGCTTCCAGCCTCTACAGGATGGACCATACGCCCGCTTCTGCTAAGGCGATCCACCTGCATGACCGATAGTCCGGTACCAATGCGGCATGGTTGAACCTGCCAGGATATACAGAGTATATCCAACCGCCATAGCTACCAGACAGCCATTGCCACTGTTGCGCCACTTTGAGGCACTGAAGCCGGGTTTGCAACAGGAGTAAGACATATGATGTGATAAATAGATATAATTATAAATATAAATAGCGTTGTGTATTGCACTGGTTTACTCTCTAGGGGGGATTTAGCTGTTCATGAGGTAGATGGCTTGAGGAAAGAAACTTTTCTTGTGCCTGGCTGTCCTGGTGCTCAGTGCTCTGTAGCGCCGGCCAGATGGCAAAGGTTCAAAGAGGAAGTGGCCTGGATGTGAGGGGTCTACAATGATTTTGCTACCCCTTTTACTGACTCTGGACGAGTACAATTCTTGGAGAGCTGGGGGGGAGGGGTGTGCCGATGATTCTTCCAGCAGTCCGAACTATCTGCTGTAATCTTCTGATGTCTGATTTCATAGCTGAGCCGAACCAGAGAGTTATAGAGGTGCAGAGGACAGACTTGATGACTGCAGAGTAGAATTGCATCAGTAGCTCCTGTGGTAGGTTGAACTTCCTCAGCAGAAACCCTTACTGGGGAGAACTTTGAAAGACTGACCATGAAGTGACTTTGAAGTGACCATCAAACACCTGCAGGCTCAGAACATGTTCCTTTCGGACATCCTTGAGGGTCTTGAAAACAGAACTTGCAAGGGAACTTACAAATTATAAATCTCTCCAAAAGTAGTGAAGATGGGCAAGATCCGATCAAGTCTGTATCTGTGATGCTGGTGGAGATCATGGCATGATGTTTGACAAACTTCCGGGGCTGGAGTGAACACATTGCTCCCTTGGCTCAAGCCTGTGGAGGGAAAGCCTTTTGTGTGTTTTCATTAGTTTCAGGAAAAAAAAAAGGCTCTGTGCTGGGCCAGACAGCATCAGGAGAAGTACAGGTATGCATTGCTTAACGTCCTTCCGCACAACATCCGACTGCATATACATCTGACCGCGTATACATCTAAGGTCTCATAAGATTATAGTAGAGTTGGAAAATTTCAATCAGCTAAGACATAGCAGATGTAAGCGGGCGTAATACATCTCCCTGCAATACATGTATCCTATGTAAACAAAGCGATTGCAAAGTGATTGCTCTGCAAGGCATATAATGTTAGAGTACATATCTAGATAATACTGGACATCAGTATTAAACATCTATGTTAATGGATTATGTATTGACTGTACTGAACTTTTTATTGTTATGTTAATGTGAACTCTCCTTATTTACAACTAAAAAGTTTACCGTATTACAATTTATTTGATCCCGTAGGCAGCAGCATCTCAGTCTTGAGTACCCTGTGTCTCATTGAGTGAATCATCTCTTGGTTAAGTTTCATCTCGTGAAATAAAGTGCATCATGGCCCCCTAACATACCAAAACAAGTCTGAGTGATGCCAGAACAAAAGGCAAAGGAGGATTATTAATTTGGAAAAGAAATTAAACTGATTAAACAACACAAAGGTGGAAAAGGAGAGAATGATATTTCTCGCGAGTTAGGCATATCTCACTCAACAATCACGTATACAGTAGTACAGTACTGTATTAGTTAGTTGAAATATAGTACAGAATCTTGGCAATTTAGTCAGTAAAAGTACAGTATAGGTACAGCATACCATAATAGGTTTGTATAGTATATATGATGTTCACTCAATGTTCAAATTGCTTAACGTCCTATTGGACAGAACGTATCCCGGATGTTAAGTGACACATGACTGTATAGAGGAACCACACTGAGAGTTTACCCTGACATGAGTGCTTCCCTTATCAGGAAATGTCTGATATTTAAAGATATAAAACATGCTTATGTACCAGAAGAAAATACAATGCTAAGGCATTCTCCAATTAATGCTTTGTCACTCAAGTGTGAACTTTCACATCTGCACTGCTTGCAACCTGATCAGCTCAGATGAATTACTGTTTTATTTTCACCATTAGCTGTCCAAGTTATGTGATCAGATGAACACTTTTTCAAGGAATTAATCTGTGCATAGACACCGAATGGTTTTTTGGACAAGTTTTTGAATTTTCTGTGGTCCAAGACTAAGATTTTTCACAAAAGCAGGTAAAGCATTCTTCGTGGTCCTGAACATGCTTACGTATGTTTTGAATGTAAATGTTTGTGTACCGCGGACACTGTCGCCTGGACCAGTCTGGGGCCCCTGTCCCAACCGACCCTGCTGAAGCCCCATCTTACCAGTTCCCTGTCCCCCCTCCTCCTCCCCTTCCTTCTCCCTGACAGGGGAATGAATAAAAACACAGATGAGCACTGCATCTGCTGTCTCCGGCGTCTCGTCTGTTACAGATGATTATCAGGATTCAGCTATCCTGCGTTTTATGCACCTACTCGAATGATGAACATCGGTGCATCATATGGATAGTAACAAACTAGGTTTATTTAAGAATCACATGTCTGCAACTATGTCTCTTTCTCCTAACATAATGCAAAAATTTGTACTTTGGCTGAGGTGTACGTCGCTTTGGAGAAAAGCATCTGATAAATGAATAAATGTAAATGTATAGCTTCACGAGAATTAGCCCAGATCTATTACAGGATCATTACAGTTCTGCCTTGCTTGTTTGTTTCCATCCATCGTCAACAACCACCTGTCCCGAGTGGGGTCACAGTGAGCTGAACCCTTACCTGGCAACTCAGGGCGAAGGGGGAGGGGACACACCCAGGATGGGACACCAGTCTGTCACAAGGCACCCCAAGCAGGACTTGAACCCCAGACTCGCCACTCAGCAGGCACTGGCCAAACCTGCCACAGCTTGTTTGTTTGTTCATATTTTGTAATTTCTCAATGTTTATTGCTATAGTTCCCATATTCTGTGTTGGCTTTGTTACATGTTCTTCCATTGACTTACTGATTTCGATTTGCCAAATGAAATTGTTATGCAGTTAAGTTAAACAGTGTTTGTAAAAGTGTAAGAAAATTGGGAACCCTCCTATGCTGATTAAAGAGGTTAAAGTATATCTTAGTGGGAATGTGAGATTTAAATTGGGACCTGTCACTAACCTCAGCTGGGGAGGCAAGCATAAAAGGTTTTTAGTATTTGTATGAAATTTAATGTTTGTCAATGCATAACTTGGTGTATTTTGTTGTAGTTGTAATAAGCACTTTGGATAAAGTAATGTCATGTAATTTAAGGAATATTGCGTAATCTTTCATAATCTTTAGAGATGACGTGAACTGTGTGATCGTTTAGACCTTTCAAACACTGGGATATCTTCTACTTCCCAAATGGTTCAGACTCCAAGCTGGTTGCATAGACCCTGGTGATTTTTTCTTCCCAAACACCAATTTTTTGTCATATATTTTCGCATGTCCATCACTCTTATTCAACAATAGATTATTTTTCCATACATAAAATTCTGCTTCCTTCAATTACAAACATTGAGTATTCAACCATCATGGAACTGAATAACGTACCGCTTACATTTGATTTTACATTTCTGCTTAATTATTCAGATCATCCTCATGGAGATTTAACACTGCTTCATTGACAGCTAAACATGTCTGCACATTCATATCCAATGCGTAGATAATTTCTTAGCAACTAATGAATCAGTCTGTCTCAATCAATATTGTGGGAAATGCACAAAGTGGTAATAGGGGCCAAATTATATCTTACACTAAAACACTTAATAAGGCAGGAAACAAAAACAAAAATAACTTATATTGTCTATAATGAACTTATGTTTACATTTGTTCATTTAGCAGACACTTTTCTCCAAAGTGATACATCTCAGCAAACTTAAATCACCAGTATTGTCCCTCAGCTGAGTTGTACAAGAAAAGGCTGAATCTTCAAACTCAGTGTAGCTTCTACAGTGTAAAGCAGAAAAATACCTGCTTCAACATGGATACATGTAAGAATGCAGCGAAAAAGCAGGTTGACTTCTAGCACACCAGTAAAATGTAAAATCTGCATTTCAACTTATTCCACAGATTCGCAAGGCTTCTGGTGAACTTACATTAAATCCAGTCAAGATTCAGTAGGTCTGCTCTTCTTTGCAAGAGTTTACTACTGCTGCCTTTGAATCAAAAGATTGCAGATTCAAATCTTTTATCCAGCTGTAGTACCTTTTAGCAAGGTACTTACCCTTTAAAAAAAATTCTCCAGTGAAAATTACCCAGCTGTATAATTGGGTAAATAAATATAAGTTGCTTTGGAGAAAAGTGTCAGCTGGCATTATTTGACACAGAATACCCCAAAATTGTAAGGTAAAAAGTACCATTCTCTCTCCCTTTCTCTAAAACCAGACTTGTCTCAGCTTAATAGAAAACATAATGTAACGACCTGCGTTACTGTGTTTGAATGGGAAATGTGTTAATTGTAATTGCTTAGCTTTTGGTGACATACGGGGAATATGGGGGGTGATTGCGTCTGCCGGGGGGGGGGGAAGAAGAGAGAGCCTGGGGGCGCTAAGCAGGCTGGGAAGGCTGGCTAGACACGCAGGTCCCGGAGGAAACGGGGCCCTCGGACTGAGAGCATTGTTTCCCTGTGTGTCGGTGTTCGAATAAATGTTTGAGATGAACGCTGCCTCTGCGTCCTTCTTTGCCCCATCCAAGCCCATGGCCCTGCGCGCCACAATATTCTAATTATTAAACCAGCATAGCTCAATAGGATAAGCTGCAGCCATGTGGCTACCAGTGTATAATGTTACACAACCCTATAATGTCATTGTTTGCATCTAACTGTCATTTGCCTTGTTTTGTGCAGTATAGGCCAGTGCACAGATATCATTCATGATGAGTGTTTATTAGAACACTGGCATGCAGTGAAAAATATCAACAAGTACTAAAGGAAACAATACTATTGGTCTGAAGACAAGATCAGGCGCTTTCAGGGTGATGTGATTGGTCTGAGGACACATTTACATATATTTACATGTATTCATCTATTTTTCTCCAGAGGGACACCTCACAGAAAAATACAGGGTGGAGAGGAGAGGGAGGTCATTCCACCAGCCAGAATCGAAAACCTTTGTGTTTTTGATTTTGGACTTTTTGTGCATGGTACCACCAGGCACTTGTCAAGGGGTGGGATATATTTGGCAGCAAGTGAACAGTCAGTTCTTGAATTTCATGTGTTAGAAACAGGAAAAATGGGCAAGAATAAAGATCTGAGCGATTTTGACAAGGACCAAATTGTGAAGGATAGATGACTGGGTCAGAGCATCTCCAAAACAGCAGGTCTTCTGGGGTGTTCCTGATATGCAGTTGTTAGTACCTGCCAAAAGTGGTCCAAGGAAGGCCAACCATTGAACCGGCGACAGGGTCATGGATACCTAAGGCTCATTGATGTGCATGGGGAGCGAAGGCTAGCCCGTCTGGTCTGATCCCACAGAAGAGTTACTCTTTCACAAATTGCTGAGAACCTTAATGCTGGCCATGACAGAAAGGTGTCAGAACACACAGTGTATCACAGCTTGCTGCATATGGGGCTGTGTAACCGCAGACCAGTCAGAGTGCCCATGCTGACCCTTGTCCACAGCCAAAAGTGCCTACAATGGGCACGTAACTGTCAGAACTGGATCATTGAGCGATGGAAGAAGGTGAACTGGTCTGATGAATCATGTTTTCTTTTAGATGATGTGGTTTACCTGGTGAGTGTGCGTCGTTTACCTGGATAAGAGATGGCATCAGGATGAACTATGGGAAGAAGGCAAGCTGGCAGAGGCAGTCTGATGCTCTGGGCGATGTTGCCTTCATGGCAACGGTATACCCTGATGGCAGTGGCCTCTTTCAGCAGAATAATGCGCTCTGCCACACAAAAATTGTTCAGGAATGGTTTGAGGAACATGACAAAGAGTTCGAGGTGTTGGCTTGGCCTCTAAATTTTCCAGATCTTAATCTGATCAAGCATCTGTGTGATGTGCTGGAAAAACAAGTCCAATCCATGGAAGGCCCACCTTGCAACTTACAGGACTTAAAGAATCTGCTGCTAACGTCTTGGTCCTGGATACCACAGGGCACCTTCAGAGGTCTTGTGAAGTCCATGCCTCCATGGGTCAGAACTGTTTTGGTGGCACGAAGGGGACCCACACAATATTAGTGTAACACACCTGGGCAGACAGAGAGGGGGAAAGGGAGGGAAGGATTTGCCACACCTGGGGCTAATAACAACCACCATTTTAAACCCTGTGCCTGACAGTCAGTGAGGGAGACGGAGAAGGAGATGGAAGACAGACACACACACTCAGAGGACAAGACCACAGACGACCTCACCCAACCTCGACCGCACCTCAAAACCCCCTCTCGTTGTATCTTGTTGTACCAGTTTCCAGTTCCCCTTTTTCATCCCCTCCCTTCCCTGTGACCTGATCCCCTGTCTGTCTCAATGGAAAAATAAAGGACACAAGAACATGCGCCTGCAGTCTGCGGCGTCTTATGTCACAGTGGTGCCGAAGCCCGGGAAGGCGCGCCGATGGATAGTGACCAGCTGGAACACATCCTGCAGCGGATGAGCCTCCAACAGCAGGAATCACTGGATGCCCTGATGGCGACCCAATTGGCAGAGCGCCGTGTGCTAGTTGAAGCCCTGGCGATGATCACAGACTGCCCTGCTGAGCTGGCGACCACCCCTGTCCATTTGCCAAAGATTTCCCCAGAGGACAACCTGGAAACATTCTTGGCAGTCTTCAAGTGCACTGCCCAGGCTTGCTGGTGGGCCCCTGATGAGTAGGCCTTGCGGCTCATTCCTCTCCTTACGGGCACGGCCCTGATAGCGGCCCGGCAGATCCCGGCTGCAGCAGCGGCTGACTACAGGGCCCTCCGGGAAACCATTATGAAGCCACCCGCCGTGGGCTTACGGGGCTTACTCCGGAGGGTCACCATCAACACCTGTGCAGCCTGCAATACTAAGTTCCGGTAAGACTCCAAGGAGGTATCTACTGGGCTTTGCTGGACTCCTGCTGCCAGCAAATGATGGTCCAACAAAGCCTAGTTCCGCCGTGGGCATGGCATAGCCACTGCATGGTGAAGGTTCTGTGTGTTCACAGGGAAGTGCACAGCTATCCAACCGCGAGTTCTGTATGGGGGGCTGAAATTATGGCGCGCTGGCTGTGTTCGCTCTGTGACCTCTCTTTCTGCTGATTTTGGGTACCGAATGGGAGGGCTTTGATGGGGGTCTCATGCAGGCTGAAGCAGAAAAGAGACACAAAGGAGTGGAGGTCCGGTGTCTCTCGGCAATAACGGGGGACCGGCAGCTCGTCGGATCCCCTGCCTGGCATCACGCAGTCTGAGGAGATGAGTGACTTTCTGCTTGAGCAGTTGAGGGGATGACACCTTTTGACACATGTGCGAGCAGATAGTCAAGATCGACTGGACGCTTGTGCACCCCGGGCAGCAGATCACCTACCCATACTTTAGCGTTATAAATGATCCGTATTATAGGGTGCACCGCGACCCTGACACTATAGAAGAAACACTCCAATTGTTAACGCTGCCTGGTCGCCATGAGTTATTATTCCATGCGGCCCATTCTAACCCTGTGGTGGGACACCTTGAGCAGGATAAAACACTGTGGCGGTTACAGGCACGGTTTTTTGACTGGGTATTCACAAGGACATCTGCCGATAATGCGCCATGTGTTTCGAGTGCCAGTGTGTGAATCCCCCTGCCATCCCACGTGCACTGCTGCATCTGCTTCCTGTTCGATTGGTGGGAATGGACCTCACTGGCCCCTTGGAGCGAAGCACGCGGGGGTTCTACTTCGTATTAGTAATTCTTGATTATGCCACGCGGTACCTGGAGGTGGTTCCCCTGTGGAATATGTCGGCTTGCACGGTGGACCCTGTGCAGGATGAGCTGGGCCTGGAGCTTCCTGACTTGGACATGGACCCTTCCCCTGTAGTGTTAGCCTTTTGGACCAACAGCATTGGGAGGCAAGGCATGTGCAGGAGGAGTTTGCTGACGTATTCTCTCCTCTGCTGGACCGGACGCCCCTCATACAGCACCATATTCACGCCCTGATGGAAGGGGCTGTTTGAAGCCACCCGTATCACATTACTGTGCACAAACGCAAGGTGATTCAAGATGAAATTGACAAAATGCTATGACTGGGAATCATTGAAGAATCCCACAGTGACTGGAGTAGCCTGGTTGTGTTGGTTCTGAAGACGGTCAGCTCAATTCTCTTTTGTGTGGATTACCGAAAGGTCATTGCTGCAGTACAATGGGAAGTTTCAAAGAAACCAAAAAATACAAAACTGCAATGTGTTCTCAGTGTAAAAATATGGTACAGAATTCCTCTTTGGTTGTGGTAAAAGCAGCTAAAGAAACAAACAAAAAAAAAAGAAAAAATGACGTAAGATGCACAAAGAAAAAACTTGCTTTTAATATGGTTTTAAGACTTTACCGGTGTTTCTGGGCAGTCCTGTTTCTCCTTTTCTGTCCCCCTGCGTATATGTTCTTAGTTGTTACTCTTTCTTTTCGGCCTTCTACCAGTACTGAGCACTGATATGGGAGCCACCTCAATCCCAGGTACTTGGTTTACTTTACTTGGAGACATCAACAGTTTAACACAACCAATAGGACAGGCATCCTTGGGCTTAGACAATGAGTTATAGCCTCTGTAGTCTGTAGAACAGTTTTGACAGTTGTACTGCTCTATTGTAGTATTAGACACAGCCACACACGTCCTCTGTCACCAAAGTAGAATGGCCAGAAGAGGTGGGCAGCCAGTGATACTTGAATCCCCAGAGGTTTATGTTTTACCCCTTGGTTGTGACTGGGAATTATATATTTTATTGCCAGCCACTGTGATTTGTATGTGTTTCACTAAACTTGTTTAGCACTCCAGCATTGTTCAACGCTATCTATCACTCTGGTGGCAAAAGTGCTCTGTAAAAATAAATTGAATTGACTATTCTCGTAGTAACATTTGATTGGTCACTCTACATATTTTTGTGCATGTATTTTGTACAGTGTGTGGTGTTGTAATCTAATTGAATTTCATTCATTCATGGGACTGTCAGTAATACAGGAGTTAGGGGTGATGCATAATGAAGCATTGTGGGGAGAGTATCGGGATTTGTCTATCCTGTGTTTTATGCACCTACTCGAACGATGAACCTCGGTGCAGCAAGTGATAGGTAACAAACTAGGTTTACTTGAGTCACATGTCTGCAGCTGTGTCTCTTTCTTTTAATGTAATGCATAAATTGTACTTTTGCTGAGATGTACATCACTTTGGACAAAAGCATCTGCTAAATGAATAAATGTAACGTAAATGTAAATTGTGACAACCCCTAGGTTGATTCTGCACAATTCTGAACATTTTCCAGTGGTAAAAAGACCTGAATGTGGTTCAGTTAAGGCCCAAAGCCTTATAAATATTTGTGTATTTCTTTGTTGTGATAGGCTTCAGTGTTTGTATCGAGGTCATCAAATCTCTTTTGAACATGTTAAAATACAGCTATCAAAATCTACTCATCCTTACTGAATTTTATTGATGTAACGATCAAGACAATTCATGTCAGATCATTTTTCACCTCTTAGAAGATCTTCAAAAAACTATATTTAAGTGGAAAAATGAGATGACATCTAGGAAATCTAATAAACCTTCAATACCTTTGCTCTATTAGTATCAAAGTCAACTTCACCTCTCTTTTCCCTTTTCCCTCAATTATATGGCCCATCTTATATGCCAGAAGTCCAACCCCATTTTTGACCATACCATATTTAAAACTTATGGTGTGGTACAAGTGAACTTTTAGATTTCTCTAAAATTTGTTTTGCATCATAACATCTCTAACCTTTGGGACAGTGACATATTACAGAACAGGGCAACACACAAAAATGTTACAGAAAAGGAAAAAAATAAAAAATGAGAAAAGAAGTAAAAAGATGTTTGAATAGATAAATTGCACAGTGATTTTCCAAATAACTATAAACACAAGACAACACACATTACAATGTCCAGTATGTGACACACCAAGATTTTCCATCGATAATATTCTTCAACAGTATACTTTTTGTTCTCACACACTGTCTAAAAACATTTGCCCCATGTGGGGGTCACGGTGACCCAGAGCCTAACTCGACAACACAGGGTATAAGGCCTGGGGGGGGGGGACACCCAAGATGGGACACTAGTTCGCCGCAAGGCACCTTAAGCAGGCCTCCAACCCCAGGTCCACTGGAGAGCAGGCCCTGGCCAAACCCCCTGCACCACTCTGCCACCCTTACGTTTTGTTCTGACTTGCATAATTGATATTGTGGACTACATTTACATTTATTTAGCAGATCCTTCTCTAAAGCAACTTTCATGAACTCTATGTAGTGTTCAGCTCACACACCTTATTCAACAAGGTGACTTACAAGAGGACACTCATCCAAACATCAGTGAAACACTCTGTCATTCACACACTATGGGGGAACTCAAACAGCATGTATTTGGATGGTTGGAGGAAACCAGAGCACACAGAAAAAAGCCAACTAGACACTGGAATAACATGAAAACTCCACACAGACTAAGCGGGGCTCAAGCCCATATCCTCTCACACCACCCAGACACTATGAGACAGCAGTGCTACACTGCACTTACTTCAGTATGCTGTTGTCTGGGTTGAGCAGCCTAATTGATTAAGGAATAAAAGAACTCTTAAACCTGTTAAACCTGTATCTTGGGCCTCTATACTGTCTGTCTGAGGACATGACCAGATATTTGCTGTGTGGCAAATGTGTAGGGTCAGAAGAGATTCTGTGCGTAAGCCTTCCTACAATCTTGAAACAAATTTGGAATAGTTTGAATAACCTGGTCTTTAGTTCAACAGAAGACAGCTATAAAAAGTTAAATCACACTATTCCATGACGTTCTGAAGTACTGTGAAAACCTACCTGTGTCATGGATGGGAACAGGAGAATGAGCAGTTGGTGTGGATGCAATTGTGGGTTTATTTATTGTGTGAACAACTGAGGAGCAAGGAAGGATCGACGTCGGGGACAGGCGTGGGTTGTTCTAGGCACAGACGTTGTTCTGGGAACAAGATGGGAATTAAAGTTGATCAGGTAAAGCAGGAGATCAAGACCTGGAAAGACAGAGACCAGGGAACAACTTTCTTTAGGAAGTGGTGTGATCAGGGAAGTCTTCCATATTACTGGAATGGTGTGTGTATCTATGGAGAGCTGGAAGATTACTTGCCATTTTCCTTCCAAAGGTTTTTAAAACAAAGGTGCTCATGTTATTTGGACCAGTAGCTTTTCATTAATGTGCTTGTATGTTCTCATTACATCATTAAAACTGTAATTATTCTTCTCTGAGCATATGTTAGCCATACATAAACAGAGAATACCTAAATACAGAATAGTGTAAGGCAAGTACTGCTGTACTGCATGGTTACAGAACCAGTGAGTGAACCTTTAACCTAAACACTGAATTATTGAAACTTTTAGGAAAAGCAACATAGCCAAGTACTGTATTTGTGTGTTCACCTACAGCCACACTGTTTTGATCTTGTTGCCACAATGGAGTAGTTGTGTGTTCCTAGAGGTGTATGTAAGTGACCATAACCGGACACCCTAGTCTGTAACATTGTATCAGGAAATTCCTCTTCAGAATGTAAGGGAGCCTGTGATCCAATCTCAAAAGAAATTGGGTCACACAACCTGGCAGTGAGGAGTCAGCAGAGGATTAAATCAATAATAGAGTGATTCACACTGAAAAAATGTTGTATTTTAGAATGGCCAACAGTGATGGAAATAGGGAGGTGCATGCCCCTCTGTCTGCATGTGTTGTTGCTTTCATCACTGCTGGTGTTCTAATAGTTGCTGACACACACACACACACACACACACACACACACACACACACACATTTTCAGAACCGCTTGTCCCATACGGGGTCGCGGGGAACTGGAGCCTACCCAGTAACACAGGGTGTAAGGCCGAAGGGGGAGGGGACACACCCAGGACAGGACGCCAGTCCGTTGCAAGGCACCCCAAGCGGGACTCGAACCCCAGACCCACCGGAAAGCAGGACCGCAGTCCAACCCACTGCACCACCGCACCCCGTAGTTGCTGACATTCAGTGAGATATGGAAATCACGATTTACAAGTAACATTACTACAAAAAGCATTAGTAAAGATTCTGTATGGTCTGGTACAGGAGGAGATCCATGGGGGTGGGTGTTGACACCATGAGTTACCACACTAGGTGACACTGTCACGACCACCAGAGGTAATACCCCTACAGGCCAGAGAAGGCGCCACTCCCTCCCGCTGACCCAGAACCAAGCACCTGTTCGCAATTAGATACTTGCTGAGGTATAAAAGGAGCAAGTGGCGGATAGTGGGTTGCGGATTCTTGATCAGTGTTTTCATTGTACTCTCCTTGCGATTAGTAATTTCCCGTTTCCTTAGTTTGTTCCATAAGTGTTTATGCTTCAGTCCTGAGTGCCTGTCCTCTCAACTCCTGCCTCTTGTTCTCCAGTCCTGGTCCAGTGTCCCAGTCCAGTGTTTCGTCATGCCTCTGGGTTTAAGTTGTACTCACAGATTCACATTTCACTGTTCACCTTTATGCGAACACACTGTGTGTTTCTTTGTCCCACATTTCTAATTTCACCTCCACAGAGTGCTTTAAAGTTTGCACAGTACAGTTCTAATATCACTCTGCATGTGGGTTCATTTTACTTTTCGTCCGTGTTTGGACATAACAGAAACATGCGTCCGTGTCAGACTCCCGTCCGGACGTTACAGACGCCACTCCTAGTGATGCCACTGATGGCCAAGTCAGGGTCCCAACCTAGGCCCCATTGAAATACTGTGGCATGACCTGGAGCAGACTCTTCAAGCAAACATCCGCAAAATAAACATTAAATCAAACCGTTTTGCATAGAGTTGGGCAAAAAAATATATCTTAATGACTACATAGATCTAATCAGCAAGTATAGAAAGTGTTTTATTGAGGATATTGCCAATACATAAGGTTCCCCTAGTAGCTAAACATAAAGAGTCAAGTATTTTTTTTTAATCAATGCCCTTGATTGTTTAAGCCATTTGTTTAGTAAAGAAATGGCAATGTGCTGTGTATTAAATGAAACTCTTTTCATTTGTTATTATAGCCTAGATGAAGATCAAATCACATTTCAGGGACCATTCATGCAAAAATACAGATAATTAAAAAGCTTCTGATAATTTTTTTCTCACAACTGTATGCTGCCAAAGACCATAGTATGTTTTATAAAGACTGTTTATTTTCCATTTCCTTTTATATCTTTTCTGGTTGTCCTTGCCTATTTCTCTGTAATGACAATAAAGTGCACACCATGATAACTAAAATATCTTGTCTTTAGTATGATAGCTATTTTTGAAAAAGTTTTCAGCTGCAGTGTTCCCCACCACCAATTAAGGTGGCACTATAGAGAAACAGGTTCATACCTCACAGGAGTTGTACATGCCTTGGGCAGTGGAACTATTGAAATAGAAAGACTGTGTTCTCAAGGCATCCTGAAACTGGTGATGTTGTACCGCACTGAAAGAACACTGCCTTCTCATCCCCTTTAATGTACTTCTCATATAGCTAGACAGTACTAGTGTTTTGTAACTTTGCTTCTTTGTAGATCAGTGACTAATGTACTCAATATATATTGATTGTAATGACAATGGAAATTGTTCATTTGAAAATCTTTCCAGATCTTCATCACAGTACAAGAAATATTTTTATGGATTGCTGTTTTTGCAGGTTACCTGAAATCCTGGTGGAATTGTCAAATATGACTGTAAAGCATTTATTTCCTAGTTAAGATTAGGTGAAGTTTTTAGAGTTGTTTCATTGTTTGGTTAACAACTATATTTCTTCACTGAAAATCACCATGTCACTTTGTAAAATCATTTCTTCCACCAAATACTTTTACTTTGTTTCACTTTTACACTGTATTATGCAGTTAGTAGGGGATAGGCATGGCTATATGTGTGGCACAAGGGGCAAGCAGCAGCAATAACAGGAATTGTGGACCCTGTAAGTCATTTACACAGAAAGAACTATAAAACTTCAGTTTTTCTGTCCTCTGCTCTCATTACAGCTGTGTTCAACCCTGGTCAGCAGGAACAGAACCTATTGTTCTATATTCAAAAGCATTCCTCATTCCATCTTCCCTCCCTCTCTCCCACCAGGACCTGTCAAGGTGAAATATGCTGTGCTGTTTATTTGCAAGCAGTCCCACAAAAACATTGTGAAAAAATCTAAGTGCCAGATCTTTAAGACAAGCTAGAAAGAATAGCCTTCAGAAAAACAGTTGGGGGAGTGTACCCCTTTAGTAAAAAAAAATCAACGCCTTCACTCGCTCAGAAAAATTTGCAGCTTCTGTAATTATTTAGTTAAGCTAATCTATTTCTGTCACTTGGAATATGACTGGATCACATATGTACAATACTGTTTTTTCTGCTTTCAGCGAGCATGCACTACTGTCAGAAAATGTGTTTTATGTCTTGAAAAGATGCACTCCAAGGAAGCACTGCAAAGAGGATACAATGTGGAGAAGTCAAAACCTGTGACAAAAATAATACTTAGTAAACCCTTAAGACAACCTTTATTATAAGATTGCAACATAGCATTACGCCAAGCAAAATTCTTTATGCTGTCATTCTTTACAGTATTTATTTAACTCTGTTCAATTCTACTTGGGCATTTCTAAAAAAAAATTGAGTTTTACCATTTACACAAACACACACACACACGCACACACACACACACATACACATACACACACACACACACACACACACACACACACACACACACAATCACTCACACACACATCTACAACCGCTTGTCCCAAGCAGAGTTGTGGCAAACTGGAGCCTAATCAGGTAACGCCACAAGGGACCCCAAGCAGGACTTGAATCCCAGACCCACACATTTCCGTTTATTAATTTAGACACTTTTCTCCCAAACAATGAAATAAAAATACAAAAAGTGCATTACATTAACAGAAGGAGAGATGTGGATGCAGGTAGTGAGAACAGTGCACCATTTTTAAAATATATACACACACACACACACACACACACACACACACACACACACACACACACACACACACACTTTCTGAACCACTTGTCCCATACAGGGTCGCGGGGAACCGGAGCCTAACCCGGCAACTCAGGGCGTAAGGCTGGAGGGGGAGGGGACACACCCAGGACAGGACACCAGTCTGTCGCAAGGCACCCCAGGCAGGACTCGAACCCTAGACCCACTAGAGAGCAGGACCCGGTCCAACCCACTGCACCACCATGCCCCCCTATTTTTAAAATATACACAGATTGTTGTTACCATGACAAATTTAGTAGTTTAAACAAAACAAATACTTCTTCCGCAGTAGATACAGGTCACAATTGTTCACATTACCAACTAATTAAAATATATATTTTAAAAACAATATATATTTTAGGGGGGCGCGGTGGCGCAGTGGGTTGGACCACGGTCCTGCTCTCCGGTGGGTCTGGGGTTCGAGTCCCGCTTGGGGTGCCTTGCGACGGACTGACGTCCCGTCCTGGGTGTGTCCCCTCCCCCTCCAGCCTTACGCCCTGAGTTGCCGGGTAGGCTCCGGTTTCACCCGTGACCCCGTATGGGACAAGCGGTTCTGAAAGTGTGTGTGTGTGTGTGTGTGTGTGTGTGTGTGTGTGTGTGTGTGTGTATATTTTATTAATATATAATTACATTTACTTATTTAGCAGATGGTTTTCTCCAAAGCAACTTCCAAGGAACTCTATGTAGTGTTGTCAGCCCAAACACCATGTTCACCAAGGTGACTTATACTGCTAGATACAGTACTTACAATGGGTCACTCATCCATACATTAGTGAAACACACTCTCTCTGTGTCACTCACACACTATGGGTGAACCTGAACAGCATGTCTTTAGGCTGTGAGAGAAAACCCATGCAGACACGAGGAGAACATATAAGCTCCACACAGACTGAGTTGGGATCAAACCCATGTCTTCTCGTATCACCCAGGTGCTGTGAGACAGCAGCACAACTTGCTGTGCCACCCCACACCCATCCCACTGTATTATAATATTATACAATTAATATGCAACAATATTATACAATATTTTCTTTTTAAAATATATATTAATACTCTTAATATATCATTCTTAAGACATTTTATAGACGAGAATATCTAAAATGGTTACTATGCAAGGAACTAGTTAGTTGTGAGCCATTAACGGAAATCAGCCAAGTGCAGCAAACTGCATGACTATTTAGACCTCACAGAAGGAGAAACTGGACAGAGAAAAATAAGACAAATGGTTTTCTTGTTTTGGGTGCTGAGACATTTGTTTAACCATGGAGATATATCTATATTTTTTCCTAGGTCTTTTAATAATTGGAAATACACACACACACACACACACACACACACACACACACACACTTTCTGAACTGCTTGCCCCATACAGGGTTGCGGGGAACCGGAGCCAACCCGGCAACACAGGGCGTAAGGCCAGAGGGTAATCGGAAATAAAGAATATTAAAATCTATTACAATGTCTTATGTTTAATCAGTCATTGAATGTAACACAAGCAAGCCCAAACCTGAGGAAAATTATAAAGCAAGAGCTAAAACTGCTTCGTCAAATTTTTTGTAATGCATTCCTTCCTGCAGTAAGTCAATTTGTTAAATGAAATCAACCTGTTGTTGAGGAAGAATTTCCCTTGTTAAGATAAGTGAATAACCACAATTTCTTCTGAAAAAAATTTTCCTGAAGCCTGATGTGTGGTTTCTCCTGCACACATCGGTTGTCAGCTGTGCGCTGACAAACAAATTCAGGCTCAAAAATTTAGTGACATCATAACTGCTGTTACCCCTGGAAACAGTATTCTGATAAGTTTTTTTTTCTGCCTCTTCTCTTCAATAAAGACAGACAATCCCAGTTGTAAAGTGACTGTTTAATAAACTTAGAACACTGCACTTATGCTCCTCCGTGAACCGCCACCTTACCGTGGTGGAGGGGTTTGAGTGCCTGAATGAGTCCAGGAGCTATGTTGTCTGGGGCTATATGCCCCTGGTAGGGTCTCCCATGGCAGACAGGTCCTGGATGACAGACGAGACAAAGCGCGGTTCAAAAACCCCTTATGAAGGAAAAATCAAGGCTTTCGTTTACCCCGCCCGGTATGGGGTCACCGGGGCCCCACCCTGGAGCCAGGCCTGGGGGGGGGGCTCGCATGCGAGCGCCTGGTGGCCAGGTCTATGCCCACGGGGCCTGGCCGGGCTCAGCCCGAAGCCACGACGTGGAGCCGCTCTTCGGTGGGCTCACCACCTGCCGGAGAAACCGTAAGGGGCCGGTGCATTGTGATTTGGGCGGTGGTCGGGGCCGAGTGCCCGGCCGACCCAAACCTCGGGCGCCAACTCTGGTTTTTGGGACTTGGAATGTCACCTCACTGGCGGGGAAGGAGCCTGAGCTGGTGCGGGAAGTTGAGAGATACCGTCTAGATATAGTCGGGCTCACTTCCACTCACAGCTTGGGTTCTGGAACCACTCTCCTCGATCGAGGGTGGACTCTCCACTATTCTGACGTTGCCCAAGGTGAGAGGCGGCGGGCTGGTGTGGGCTTATTAATAGCCCCCCAGTTCAGCCGCCATGTGTTGGAGTCTACCCCGGTGAATGAGAGGGTCGTCTCCCTACGCCTTCGGGTCAGGGAACGGTCTCTCACTGTCGTTTGTGCTTATGCGCCTAGCGGCAGTGTAGAGTACCCAGCCTTTTTAGAGTCCCTGGGGGGCGTGCTGGAAAGCGCTCCCACTGGGGACTCTGTCGTTCTACTGGGGGACTTTAACGCCCACGTGGGCAGCGACAGTGATACCTGGAGGGGCGTGATTGGGAGGAACGGCCTCCCTGATCTGAACCCGAGCGGTGAGTTGTTATTGGATTTCTGTGCTAGTCGCGGTTTATCCATAACGAACACCATGTTCATGCATAAGGGTGTCCATCAGTGCACTTGGCACCAGGACACCCTAGGTCGGAGGTCGATGATCGACTTTGTAGTCGTTTCTTCTGACCTTCGGCCATATGTCTTGGACACTCGGGTGAAGAGAGGGGCTGAGCTGTCAACTGATCACCACCTGGTGGTGAGTTGGATTCGATGGCGGGGGAAAAGCTGGACAGACCTGGCAGGCCCAAACGCATAGTGAGGGTCTGTTGGGAACGTTTGGCGGAGGCCCCTGTCAGAGAGGTCTTCAACTCCCACCTCCGACAGAGCTTCAACCAGGTCCCGAGGGAGGTGGGGGACATTGAGTCTGAATGGACTATGTTCCGCGCCTCCATTGTCGGGGCGGCGGTTCGGAGCTGCGGCCATAAGGTCTCCGGCGCCTGTCGCGGCGGCAATCCCCGAACACGGTGGTGGACACCGGAAGTAAGGGATGCCGTCAAGCTGAAGAAGGAGTTCTATCGGGCCTGGCTGGCTCATGGGACTCCTGAAGCAGCTGACAGGTACCGACGGGCCAAACGGAGCGCGGCTCTGGCAGTCGCCGCGGCAAAAACTCGGGCTTGGGAGGAGTTCGGTGAGGCCATGGAGGAAGACTTTCGGTCGGCCTCAAAGAGATTCTGGCAAACCGTCCGGCGACTCAGAGGGGGGAAGCGGTGTTCCACGAACACTGTTTACAGTGGAAGTGGTGCGCTGCTGACCTCAGCTGAGGATGTTCTCGGGCGGTGGAAGGAGTACTTTGAGGATCTCCTCAATCCCTCCGACACGCCTTCCGTAGAGGAAGCTGAGGCTGGGGACTTGGAGGGGGACTCGTCCATTACCCTGGCCGAAGTTGCTGAGGTAGTCAAAAAACTCCTCGGTGGCAAGGCTCCGGGGGTGGATGAGATCCGCCCCAAGTTTCTCAAGTCTCTGGATGTTGTGGGGCTGTCTTGGCTGACACGCCTGTGCAGCATCGCGTGGAGTTCGGGAACGGTGCCTGTGGACTGGCAGACCGGGGTGGTGGTCCCTCTTTTTAAGAAGGGGGACTGGAGATTGTGTTCCAACTACAGGGGGATCACACTCCTCAGCCTCCCTGGGAAAGTCTATGCCAGGGTACTGGAAAGGAGAATCCGACCGATAGTCGAACCTCGGATTCAGGAGGAGCAATGCGGTTTTCGCCCTGGCCGTGGAACACTGGACCAGCTCTATACCCTCACTAGGGTGCTGGAGGGTTCGTGGGAGTTTGCCCAACCAGTCCATATGTGTTTTGTGGACCTGGAGAAGGCATTCGACCGTGTCCCTCGTGGCATCCTGTGGGGGGTACTTCGGGATTATGGGGTTCGGGGCTCGTTGCTACGGGCTGTTCGTTCCCTGTATGACCGGAGCAGGAGCTTGGTTCGCATTGCCGGCAGTAAGTCAGACCTGTTCCCGGTGCATGTTGGACTCCGCCAGGGCTGCCCTTTGTCACCGATTCTGTTCATTATCTTTATGGACAGAATTTCTAGGCGCAGTCAGGGAACGGAGGGTGTCTGTTTTGGTGGCCGCGAGATCTCGTCTCTGCTTTTTGCGGACGATGTGGTCCTGTTGGCTTCATCAAGTCAAGACTTGCAGCGTGCACTGGGGAGGTTTGCAGCCGAGTGCGAAGCGGCGGGGATGAGAATCAGCACCTCCAAATCCGAGGCCATGGTTCTCAGTCGGAAAAAGGTGGATTGCCCCCTCCGGGTTAGGGGGGAGTTGCTCCCTCAAGTGGAGGAGTTTAAGTATCTCGGGGTCTTGTTCACGAGTGAGGGAAAAATGGAGCGGCAGGTTGACAGACGGATCGGTGCGGCGTCCGCAGTAATGCGGTCATTGTACCGGTCTGTTGTGGTGAAGAGGGAGCTGAGTCGTAAGGCGAAGCTCTCAATTTACCGGTCGATCTACGTTCCTACCCTCACCTATGGTCATGAACTCTGGATCATGACCGAAAGAATGAGATCGCGGATACAAGCGGCAGAAATGAGTTTCCTCCGCAGAGTGGCTGGGCGCACCCTTAGGGATAGGGTGAGGAGCTCGGTCACCCGGGAGGAGCTCGGAGTAGAGCCGCTGCTCCTCCGCATTGAGAGGAGCCAGTTGAGGTGGCTCGGGCATCTGTTCCGGATGCCTCCTGGACGCCTCCCTGGGGAGGTGTTCTGGGCTTGTCCCACTGGGAGGAGGCCTCGGGGCAGACTCAGGACACGTTGGAGAGACTATGTCTCCCGGCTGGCCTGGGAACGCCTTGGGGTTCCCCCAGAGGAACTGGAGGAGGTGTGCGGGGAGAGGGAAGTCTGGAGGACTCTGCTCGGACTGCTGCCCCCGCGACCCGGCCCCGGATAAAAGCGGAGGAAGATGGATGGATGGATGGATGGCACGCCATGACCCGGTCTTCAAATGGAGTACCAAGGAGCTGATTTCATGGGGGGGATTCCTGTCGCTTGTCTTGCCTCACCCTTCCTTGTCGGGCCACATCGGTGGAGGGGGTAGAGGGCCTTCCCCAACCGGTCATACCCCCAGACTACGAGGATCTAGAAGAGGTCTTCAGTAAGGCCCGCGCAGCCGAACTGCCTCCTCACCGGTCCTGGGATTGTGCTACTGACCTCTTACCAGGTACCTCGCCACCTTGGTGTTGGGTGTATCCCCTGTCGTTGCCGGAACAACGGTCCATGCAGGAGTACATCAAGGAGGCCCTCGAGGCCGGTCTGATCCAGCCTTTGACGTCACCGGCGGCAGCAGCGTTCTTCTTTATAAGTAAGAAGAACGGGGGACTACGCCCATACATAGCTTACCGGGGGTTGAACGCGATCACCAGTCAAATACCCACACCCATTGCTGTTGATCACATCAGCCTTGGAAGGCATTCATGGGTCAACCTGGTTACTAAATTAGACCTCCGTAGCGCATATAACCTTATCCGGATCCGTGAAGGCGAAAAATGGAAGACGGCCTTCTCCACTACACTAGGTCATTATGAGTACAGGGTCATGCCTTTTGGCCTAGTTAACGCCCCCTCAGTTTTCCAGGCCTTTTTGAATCACGTGTTGGGAGATTTCCTTAATCACTGTGTCATCGTCTACCTTGACGATATCTTGATCTACTTGAGGACCCGAGAGCAGCATATCCAGCAGGTCCGGTTGATCCTCAGGCGGCTCCTACAACATCGGCTGTATGTCAAGGCAGAGAAATATGAGTTCCACCAACGCCAGATCTCCTTCCTGGGCTATGTCCTGAGCCAGGAGGGAGTTTCCATATACCCCAGGAAGGTGGATGCGGTGACATCCTGGCCTCGACCCACCACGGTAAGGGCGCTCCAGCGCTTCCTTGGGTTTGCCAATTTTTTTTTTTTTTTAACTTTATTTATTCATTGTTTATCAAATATATCAAAACATCACAACACATAAACCAACACATCCACAACCATGTACAAAATAATAAAAACCCTCTCCTTGTACATAGTAGTGTCAGCATCCCTCCTCCCTGAACCTGTTCTTTATTCAACAGAAATGGCTAAGTTTATCAGAGTAGCCTGCATAATTGACAATCTATGAGAAAGCAATTTACATTGCAAAATCCATAAACTTTCCTGACATTAGTCACCTTTACAGGTTAAAAAATGTCCAAGGAAGAAAAAAAAAAAAAAATTAAATAAATACACACACATTTTCAGAACCGCTTGTCCCATACAGGGTCACGGGGAACCGGAGCCTACCTGGCAACACAGGGTGCAAGGCCGGAGGGGGGAGGGGACACACCCAGAACAGGATGCCAGTCCGCCACAAGGCACCCCAAGCTGGACTCGAATCCCAGACCCACCGGAGAGGAGGACCTGGTCCAACCCACTGCGCCACCACGCCCCCTATTGGTATACATTGAAATAAAAATAAAAACTTAAGGAGGATGGTCATTTTTATTACATTAATTCTTTCTACTAACGAGATGAGAATATGAGACCATCTTCGCAAATCCCGTATTGTTTGATCCAGTAATTTCGAAAAATTTTCTTTGTATAAATCTGCAAAGACCTTAGTGACATTGATCCCTAAGTATTTAAACTAAGTTGAAGTTTTAAAGGAGGGGTGCGGTGGTGCAGTGGGTTGGACCACAGTCCTGCTGTCCGGTGGGTCTGGGGTTCAAGTCCCGCTTGGGGTACCTTACGACGGACTGGCGTCCCGTCCTGGGTGTGTCCCCTCCCCCTCCGGCCTTACGCCCTGTGTTGCCGGGTAGGCTCCGGTTCCCCGTGACCCTGTATGGGACAAGTGGCTCTGAAGGTGTGTGTGTGTGTGTGTGTGTGTGTGTGAGAGAAGTTTTAAAGGGCAAGGTTTCAAACGAATTTTGGTCAGCCAAGTTGTTATTGGAAATAGTACACTTTTTCCCATATTAAGTTTGTACCCTGATATTTGTCGAAATGTTTTTAAAGCAGAGACTATCCCAGGAATAGACTTGGACGGCTCAGAAATATATAATAATAAGTCGTCCGCGTATAAAGATACCTTGTGCCCCCCCACCTCGAGAGACCCCACTATCAACAGTGGAGCTTCGCAGACAGATTGCCAAAGGCTCAATTGCTAACGCAAAAAGCATCGGAGATAATGGGCAACCTTGTCTAGTAGAGCGAGTTAACACAAAGTAATCTGACCTGACATTATTTGTCTGTACTGACGACATAGGTGATACATACAGAAGCTTTATCCATGAAATAAATGTTGGGCCAAAGCCAAACCTTGACAGGGCCGAGAAGAAATAATCCCACTCAACCCTGTCAAAGGCCTTTTCTGCGTCCAAAGAAATAAGTATCTCAGAATGACATCTTGAATGAAAGGAGTATATTATATCAAATAATCTACGGATATTATGAGCCATTTGTCAATTTTTAATGAAGCCTGTCTGATCTTCATGAATTATTGTTGGGAGCACTTTTTCCAACCTAATAGCCATTATTTTAGCTAATATTTTGTTGTCTACGTTTAGCAGACTTACCGGTCTGTATGAGGCTGGATCAAGTGGGTCCTTTCCTTGTTTATGTAATAAAGAAATTGACGCTTGGTAAAATGTAGCTGGAAGAAGACCCTTCTCTAAAGATTCATTAAACACATCTAGAAGGAGAGAGGCAATATCTGGAAGAAACATCTTGTAAAATTCAGGTGTATACCCATCTGGACCAGGTGCCTTTGAGGATTGTAAACTACCTATAGCAAATTTAACCTCGTCCAGAGTAATAGGAAGTTATTGGAGGAACCTATCTCCTTCACACATGGAAGGGATATCTAAATTATTAAAGAAGTCGTCCAAGAGTTTGACATCTTTTGTTGACTCAGTTGAATACAGTTTAACATATAATTGCTTAAATACTTGATTAATTTCTAATTGGTCTTTTGTTATACAACCAGAATCAGTGCGGATTTCCCTTATTAATTTTGATGTCTCAGAAATTCTTATCTGATGGGCCAAATATTTTCCTATTTTGTCCCCATATTCATAATATTTATGTCTGGAGCAATTTATTAGTTTAACAGTCTCGGCCGATGATAAAAGATTAAATTCCGTTTGCAATGTTATCCTTTTTGTCAGAAGTTCAGTAGTAGGGAACATTACATAATGGTGATCGATTTCTGAAATTCGTTCTATTAATTTTTGTCTTTCCTTTTTCTGTATCTTAGTCCGATAAGCAAGAAGAGAAATAATTTGACCACGTAAGTCGGCTTTCAGATCTTCCCACAACGTGCTTTTAGAAACTCCTGGAGTTCTATTAATTTGCAAGTATAACTCTATTTGGGACCTTATAAACTCAACATGTGCTTCATTTGATAATATACTATTATCCATTCGCCAGGTTCTGAAAGTATATTCTGAAGGTTATTTGTAATTTTAATGGGGCATGATCCGATAAAACAAAAGCATCATAATCAATATAATTCACTGACGAAAGCAATTTAGAATCCAAAAAAAAAATAATCTATCCTAGAATAAGAATTGTGTGACTGTGAGAAGAAGGAATATTTTTTCTGAACTGGGTGTGAATGTCTCCAAATGTCTATTATATTTTCTGATTTCAAAAAGTTCTGGATCAATTTGGCTGATTTAGACACATGTTGTTGCCTACTCGATGATCTGTCCAATACTGGGTCCATCACCAAATTAAAATCTCCTGCTAGAATTAGGTTATGGCTGTGAAGGTTAGGAAGAATTGCTAATATTGACCTTATAAAGTTGTAATCATCGTAGTTGGGGGCATAGATATTTGCCAAAGTTATAGGAGTATTATAAAGTTTCCCAGTCGCGATAATGTATCTACCATTCGGGTCCGAAATTATATCTGAAGTGATAAAAGAGGGGGGGGTGCGCGGTGGTGCAGTGGGTTGGACCGGGTCCTGCTCTCCGGTGGGTCTGGGGTTCAAGTCCCGCTTGGGGTGCCTTGCGGCGGACTGGCATCCCGTCCTGGGTGTGTCCCCTCCCCCTCCAGCCTTACGCCCTGTGTTGCCGGGTAGGCTCTGGTTTCTCGCAACCCCGTATGGGACAAGCGGTTCAGAAAGTGTGTGTGTGTGATAAAAGGGATATTTTTTTTTTATTATGATAACTACTCCACGTGACTTGGAATTAAAGTTTGAATGAAACACTTGGCCAACCCAATTTCTATATAGTTGTTTATGTGCTTGATTTTTAAGGTGTGTCTCTTGCAAAGAGGCAACATCCGCCCCCAGCTTCTCGAGATGAGTCAGTATATTGCTTCTCTTCATAGCCCCATTCAGGCCTTTACAGTTCCAGGTGACAAACTGCACATTCGTCTTATCGAGTGTCTTCAAAGTTCCTTATCCCCTCATGTTTCTAACAACATTCTATAATGGTAGAGGGTAGAATAAATGAATGAATATCCTTGTGTCCTCCCAAAAGAGAAGTAAAAAAAAAAAAAAAAACCTGATAAATACATACACATACAATAACATCCAACCCTATAAGAACTCTAAACTCTTTAACATTAACATTTACCCACCCTACCCCCTGCCACCTCCCAAACAAGTAGCAGGGGAATAACGTGTTTACCGAGAAACACATTGCTATACTCTACAGCTTAAGGAGAGAGAGTAAACTAAACAACAGCCAACTAAAATTCTCTCCGCTCCTCTTTGATATTCATCAATTTTAGACATCTGAACCTCAATCAGCTATTAAATTTAGCCATAAAGCAAGAGCAAATAACCACAAAGGAAACTAAAAATAATATTTTTCATCCGTGTCAGTTTAACATAATCATAAACCTGAACTCCTGCAGTTTAGTAATGTTCACTTATATTCGTTCAGTTCTCGATACATAATAATACCTTACATCAACAAATACTTCCTATCAAAATATACCCAAATCTATCAGACTATGAATATGAGTGACATTCATGTTACTTGCATGGAATTCAGCTCGTTTTAGTAAACTTCTGGTTGAAGAATTCTTCGGCCGCTCACGGAGAATCAAAAGAGTACCTAATGCCGTCCACAGTGATGGCAAGTCTGGCTGGGTAGAATAGGCTGTAAGTGACATTGGCATTGCGGAGTTTTCTTTTCACCGGTTTAAAAGCCACGCTCATCTTGCTGACTTCCGGGCTCATGTCAGGGAAAATACGTACCTGGGCCCCTCTGTATGCAAGTTTGCCTCTCGCCTTTCCGAGATCCAGTATCTTGAGTTTGTCTGCATAGTAATGCAGATGAACAAGTATAGTACAGGGTCTCCCCTCCCCGGTCGGCCTTGGAGCTAGAGTGCGATGTGCTCTGTCTATTATTGACCGGAGAGTCAAAGTTCTCAGCACCAAGCACCTCAGGGAAGAAATCTGTAAGGAATCTGATCATGTTTCCACCTTCAACTCCCTCTTTGATACCCACGAGACGCAGGTTTTGTCTCCAGCTTCTGTTTTCTAGATCCAGGCATTTATCCTGTAACTTCTTACATTCTTTAGCGATTGATTGTTGTGCTTGTTCCAGCGCTGTTACTGTATCCATCGTTTCACTGACTGCGTTTCCCATTTCTTCGACATTACTAACTATCTCTGCGTGTGCCGAGCGAAGATGTGCTAGCTCACCGGCTAGTTCATCACGCATAGCACTAATGTCTGCTTTCATTTCCTCATGCAGAGAAGAGATGTTTGCTTTGATATCAACAAACGATGTCACTATTTCGGCTTTTAATTGCGCCAGCACCGCTTCCCTAGATACCTGTAATTCCTCTCTTAAAGTCCGAAGAGAGAGTGTATTCTCCGGTGTGGTATCCTGAGAGGTCTCCGCCACGTTATCCGCCATCTTTGAACTGCCGACTGCGAAAGGAGTTAGCGTTTTTTGAATTTGTTTCGTGTTCCCCTTCCGTAGATTTTTCTTCATATCAGAATGTTGATGTTAAGCCTTAAGGTAGTTATATTACACTTAGTCCCTGCTTAATTAACTTTTGAAGGTTCAGATGACCATATTAATGTAATGTATCAGCAGAGCTCCTCACTTCCACCCTACTCCATCACATGCCAGGAGGGCATCGGGTTTGCCAATTTCTATCGTCGCTTCATACGAAATTTTAGCACTGTAGCAGCTCCCCTTACCATGCTAACGGCTAGCAAGGACCGAAGACTCCCTTGGGGGGCAGAGGCAGAGAAGGCTTTCCAGGATTTAAAGAAATGGTTCACCTCCGCCCCAGTGCTGAAACAGCCAGACCCTTCCTTGCCGTTTGTGGTGGAGATCGACGCCTCCTCTGTAGGGGTGGGTGCAGTCCTGTCCCAGAGGCAAGGGTACCCTCCGAAGCTGTACCCCTGTGCCTTCTTCTCCAGGAAGATGGCCCCAGCCGAACGTAATTATGACACTGGGAACCGGGAACCCCCAGCTATCAAGCTCGCGCTTGAGGAGTGGCGTCACTGGCTGGAGGGCACTGTCCATCCCTTTGTGGTACTCACAGACCACTGAAACCTTGAATACCTGGAGACCGCAAAAAGGCTGAACTCCCAACAGGCCCGATGGGCCCTGTTCTTTACCCGTTTTCACTTTACTGTTTCCACGACCACGTACCAAGAATAGGAAAGCCAATGCCCTGTCGCGGATTCATGACCCCGAACCGATGCCCACCAACCCAGAGGGGATCCTACCTCAGGGATGTGTGGTGGGCCCGGTCCACTGGCAACTCCTCCAGGACATCCAAGAAGCCCAGGACAGCAAGCCAGAACCGCCAGGGAAACCCGTAGGCTGTGTTTATGTGCCCATTTCCTTCCGCACAGCAGTGATGAAATGCGCCCATGAGGCTCCGGAGGCAGGGCATCTCGGGATCTGACATACCCTGTCCCTGGTACAAGGACGGTTCTGGTGGCCTTCAATGTCCGATGACGTCAGGGACTTTGTCCAGGCCTGCACCACATGCGCTCAAACCAGGACCTTACCCGAGAAGGTGGCTGGT
The DNA here is from genome assembly GCF_900964775.1 of Scleropages formosus. Taxonomy (NCBI): domain Eukaryota; kingdom Metazoa; phylum Chordata; class Actinopteri; order Osteoglossiformes; family Osteoglossidae; genus Scleropages; species Scleropages formosus. Next base: position 38,130,486 of record NC_041808.1, on the reverse strand, counting down.
CTCCTACGCCGACCTGACCCTGGACCCATGTGGCGCTGGACTTCCTAGTGGACCTACCAGTCTCCGAGGGTAAGACCGTGATTCTCTCTGTCATAGATCGTTTCTCCAAGGCCTGTAGACTGGTGCCCCTTCCGAAGCTGCCTACAGCACTCGAGGTGTCGGAGATCCTGTTTGAACAAGTCTTTAAACTGTACGGACTCCCCGAAGACATTGTTTCAGATCGGGGGCCCCAGTTCACCTCCCGAGTGTGGAAGGCCTTTTGGGGAAGGCTTGGAGTAACAGTCAGCCTTACATCTGGATACCACCCGCAGACCAATGGCCAAGCAGAACGCCTACAGCAGGATGTATCCAGGTTCCTCCGAGCCTACTGTTCCCAAAGACCGCACCAATGGGGTCGCTACCTGGCCTGGGCAGAGTATGCCCACAACTCCGCACCACATACATCCACAGGTATGTCGCCCTTCCAGTGTGTGTTAGGATACCAACCTGTCCTGTTCCCTAGAGAGACCTCCTCGTGTCATGTTCAGGCCATGGAAACGTGGCACAAGGAGAGAGCCCGCGTATGGAGGACGGTCCGATCCCACCTGCTCCGCAGTGCGGAACGCCACAAACGTCAGGCGGACCGGCACCGGCGTACCCTTTCGTTCATGCCCGGGCAAAGAGTTTGGCTCTCCACCCGAGACCCTAACCTGAAGGTCCCCTCAAAGAAACTCGGGGCCCACTACATCGGCCCCTTCAAGATAGTGTGTCGCGTCACACCGGTTACTTACTGCCTTCAGTTGCCTTCTGACCTCCGAGTGCACCCTACGTTCCATGTCTCCCTCCTGAAACCGGTAGGAGTGTCCCTGCATCAGCCACCAGTAGACACCCCACCAATGCCTTCGCTACCCCTCGAAGGGGACGATGTCTACAAGGTCCGGACCCTGCTGGACTCTCGCTGACGGAGAGGTCAGTTGCAATATCTGGTGGATTGGGAGGGGTATGGCCCGGAGTAGCCGCTTCAGACATCCTGGACCCTGACCTGATTGCTGCCTTCCACAGGGACCATCCAGAGTGCCCGGCCCTGGAGGCTCTCTCCTTCTCGGCCCAGGGTGTCCGGGGCCGCCCGTGGAGGGGGGGTACTGTCACGTCCCCCGCAGCTGGCACATCGGCGACACCTGCCGTTTCCTAAAGGGAATGACAATAAAGAGGGAAGCCGAGGAAGCCCAGATGCGAACCTTGTTTTGCCTCCTTTGTTTCCCCTCGAGCCGTGCCATTGTGAACCTATTCCGACATTGACCTTTGCCTGTGTATTCCCGACCACGTTTGCTGATCTCCTGACCCACACCTGTCCCTCGACTTTGCTTTTGGATTCTGATTTGGCTTCATTAAACATCAGTGTACAATAACTGCATTGAGTCCGTCCTTGCTAAGCGCGACCATAACACTGCCATGTTAGTTATTTTTACTATGTGCCAGAACAAGGCAAAACAAAAGCACCTCCCACCACAGTCCCAAGTGGGATCGTGGCAAATTGGAGCCTAACCCAGCAGCACGGGGCACAGGGATGGAGGGGGAGGGGACACACCCAGGACGGGCTGCTAGTCTGCTGCAAGGCACCCCAAGCAGGACTTGAATTCCAGACCCACCAGAGAGCAGGACCTGGCCAAGCCTGCCGTGAAGGCAGCTGGGAAAAAATCTGAGAGTGAAGAGTTGATGATCTTAGAGATGAAGGTGGAGAGTTGCGGGGAAATGTTCTGTAGGAGTGACGATGGGATCGAGTCAAGCGAGCACCTGGTGGTTCTGGAGGTTTCTGATTCGGAGAGCGGCTTGAATTTGGAGAGGATAGCTTCTCAGGGAGGTCCAGCGTGAACCGGACAGGTTGATGCTGAGAACTTGTCAGTGATTGCTTTGACTTTGTCTTGGAAAAACAAAGCAAAGTCATCACCAATGAGAGAAGAGGGAGGAGGAGGTGGAGGGGGACACAGAAGGGAGGAGAAGGTCGGAAAGAGTCTGTGTGGTTTTTTAGATGCAGACTGTATTTTGTTGTGGAAGAAGGAGGTTTTAGCTGAAGAGATAGCAGATTGAAAAGCAGCTAAGAGTGATTGGTAGGCATCCAGGTCTGATGGAGTTTTGGATTTGTACCATCTTTGCTCTGCAGCCCGCAGTTTGGTCCTGTTAGCACGTAACGTATCAGACAGCCATGGGGTAGCAATGGGGCGTGTTGGTCTAGAAGACAGAGGACAGAGAGAATCAAGGGAGGAGGATAGGGCAGAGAGGAAAGTGTTAGTGGCATCATCTGTGGATAGATCCAAGAATTGTGCAGCAGAAGGGAGAGCGGCCAGAGCAGTGGAGGCAAAGCAGGAAGGTGAGAGAGATTTTAAGTTGCGGCAAAGGTGACAAGGGGGGCAGAAAGAGGTGAGGAGTTAGTGGTGAGGCAGGGTTGAAAGGAAATGAAGAAGTGGTCAGAGACATGCAGCGGAGTGACAGAGAAGACAGAACAGCCACAGCTGCAGGAAAATACAAGGTCAAGACAGTTGCCTGCTTTGTGAGTAGGAGGGGATTAGGACAGGGAGAGATCAAAGGACTGCAGAAGTAACAGAAGGCCGCTTACATGAATGTCATCGACATGCAGGTTGAAGTCACCCAGGAGAATCAACGAAATGTCGTCCCCTGGCAGAGAGCTCAACAAGATGTCAAGGTCATCCAAGAAGCAGTCGAGGGGGTCAGGAGAGCGATAAAGAACAACCACAACAAGAGTGACTGGGGCAGTGATAGAGACAGCATACCATTCAAATGAGGACAGATCATGCAAAAGAAGAGGAAGAATGGAATATTCCCACCGAGGAGAGATGAGGAGGCTTGTGCCTTCATCTCTGCCAGAGGAACGAGAAGTGTGAGAGAAGGAATAGTTAGTGGAGAGTGCTGAAGGTGTGGTTGAGTTATCTGTGGTGATCCAAGTTCAGTTAGGGCCAGGAGGTCCAGTGAGAGATAGGAGGCATAGGCTGGCATGAATTCAACCTTTCTCAAAGCAGACTGGCAGTTCCAGAGTCCCATGGAGAAAGTAAAGAAAAATGGAAGGTTTGACAGATGAGGATAAACCAGATTACTGTAGCAGAGAGAGTGCCAAGGTCTCTGGCGGTGGCGAAATTGCACGGCTCGCTTACCATAGAAGACTTTAATGGCCGACATGTTGGACGCATGATCTCTTGCAGACAACTGTAACGGTGGCCTTCCTCAGTGGACTCCTGCTGGTAGACTCCCTTCTCTTTACACCCGGAGTCTTCCCACCAAGAGGCTGCCCCTATGGATCACCAGCCGCTATTTAAATCGGGCTACTGCCTATCAGTGGAGATTCCGAATCGAAACCGAAGCTACTCCAACAATGGCGACCAAAACAAACAACCAAACAAACTTAAGTTGTTTACTAGAACAGCTTTACTTGTTAGTGAGCGACTATTTAACAAACAGCATTTTAGACTCCTGTTTGGCTTCGGTGATAGTTTTAGAGTATTTGGTTTAATGTATTTTAGGTATCTGGTGTGAGCCCTCCAATAACTAAATGTAGTTTAACACCATGGTCTTTTACAGTCACTAAAAAATCCAACTTTCCGTTCTAGTACTACTACAAAATGTACCTACCGTAACTTGCTGTACGGAATGTTATCCTGCTGTTTAAATGTTGATAAATTATTTTAAGTGCCTTAAACATTGAAATTCACTTTGGAGAGCAGTGTCAGAAAAATAATTTGTCTGTTTGATATGTGCTAAGAGATGTGTTTTTACTTTTCCTTTTCAGTTGAAATCTGGCAGAGTCAATTTGGGATATTTGAGCCCAATTACCAAAAGCAGAGAAAAACAGAGAGAATGGAAAAAAGTAGAAAGACAGAAATAGAAATGCAAAAAGAGATCCATTTAGAAATTCCAAAGACATTTAGTGAATGAAAAATTAACGTGGAAGTAGGTAAACTTCTAACTCCTGCAGATCCTTCAAGCATCCACCAATAAAACAAAAGCAGTTTTAGTGATAGCAATATTAACGATATCACTGGTCAACAAAATTTTAACTTTTTGTCCTACAGATTCTCCTCCGTGAACCACCACCTTATCGTGGTGGAGGGGTTTGAGTGCCTGAATGAGTCCAGGAGCTATGTTGTCTGGAGCTATATGCCCCTGGTAGGGTCTCCCATGGCAAACAAGTCCTGGATGACAGACGAGACAAAGCGCGGTTCAAAAACCCCTTATGAAGGAAAAATCAAGGCTTTCGTTTACCCCGCCCGGTATGGGGTCACCGGGGCCCCACCCTGGAGCCAGGCCTGGGGGGGGGGCTCGCATGCGAGCGCCTGGTGGCCAGGTCTATGCCCACGGGGCCTGGCCGGGCTCAGCCCGAAGCCACGACGTGGAGCCGCTCTTCGGTGGGCTCACCACCTGCCGGAGAAACCGTAAGGGGCCGGTGCATTGTGATTTGGGCGGTGGTCGGGGCCGAGTGCCCGGCCGACCCAAACCTCGGGCGCCAACTCTGGTTTTTGGGACTTGGAATGTCACCTCACTGGCGGGGAAGGAGCCTGAGCTGGTGCGGGAAGTTGAGAGATACCGTCTAGATATAGTCGGGCTCACTTCCACTCACAGCTTGGGTTCTGGAACCACTCTCCTCGATCGAGGGTGGACTCTCCACTATTCTGACGTTGCCCAAGGTGAGAGGCGGCGGGCTGGTGTGGGCTTATTAATAGCCCCCCAGTTCAGCCGCCATGTGTTGGAGTCTACCCCGGTGAATGAGAGGGTCGTCTCCCTACGCCTTCGGGTCAGGGAACGGTCTCTCACTGTCGTTTGTGCTTATGCGCCTAGCGGCAGTGTAGAGTACCCAGCCTTTTTAGAGTCCCTGGGGGGCGTGCTGGAAAGCGCTCCCACTGGGGACTCTGTCGTTCTACTGGGGGACTTTAACGCCCACGTGGGCAGCGACAGTGATACCTGGAGGGGCGTGATTGGGAGGAACGGCCTCCCTGATCTGAACCCGAGCGGTGAGTTGTTATTGGATTTCTGTGCTAGTCGCGGTTTATCCATAACGAACACCATGTTCATGCATAAGGGTGTCCATCAGTGCACTTGGCACCAGGACACCCTAGGTCGGAGGTCGATGATCGACTTTGTAGTCGTTTCTTCTGACCTTCGGCCATATGTCTTGGACACTCGGGTGAAGAGAGGGGCTGAGCTGTCAACTGATCACCACCTGGTGGTGAGTTGGATTCGATGGCGGGGGAAAAAGCTGGACAGACCTGGCAGGCCCAAACGCATAGTGAGGGTCTGTTGGGAACGTTTGGCGGAGGCCCCTGTCAGAGAGGTCTTCAACTCCCACCTCCGACAGAGCTTCAACCAGGTCCCGAGGGAGGTGGGGGACATTGAGTCTGAATGGACTATGTTCCGCGCCTCCATTGTCGGGGCGGCGGTTCGGAGCTGCGGCCATAAGGTCTCCGGCGCCTGTCGCGGCGGCAATCCCCGAACACGGTGGTGGACACCGGAAGTAAGGGATGCCGTCAAGCTGAAGAAGGAGTTCTATCGGGCCTGGCTGGCTCATGGGACTCCTGAAGCAGCTGACAGGTACCGACGGGCCAAACGGAGCGCGGCTCTGGCAGTCGCCGCGGCAAAAACTCGGGCTTGGGAGGAGTTCGGTGAGGCCATGGAGGAAGACTTTCGGTCGGCCTCAAAGAGATTCTGGCAAACCGTCCGGCGACTCAGAGGGGGGAAGCGGTGTTCCACGAACACTGTTTACAGTGGAAGTGGTGCGCTGCTGACCTCAGCTGAGGATGTTCTCGGGCGGTGGAAGGAGTACTTTGAGGATCTCCTCAATCCCTCCGACACGCCTTCCGTAGAGGAAGCTGAGGCTGGGGACTTGGAGGGGGACTCGTCCATTACCCTGGCCGAAGTTGCTGAGGTAGTCAAAAAACTCCTCGGTGGCAAGGCTCCGGGGGTGGATGAGATCCGCCCCAAGTTTCTCAAGTCTCTGGATGTTGTGGGGCTGTCTTGGCTGACACGCCTGTGCAGCATCGCGTGGAGTTCGGGAACGGTGCCTGTGGACTGGCAGACCGGGGTGGTGGTCCCTCTTTTTAAGAAGGGGGACTGGAGATTGTGTTCCAACTACAGGGGGATCACACTCCTCAGCCTCCCTGGGAAAGTCTATGCCAGGGTACTGGAAAGGAGAATCCGACCGATAGTCGAACCTCGGATTCAGGAGGAGCAATGCGGTTTTCGCCCTGGCCGTGGAACACTGGACCAGCTCTATACCCTCACTAGGGTGCTGGAGGGTTCGTGGGAGTTTGCCCAACCAGTCCATATGTGTTTTGTGGACCTGGAGAAGGCATTCGACCGTGTCCCTCGTGGCATCCTGTGGGGGGTACTTCGGGATTATGGGGTTCGGGGCTCGTTGCTACGGGCTGTTCGTTCCCTGTATGACCGGAGCAGGAGCTTGGTTCGCATTGCCGGCAGTAAGTCAGACCTGTTCCCGGTGCATGTTGGACTCCGCCAGGGCTGCCCTTTGTCACCGATTCTGTTCATTATCTTTATGGACAGAATTTCTAGGCGCAGTCAGGGAACGGAGGGTGTCTGTTTTGGTGGCCGCGAGATCTCGTCTCTGCTTTTTGCGGACGATGTGGTCCTGTTGGCTTCATCAAGTCAAGACTTGCAGCGTGCACTGGGGAGGTTTGCAGCCGAGTGCGAAGCGGCGGGGATGAGAATCAGCACCTCCAAATCCGAGGCCATGGTTCTCAGTCGGAAAAAGGTGGATTGCCCCCTCCGGGTTAGGGGGGAGTTGCTCCCTCAAGTGGAGGAGTTTAAGTATCTCGGGGTCTTGTTCACGAGTGAGGGAAAAATGGAGCGGCAGGTTGACAGACGGATCGGTGCGGCGTCCGCAGTAATGCGGTCATTGTACCGGTCTGTTGTGGTGAAGAGGGAGCTGAGTCGTAAGGCGAAGCTCTCAATTTACCGGTCGATCTACGTTCCTACCCTCACCTATGGTCATGAACTCTGGATCATGACCGAAAGAATGAGATCGCGGATACAAGCGGCAGAAATGAGTTTCCTCCGCAGAGTGGCTGGGCGCACCCTTAGGGATAGGGTGAGGAGCTCGGTCACCCGGGAGGAGCTCGGAGTAGAGCCGCTGCTCCTCCGCATTGAGAGGAGCCAGTTGAGGTGGCTCGGGCATCTGTTCCGGATGCCTCCTGGATGCCTCCCTGGGGAGGTGTTCTGGGCTTGTCCCACTGGGAGGAGGCCTCGGGGCAGACCCAGGACACGTTGGAGAGACTATGAGGAGGTGTGCGGGGAGAGGGAAGTCTGGAGGACTCTGCTCGGACTGCTGCCCCCGCGACCCGGCCCCGGATAAAAGCGGAGGAAGATGGATGGATGGATGGATGTCCTACAAATTAAAATATGTGTACTTTGTAATACTTTTTACACTGAATGAAGATCTGTTTTCAGAATTTTCATCAGGCAGTGTTAAAAGTTAAAAAGCAATGAAGTTTTGAAAAAAATGTATATTATTCATAAATAAGGCTGTTATTACACCTGTCACAACACACGATGAAGCCCGTCCCATCGCACCTGTTTCCAACTATGAAAAAAGAATAATAGTGATTAAGGTACACATAGAAAAAGAGGCGCAGAACAAGCTCAGATGCGGAACCTTGTTCAGCGTTATTACTCATCTGTGTACCTTGCCTTTGCTTTCCTGACTTCTCGGATTCCTCGTCCTTGTTCGCGTCCTCGTCCTCGCCCATGTCCTCATCCTCGTTCCTGTCCTCATCCTCCTCCTTGTTTCCCTGAACCCTCTCCTGTATCTCCACGACTTCCTGGCTTACCATGACTCCTTGCCTGTTCCCAGGATTCTCCCTTTGGACTTCGTTCACACATCGGTGACCCTTTCCCGTTTTTTGGCCGTGTTTTCTGGATTGCCCCTTGAAAGTTCTTCCTGTGCTCCGTGCTGGGGTCCTGTGCTCCCGCCCCGGGGAAACTCCGTGACAATGTTTCACAGATGGGATAAGGTTGTTATGGTGGAATACAGAGCATTTACTTTTTGCCAAACATAACGCTTGTCATTCAAGCCAAGAAGTTCTTTTTTGGTCTCATCTGTCCACAGAACAGTCTTCTAACAGCCTTCTGGCTTATCCACGTGCTCTTTAGCAAACTGTAGAGAGACAAATGTTCTTTTTGGAGAGTGTATGGAGAGTGTATGGCTTTCTCCTTGCAACCCATTGCATACCATTGCATACCATTCTTGTTCTGTTTTTTCTTGATGGTGGACTCATGAACACTAACATTCTCTAACCTTTTCCAGCCTAGTGAGCATCAACAACTGTTTTTCTAAGGTCTTCAGAAATCTCCTTTGTTCAAGCCATGACACACTTCCACAAATCTATCTTGTGAAGATCAGACTTTAATAATGAAGCCCTCTATTTCTGTTCTTTAAATAAGTCAGGGCCTCCCCCACTCACACCTGACTGTCATCTCATTGATTGAAACCCTAACACCTGACTCTAATGTCACCTTCAAATGAACATATATCCTAAAGGTTCACATACTTCTGTCACAAATATGTAACAGTGGATCAGTTTCCACAATAAATAAATGAACAAGTATAATGTTTTTGTCTCGTTTTGTTTAGCTGGGTTCTCTTAATCTAGTTTTAGGACTTGCATGAAAATCTGATCACGTTTTAGATCATAATTATGCAGAAACAGAAGAAATTCTAAGGAGTTCACAAACTTTCAAGCACAAGTGTAGGAACCTGGAATATCTATGGAAACCACATAGACTCAGCCATTGCCGGGCACAATGGGCTTTGTTTTTTTAGTCGCTTTTGGTTCACTGTTTATTACCGACCAGCGTTAACTACAGTACATTACTGTACTTCTGCTTTATTTGCTCAACATGAACCTTTCAATTTAATTTGGACACACTTCGGATTAATTCCATTATACAGATTGTGTGTTCTGTAAAGCAAAAATGCATATCAAAAGCAAATATCCATTACACTGAAATTTTACATATTGACAGTTCTGTAACAACCACTTGGCGACTGGAATGAGGTAGGATCCAGGTGTGGAGCTTTATTGATACTGGAAAGTTCAGAGTCGTGGTCTTTATATTCTGCGAGATTCTGCAACTTCCCAGAGGTGCCCCCCTCCACTTTTACTGATCTAATTTTGTTCAGGTATGCTGCGAAGACCTTTCTGAGGTGTTTGTGGTGGGAACGTAACATGATGGAGTTTGAGGATGTCTGTATATATTCTCCTTTGGGGGTGTGGTGGTGCAGCGGGTTTGACCGGGTCCTGCTCTCTGGTGGGTCTGGGGTTCAAGTCCTGCTTGGGGTGCCTTGTGATTGACTGGCGTCCTGTCCTGGGTGTGTCCCCTCCGGCCTTGTGCCCTGTGTTTCTGGGTTAGGCTCCGGTTCACTGCGATCCTCCTTGGGACAAGTGGCTTCAGGCTGTGTGTGTGTGTGTGTGTGTGTGTGTGTGTGTGTGTATGTATGTATGTATGTATGTATGTATGTATGTATGTATGTATGTATGTATATATATATACGCAGCATTTTAGGATTGCATACTTTCCCTAACATTCTCTTTACTGTTTTATATTCTTCTAAACATGACCTTTTATAGAGAGCAACTGCAGATATTTTTCTAGTGCAGTTCCCCATTCAGAAGCGTAAGTTCTTTTAAGGCTTTTTTCAATAATTTCTGCAGTTTGGTGCCTTAATGCAACACGGTATTTTTACTATTTTCACTCTTTGACTGAGCTCTTTCAGAAATTTTCTAAATTATTGAAAATGACTGCACCACTACTCTATTCAGTTGCTAATATTGTAATTATTTCTACATGTTATTAGGTGACTTAGTGACTCAAATTTAAGTTGTAGTGACTTGAGATTCAACTGATGTTTAGTAACTTCACTATAATACTGAACAATTGAACATTTTGACTTGAGTACAAACAGATGTATACTGTATGTACACAATAATTTCATCTGGAAATGAGGAATTTAAAGAAGTCTAATGAAAACCACAGAAAACTGTAAATCTACTCAGCAGACCAAAGCAACAGACAACTTCTAATCTTATCTCACTGATGAATAGAGAAACCTCAACAAAGGAAAAATACTACCGAAATGTTAGAAAAAGCTTCCTAAATTCTCAGAACTTGTATGGCCTTTACAATACTGCCAAGGAAAAGGAAATGAGTTTGGTTTCACTCTCCCATTCCAGGAATCTGTAAAATGAGTGCTCTATAAACTTTTGAATTTTTTTCTACAAATGACTTCTTTATCTTCGAAAATGTTATCCTGTTTTCAATCATGTCTTCATGTTATGTGTCACGACCTCTGGGAAAGAATACTCCAATGACCAAAGGAGACATTACAGTAGCAAGCTTCGATTACATTCCACACACCTGTACCTCGTCAAACACTCTTTAAAAGTACAACTTTCCACCAAAATAGTTGCAGAATTTCCTTTGAGACAACACACCTCATGATCTTTCTTGTCCCTTATTCTATGCTTCCTGAATTACAAGCTCCCACTCATTGAATTTTGACTGCTCCTTTTTGGGTCTTGACCCTTCTCTTTTTCACCATGAGCCTTTTGATGACAACCTTCCTCGCTTCGGACCACGACCACGGCTCTTCTGATCATGCCCCGGACCTGCGACCCGCAATTTGCACTTCAGCCACTACATCGGATAAAAAACTCTGTCCCTCAGACCCACTCCCACAATGGCCACTCCTACCTCCTGTGTGTCGTTCCCTGGATCAGATTCCCTAAACTCTTGTCCAGTATTTCCCTTTCCATGTTCTCCCATACGGCTTCAGTTCCCTGACGTGCTCCAGCTCCTTCTTACTAAACACACTCTGCACTTGTGTCTTGATAAGAAATATATTACACTGTCCACTTGATGGACATTTTCTATATATTAAAATGCATATATTTACATATATTAAAATGTCCACTTTATGGACATTTTTATGAGCTGAAGATGAGAACTTGCAGGTACCATGCATACTGTGTAATATACACACACACACACATTTTCGGAACCGCTTGTCCCATACGGGGTTGCGGTGAACCGGAGCCTACCCGGCAACACAGGGCATAAGGCCAGAGGGGGAGGGGACACACCCAGGACGGGACGCCAGTCCGCCGCAAGGCACCCCAAATGGGACTCGAGCCCCAAACCCACCGGAGAGCAGGACCTGGTCTAACCCACTGCGCCACCACGCCCCCCTCACTGTGTAATATATTGCTGGCTAAATTAATGAAGTAGTTGAAATTGCATAAGCGCGCATCTTTGGGTACCAGTGGACATTGAATGTTTTTGATATGATAATGTATACTAGGGCTATAAGTGGAATACATAGGCACAGTCTGAAACCACTCTTCCTGAGTGGGGTCACGGCGAGCCGGAGCCTAACCCGGCAACACAGGGTGCAAGGCTGGAGGGGGAGGAGACACACCCAGGATGGGACACCAGACCATTGCAAGGCACCCCAAGCAGGACTCAACCGTTAGACCCACCGGAGAGCAGGCACAGGCCAAACCCGCTGCACCACCGCACCCCTCAAGTGGAGTAACTTGTTTATTATTAACATTTATTAACGGGACATAAATGTTTTTCAAAATAATGATTATCTTTCTTATAATTGTACAAAATTATGGAAAAAGAATTCAGGAATATGGAAACTAGCACTGAGGTAATTTAAGTAAATTTGACATCAAACCGGTAGAAACCCTCCTGCAATTCTATATTCTTCAGCTCCTCTCAACTGTCAATGTAACCCTCACTTTTTCTGTTGGTATGAAGCGCTATGACTCACGTGGTTATTTTTAAGTAAAGAGGAACACAAAGATGAGTTAAATAAAAAAAAATGAACCACTGAGCAAACAAGCTCAGGTATAGTGGGTGACTGAAAGAGAAATGCACACACACACATTTTCAGAACCGCTAGTCCCATGCAGGGTCATGGGGAACCAGAGCCTATCTGGCAACACAGGGCGGAAGGCCGGAGGGGGAGGGGACACACCCAGGACGGGACGTCAGTCCGTCACAAGGCACCCCAAGTGGGACTCGAACCCCAGACCCACTGGAGAGCAGGACCTGGTCCAACCCACTGTGCCACTGCACCACCACGCCCCCTTTTTGAAAGAGAAATAGCAACTCAGTAATTTTTGAGTTTTTAATTGGAAATCGGGGCGTATTGGCGCAGTGGGTTAGACTGGGTCCTCCTCTTTGGTGGGTCTGGGGTTCGAGTCCTGCTTCGGGTGCCTTGCGGCGGACTGGCGTCCCATCCTGGGTGTGTCCCCTCCCCCTCCAGCCTTACGCCCTGTGTTGCCAGGTTAAACTCCGGTTCCCCGTGACCCCGTATGGGACGAGCGGTTCTGAAAATGTGTGTGTGTGTGTAATACCAAGTTGCAACATTCGAAGACACAAAGCAGGAATGTATTATACAGTGTTTACAGGTGACGCATGTTCAGTTTTCCAGTAAAACTCTTTATTATTCAACAAGGTTTGCAAGATTGTTTGCAAGATCACAATTTACCTTTTGATTTCAGTAGCAAAATTTGACACCCCCAAGTTTTGGCACCCACAGACTAAGGTCTAAGGTCACGTAAGCTTAAGGTTGCTTGTGCCATGCTCCCAGCAAGAAATAGAGGGTCAGACACAATTGCAGAGCACCGGATTTTATTGAGGGGAATCCAAGAATTGTGGTCTTAAGACAGGTAAAGTTGTCGATGTGCAAACGTTGTTATCAGGGTAATGCAAAGTTGTTGTCGAAGCACAGGCAATGGACAAAACACACTAAGCAAAGAGGGGGGAGGTCAAGAGTGAGGCAAAGGAACAGAGACGAGGACGGGAGAACAGGGAAGGGAAGGGAAGCAATAACGCACAGTAGCGAGTAGATTGGCTGAACGAGGTTCCGCAGTTGCTACTGCTCTTCTGTAGCCTTTTATGCCTCTCCCCTTGCTGCGCCCCCAGGTGTTCTGCGTTTTGTCGATGGTGTGGCATCTTGATTATTATTATTATTATTATTTTATTTTTTATAGAGCGCTTTTCTCACACAGATACAGAGCGCTTTAACACAGACATAAGGCAAGAAAAACAGATACAAACAAAGAAGACGGTCAACTAATGGCTACCATAATGAAGAACTTATTATAGAGCTATAAGTATACCTACTGGCCACCGGGGAAAGGAGCAAAAACTGCCAACTGAAGGTTGAGGGAGAAAAAAACCTCTGCGGGTCCACAGGCCAGTGGTAGCCCACCCTGTGCTTAACTGCAGAATTTATAGCAATCAAAAGACTAAGCTCCTTATTTTCCAGCAATTTGGACAGGTTCAGACTTCAGCTGAAGTATCACATTATATCATTGGAATGATGTCTAATAGATTTGTATTCTCAGCTAAAATGTGTGGATCTGGCTGACTGCTGGGTTTGATTTAGTTTGTAGACTCCTTTGTCAGCTATAGAAATAAAGCCGTTGTGACAAGAAAATCTTGAAAATGGCCTCTGAAGTTTGTTCATTTCTGTATTCTGAATTTCTGTAATGCGTGTTGTGTTAAGTGGTGAGCTCGTAGAATTTCCTTCACAGGAATTGATTTTCTTATTTTACTCCATAGTTGCTAAGCCCTTAGCCAAGGTTTATATGAATGAGAGGCTGAATTCATAAAGTTTGGCCACTTCATCTGTAGGATAACTGTAATATACTGAAAGTATTTTTATTTTACGGTACTTCTCTCTTTGGCCTTTTTCGTTTCCGGTTTCTTCAGTGAGATTCAACTCTTCATCACACAATGGGCATCATCTCTGTCAAGAGAGGGAGAATATTTTAGCGCTCTATTCCATTCCACTGCCCAGTGCTGCAAATATCCCTTGCACACTGTCAGCTCCCTTCAGGCTCAGCCTCAGATGGATACTAACTGAATACTGAATGTTCTACATGTTTATTAGAGTCAAAAAAACATACTGGGACCATCTGCATTTTTAACAGAAAAAGTAAAATTACATTGTAAAAAGTAACTGCAGGTAGCATTATTGTCTTTGCAGGAGGAATGTCATTCATAACAATAGAAAACTTCAATGAATGGCCTAAAATAAAAATGTAGTACAGTTGAAAAAGCAGTAATATCTTGCCAGTAGCATCCTAACTCACTTACTTTCCTTAGCTGCTTGCTGAAGTCAGGCTCACAGTGGATTTGGATTTTGACTTATCCATAACATAACTACCAATGACATGTTTCATCATATCAAAATTTTTGGTTATATAGTCTTAGTAAAAGATCTCTGATTCATGTGAGCTGAGACTGTAAGTGGCTGCCCGAGAAGATTTACCTCATTGGTATAGTGTACTAATGCTCAATTTTGTACTGGCTTTTTACACTGGCTTTCACATCCACTGCACAAAGTTTTGAGTGTAATCATGTCTTTTATTCTGTACTTTTCCTTTTTTTGTGCTTTGTCTACCTTGGTGAATAAGGTGTGTGGGCTGATAACACTACACAGAGTTCATTGGAAGTTTCTTTGGAGAAAAGCATCTGCTAAATAAATGTTAAAATGTATGTCTACAAATTCTTTTGAAATGTCTTCTAATGAAGACAAAAAGATGAAAGATTTCATGGGAAAGTTACTGAAAACAAGACAAATGTAACAGAGTTGTTAATGTTTCAAGGTAAAATTCTGTGTCATGAAAGTGCACTGAATGTGGTGAAGAAAAGACAATGCCTCTTCCTTTAGGTTTATTGAAATCTATAGTGAACCCAGTCTATTTATCTGTAGAACAAATTAAACCAAGGCCTCAAAATATGTTTGGTGTTGATAAGCTTAAAAAGTTACACCTATCACCATCACCTCTCTTCTCCTCTGGTCTTTGTTTTGTTTAAGCCACGTGACATACATATTTGTAAGATGAACTTATTTAAAAAAAATTGCCTTGTTATAATTAATTTTTATTTATTCTATGTTTTCTCCTTATGGTATTAATTCAATTCAGCTCAGTTCATTTTATTTTTTTTCTTCTCACACAGTGACACAGAGTGCTAAACAAATACCCAAGACAAGGAGACAAATAAAGAATTAGCTGTAAATTAAATTTAAAAAAATTGATGGAATCTCTTTTTAATGGCTGTTTTTATGAATGAATTAAGTACTCATTAAGGGCAGTTTATGTCCTAATTTATAATGAATGTAAATTCTTTTCATTCTGCATTTAACAGTGTGACATCATAATATAAAAGAGGTGAAGGTATGAGGTTTTCAGGCTGTCTGTTAGTGAACAGTCACACTGCATGGTACAAGTGACTGCTAAGTTTTCACAGAGAGTTTCAGAAATGTCTGATTACCTATTGTTAATGTCAAATTAGTATTACATTAATGTCTATTGTAAATACAACATTTGCATTTGAAATACAAACACTGTCAGATTATTTTATAATACATCTGCAGGAATTGTAAAAGCATTGATTTGTGGAATATATTTCTTCATACCAATGGGCATGAGTCAGGAATATTCAGTGCACTAAAACTGCAATAGTCCAATACAGGTTGATATTTCATGTATATGAATGATGTATACATGTTTACAAAAGGCATTTGGGGTTTTGCCTCTCTGAGCAATCCCACAAAATATAGAATAATTTTCCCATCAGATTATGAGATAATTAAAAAGTACAAGAGTATGATATTGTTTAAATATGAATATCTATAAACACACATTTGTGCAGTAATGAACAATCTTCATTGAACAAATATGTATACAGATGTATATATGTATACATAACAAATACGTATACAGAAATCACTATGAACACACATTTGTGCTGTAATGAACAATATTTTGAAAAGCTTAAAACACTTTTAATATACTATTTAGAAGAGTACACATTCCAAAATTTACTCCTGAATGGGTTGCCCAAATATGTCCACGCTATTTCTGTATACATATTTGCTATTATATGAAGATTTGTTTTGATTTGGTTTTAATTTCATTTAAAATCATCCTATAAAGGAAAATATTGTTTGTTCAATAATTTACAACATCAATACAGAATTTATCATGGATGTAAAGGCAAATAAAGTACTTTTCTTGCCATGTAAAATTTACTGACAAAGCAGGGCATATTTATTTTCCTTTTTGGCTAAAAAATAATAGTAGCTTTAAAAATACAGTATGGTTGGTGGAAAAAAATAAAATACAAACAGAAATAATCCTGGGTTTCTTTGGAGAAAACCAAATTCTATCTAGTCTACCACACCAATGACCCCCTCTAAAGATCTGGAATTTCTGATCAGGACTAATCTGAAATTAATGGCCATCTGTTCTTCCTCAGCAGCCATCGTGTTCCTGTTCTTTTCATTATTTCTCTCTTTGAACTGTGTAAAATGGAAAATCAGATGGCTTCCTCTCTCCCGAATGCATTCCCTTCAAGTAAAATTTCCCAAAGAAGGAGCACAGTGGAATGAAAACGGGGCGCAGCCCGTATGTGGAATCTGGTTTGAGTGCACTACCATTAACACAAATGCAAGTGGCAGGCGACACTAAAGGTCTTCCTAGGGACAGGGTGAATGGAAAATTGCTTATTGTGGTGAGGGTTTGCAGTGTCTGACCCAGGGTGCTCCAAGACAAGCAAGTGTGAAATCCGTATGAAAGGTAAGCAGCTGATGGCACTTTGCTACAATGGCAATATTTTCTCTCTCTCTTTTCCCCATTTTACCCACTATTTTCATCTGCTTCTGTTTTCTTTCCATGCTTGTTTTTTATTATTTTTGTTCATTGCTTTTGTCTTTGTTGTCGCTGAAATCCATTCAGCACCTTGACTCAGGGAGAATCAAACTTTATTCTGTGTTTTGCAAAAAGAAGTAAGAGATGCATACAGCTGAAAGGAGAAGCAATATGTGACTGGATCCTTTCTTCCATGAGCAGACCACACTGAAGCATGAACTTGTTCTACTGTGCTTATAATTTCAAAGCTCTTGCATTTTTTTAAAATGTCTTCTATGTTATTATTATTTAACACTATTAGACCTCAATAGCTAATTGGTCTTTTTAATATTTGTCATCAATTAGAAGCAAATCAGTCATGCCGTAAGTAGGGGTCTGTTGCCATAGTTACAGTAGGGTTCTAAGCACTATCATCTGGTTGCTGTGTTGTCCAATCAGGTTGCAGAGCCAAGCTGCAACATAAAGTAAAGATGCACATCTTTTTGCAACACACTAGTAAGAAACAGAAACAGGTTCACGGGTGTAAGTAGTATCCAGTGTAGCAAGCAGGCGACTGCACCCAGTCATGGCGGAATACGAAAATCAGACCCGACGAGACTCAAAGCAGGAGAGCCAGGTGAGAGGATCGACCATTTTGAGATTTACCTCACAAGTATTGTTCTCTGAAACTGTTCTGTGGAAAAAACATGAAGACAGTAAACAAGATTAGATGAGATTAAGGTTCTTTAAAAAATAAAAAAATAGTAAAGATTAATAAAACAGGGAAAGTGGGACTAGACTTGAAAGGTGCAAGCGAAAAAAAATGTATGGTCATACTTTTTAAAATTATTGTTGTTGGCTTTTCAGATTAAATTTGGTACAAATGGTGCAATTAGTGATCTCCAGCTGTGCTTTAACATAGCTCCAGTAGCCTGCTGTCTGTGCACATGATAAAACTGACCGGCAAAGTCAGTTTGGTCTTGCAATTTGCAAACTGCATATGGGTGCATTTTTATGTTTGTCTCACAGAAAAAAGAAAAAGGCCTAGATTAATCACAGTGTTCTAAATCGCATTACTTGGAAAATATGAGGGAAAGATATTTTCAAAAAGGCTCCATTAGGCAGCTACAGGCCTTAATGAGATCAAAAGCCCTGGAACAGAGACCAAACTGTGTTCAGTGTTTCGTGTATAAGAAGTGTGCGGCTGCTATTCTCCAGCGCAACCAAGGACTGATGGCCAGGATTCCATATTCCTGCTGCCTCCCTGCTGAGCGGCCCCTGAGCTTGTCAATATGGCTATGTGATGTGAGTCACAATAAAGAACTTCCAAAGCAAAGCAAGGAGAGGGAACAGAAATGAGAAAAAAACACAGAAAGACATCAGAAATGAGCGCTGTTGTGATTAAAGATGGCGGCCGTGCATACCAGTAGCTGCTGAACGCAAGACCAGATTCACAGCAAAGCAACTGATGCAGGTCCTGTTTCGTCTCAACAACAACAAGCACCAGACGAGAAGCAAATTCCATAAATCGGAATGGAAGTCCTCGGTACTACACTGGCTGGCACGATTTGCAGTTGTTACTATTATTCTCCTCTTGAAGGTGTGTAGCTGTTCTCAGGGGTTTTCATTTTTTTTTATACTTTTTTCGTGTGCTTCTCAATGGCTTCCTTGCTACTTGCTAAGCAATTTTGAATAATTAAAGTGCATGATCGTTTTCACTGCATCAGAGATGATAACAAGCATTTGTGCTCATTTTATTCCTTCCATGTATTCATTATCCTGCAGACATTTCTTGTCTTGGGTATGCGTCTGTAGTTGAAGATTACCAATATTACATTCCAGGCTGCGTAAATAAAGAGAGGGGTGCCCGGGATCACTGGTGTATGCGTGTTCTCTTTGCGATGTGGTTGTATAATAATAAGCGATTCAACATTAAATAAATTCTAGGCAGCAGATGTTTTAATCCACTGTGGCTAATCTACTTTTAGGATTGTTAGTCACAGTATATTCAGATTTCACAAAAGACAACAGCGGGACTCCAGAAAAAAAACTGTGCCTGTCTTCTGGTACTCTTGGTCTTTCAAAACATCCTCAAAAAGAAAAGCACAGTTTCTTTAAAGTATGCTCTTTTAATTAAAGTATCTTAACTATTCATGAAAAAAAGGCAAGGTTTTTCAGTTGATATAAAGCCCTGCATGATAAAGGGTTGAAGGATTGGGTCAGGTTCATAAACCTTGAATTTTTAAAACATTTTTTCTTGTTTTCATTGAGCAAAACTAACTTTTACGAAAAAATCTCGCTGAAATGCAAAGTGTCATCAGCACTACATGTACACTTTCTGATGCTGTTTTAAGTACTTCAAATATTTTAAAGTATCTTAGTTTGAAAGTGAAATTCAATTTTATAAATATAACATTGTATTTATATTTAATGCCCAAGTGGTTTATTGGCAAAGGAGGAGAACCTTTCCAAAGATTTCATTTTGGCCATTTTTTCTTGTTTTGGTTAAGAGCAAAACTAACTTTTATGAAAAAATCTTGCTGAAATGTGAAATGTCATCAACACTATGTGTGTACTCTTCAATGCTGTTTTAAGTACCTAAGATATCTTAAAGAAGTCCTTCAGTTTGAAAGTAAAATTCAATTTTATAAATATAACATTGTATTTGGGGGGGGGGGGGGGGGGGGCGCAGTAGCGCAGTGGGTTGGACCAGGTCCTGCTCTCTGGTGGGTCTGGGCTTCGAGTCCCGCTTGGGGTGCCTTGCGACAGACTGGTGTCCCGTCCTGGGTGTGTCCCCTCCCCCTCCAGCCTTATGCCCTGAGTTGCCGGGTAGGCTCTGGTCCCCTGCGACCCCATATGGGACAAGCGGTTCTGAAAATGTGTGTGTATTTATATTTAATGCCCAAATGGTTTATTGGCAAAGGAGGAGAACCTTTCCAAAGATCTCATTTTGGCCATTTTTTTCTTGTTTTGATTAAGAGCAAAACTAACTTTTATGAAAAAATCTTGCTGAAATGTGAAATGTCATCAACACTATGTGTGTACTCTTCAATGCTGTTTTAAGTACCTAAGATATCTTAAAGAAGTCCTTCAGTTTGAAAGTAAAATTCAATTTTATAAATATAACATTGCATTTATATTTAATGCCCAAATGGTTTACTATCAAAGGAGGAGAACCTTTCTAAAGATAAGCCTACTCAAGTACAGCCCACAAGGCTTTTAATCAGATTGGCAGCTGTAACAGAAAGCTGTAAAGAGCAAACATGTTTATCTTGCAGAGACTTTCAACAATGTTCCAGAGATATTTTCACAATATTTTTATTTAATCTAAAAGACTACTTCATTTTCACTGAAGTTCTACTAAATTTACAGTAATTTTCATGTTGTAAACTGATTTCTTTACATTTTGAGTATTCATAAACAGAGAAACAGCAACATGAGTACACAAAAACATTAAATAAGTGAAAAAATAAATGAATAAAAAAACATGCTGATGGTGATTCTATACTTACATTCACATTTATTCATTTAGCAGATGCTTTTCTTCAAAGTGACATACATCTCAGCAAAATACAATTTGTGCATTACATTTGGAGAAAGAGGCATAGTTGCAGACATGTGATTCTTAAGTCAACACAAATAGTTTGTTTCTTTCCACTTGAAGCACTAATGTTCATCGCTTGAGTAGGTGCATAAATTTTTGTGCACATGCAATATTTTGTTCATAACATCTGTTTCAAACACTTCAGTGGCATTTTTAATTGAAAGCAAGCATGGAAGGAGTTTTAAACTTGACATACGGAAGGTGAATGTAACTGCAAAAGAATTGTTCTTTGAAGTGCATGAAGAAACAAAGTTTGAAGAAACTAGCACAATTCATATATATGTTCATGTAATTTTTTACTGTTAAACACATGCACTTGAGTGATCTGATAAACACACAGTTGATTTGTTAGTATTTATTCTTAGTAGTCAAATCTGATTAAATGACACATTGCATTATTACATACAGCACTGAGTACTTCTAATGACCATTGGCCTTTGTTTAATGTTTTACTCATTTCGGCATTTTTAAAATGTAACCTGTGCTATTTTATGAACTAGCTATTTTTATTGTTAGCATTTAATTTCAGTTTCAGCTGAATATGTTGTCTCTCAAGATGCACAGACATAAGAGTTATCAACAACAAAAAAACTGAAGCTAAATACAATATAGGGTCTAGGCATGCTTGTGTACTTTAACAATAATTTGTACAAATTGCAATGAAGTACGACAGTAAATATTCTGTGTTACCACTGTCAAGCAAAGGTATTGAGCAGAACAGTGAATGTAGCGATCGTTGTTCACGATATTGATTTATTGCATGAAACTGCTGCAGGTTTGCCTTTTAAAAATTTGCATGGTACATCTACCAGGGACCCAGCAGAGATTATGAGGAGTACATTAAAGCAACAACTTTTCCTTAAGAGCAAGAATTATAAAATCAATTTTAAAATACACATGAACAAGAAAGAACGACATTTCTTCCACATTACATTTTTAGATATTTAGATGATTTCTATCTGCTACAAAAAAACAAATTCTTCAATGCAGTTTTTTTTTTTCTTTTTTAAATCACCTTTATTTGTTTAGAAAATGTTTTTCTCCAAAGTGAAATACAACGATAACACTGATCAGAAACAATTTTGTCACTTGGATTGAAATGGCTGTTAAAACAGACCTTTTCATGTTGAATTCAAAAATGGAATTGGACTTTCCTGTAAGGTTTAGGTTTACGCTATTTTCTGTAATGTCATTATGGGGCTATATGTTAACTAAAGTAGCACATTTGCTACTACTCAACAAACCTTGAGCAAAATCAAACCATGACCTGTGAAAAGCTTAGTGAAAGCAATGGGTAAAACAAGAACTGGATTTATGTACTTGAGGAATTAATTTCCCAGGAGTAGTAATGTTAAGATTAAGGAAGGTATTGCAGGTGTGTCAATAAAAGATTTCATAAAAAAGAATGATGAACACTTAAGGTGAAGTTGCAAAAGCATCTGGAGAATCATAAAGCAGGATACTATCATGAAATTGTAAGTGATCTTTTGAAGTCGTACAAAGTTATGAGAAGTAACGTCAGGGAAAATTCATTTCTTGGACTCTCATTTGGATTTTTCCCTGACAGCCTTGATGTAGTCAGTGCTGAGAACAGAAAACAACTTTATCAAGGCATTTCAAACATGGAAAGTAATACCGAGGAAAGCAGAATTCCGTTACGTTGGCTGACTGCTGCCAGACCCTGAAGAGAGATGTTCTTGAGCCAAAATTCAGCAGAAAAATAAACACTGCTTCTTTTTAGGTAATGCTTTTGTGCTTTTAATTAACTTGTAAATATAGGCCATTATCAAATATAGGCCATCATCAAAATAAAGCTATGTGTCTCTCCAAAACCTTGCCTAAAAAAATGTTAAAAAATACTATAAGATTCATCAGTTTTCCTCTTTTCTTGTCTTTTTTTTTTTTTTTTTGTTCACCAGGGAACTTAATTTCTATTGTATTAAACACCTTTGTCAAAGTCAGCTTACAAAGCTAGGTATACTGAATTAAACTCCCTAAAATTATCCAACCCATGTGTCCACCAGAGAAATACAGCACACACACACTCACTACGGGAAATTTACATTCACCAATTTAACTGAAACACATGCCCTTGAGCACCCAAAGGAAACCTGTGCAAAACATGGGGAAAACATGCAATTTGCACAGATGAGCCCTATTCAAACACTCTAATGCATGTATTATCAATGATAGTTGATGACAAAAACCATTTTAGAAATGAGTTTCTTATTTCATCCGTCCATCTACTGTTGCCTTCCAACACAGGACTATAGTGCTCCAGATCTCTGAAACATAAGGAGTGAGCAGGGAGCATGAGCAGCCATGGAGTTGTGAGACATGGCACTCTGCAAAAACTAATAATATAAAAACAATATTAATTGCTGACTCACAGCAGAGGAAATCATCTCCACAACATTACATTACTTATATATAGAATCAAATTATTTTTATTCAGTATGACTGACTATTCAATTCAATTCATTTTATTTTTTATCTTCTCATGCAATGACACAGAGTGCTTGAACACAGGCATACAGCAAAGAAACAAATACATCAGTGTCATGGTGTTACCCCGGCGCGGTTGTGTCGGACCCAAGTGCGGAGCACAGGAAGCTTGGTCATGGGGTGGTTCAGTAGACATTGTCAGAAAACAGGCAAAGGGTCACCGATATCAAACAGAATCCAAAGGGGCAAATCCGAGAATCGTAATCCAAGAGACAGGCGAGTGATCGGGGCAAACCAAGGGGTCAGAGACGAGGAGCAGGGCAAGGAGCGAGACTAGGAGTGCAAGTGATCGATGAGGCTGAACAAGGTTCCATGCCCGCGTGGGCTCTGGGGTGTCTTTTATGTGATCACTCCCTGAGCCGCCGCAGGTGCTCCTCGTTGGACTGAGGGGGGCGTGACAGTACTCCCCCACTCCACGGGCGGCTCCTGCAGCCCTGCGACGACCAGGAGGGCATCCACGGGGCCTCGGCGCAGGACGGTTCGGTTGGTCCCGGTGGAAGACGCGGATAAGGTCCGGCTCTAACACATCTTGGGCTGCCACCCAACAATGTTCCTCTGGTCCATATCCCTCCCAATTGATGAGGTTCTGTTGGACTCCACCTCGCCGACGGGAGGCCAGCAATGCTCTCACTGTGTAGGCCGACGCGTCGCCATCATGGAGGAAACTTAGAGGAGGAGTGGCTAGCTGCGGCTGATGGATGGACACAGTGCAGGGTTTGACGAACGAGGCATGGAATGTCGGGTGGACCCTCAGGAGCAGGTAGTTTGAGACGGTAAGAAACTGGGGTCACCCGGCGGAGGATCTTGAAAGGCCCGATGTAGCATGGACTCAGCTTTTTGGAATGGTAGGGGCCCCAGAGACCCCTAGTGGACAGCCAGACCCTCTGCCTGGGTAAAAAGGCCAGCGGACGTTTCCGACAGTCCGTCTGTCGTTTCATCTGGCTCTGGCTGTGAAGGAGTCGTACAGTCCGCCAAACCTCTGCACTGGTCTTGTACCACTCATCCACCACTGGTACATCACTCAAGGCCAGTTGCCAAGGAAACAACGGTGGTTGGTACCCCAGCACACACTGAAAAGGCGAACAATCTGTGGAGGCGTGAGGCAGGGAATTGTGAGCATATTCTGCCCAAGGCAAGTACCTTAGCCACTGGTGAGGTTTGTCCATGCAATAGCTGTGCAGGAATCAACCTATCTCCTGTTGCAGTCTTTCCACCTGTCCATTCGCCTGCGGATGGTATCCAGAGGTAAGGCTGACGGAGACTCCTAATTTCTGCCAAAAAGCCTTCCACAGACGGGAGGTAAACTGTGGGCCTCGATCAGAAACAATGTCCTCAGGTAAACCAAAGAAACGGAACACATGGAGAAAGAGGAGCGCTGCAGTCTCTAGGGAAGTCGGGAGTTTGGGGAGAGGTATCAGACGACAGGCCCTTGAAAACCGATCTACCACGGTCATAATCATGGTCTTACCGTCCAAAGGAGGGAGATCAACTAGGAAACCCAGTGCAATGTGGGACCAGGGACGATTCGGCACTAGCAGGGGTTCCAGAAGTCCCGCGGGTTTCTGATTTGAGGGTTTGGCTTGTGCACATACCTGGCAAGCCCGAATGTAATTCTGTAGTCCTCATATAGTCCTCAGGTAGTGACGGCCACCAGAAATGCCTTTTGAGAAGGGCCTGAGTCTTACTGTACCCTGGGTGGCTGGCGGCAGGATGATCATGTGCCC